>NC_090931.1:566551615-566854645 GCF_040938575.1 Ambystoma mexicanum | reverse complement strand
TTAATGACAGTCAGAATATACGTAGTATTTCCAGATCCCAACTTAAGATGGCGACTGCATGATGACACGTCTGATGTCATCACGATACGCACATCTCAACAGACAATTTGACTAGTTCCAACCATCTTCTTAAAACACTACTACTTAACATCAGGTGAAATATATGCAGTATTTCCAGATCCCAATTCAAGATGGCGACTGCATGATGACACGTCTGATGTCATCATGCTAGGCACGTTGTAACAAACTTTATTGAAAATGTATACGAGCAGGATTGCTGCCATACACAGCATCGCTGGCAATCGTACCACGGTGCAAAACAGGAGACAGAGGTAGAACGCGAAAAAACTAGGTAAGCGAACTGGGATTTAATAATTATCAGATTGGTATGAATAGTAGAAGATAGAACTAGACGAGACATACATCTAAAACTTTTTTGGAAATTTGAAAACTTAAACGTTCACATTTACATTTATGACAGACACACGGAACGTTGGAATTGACAGAGATCTATCTGGTATTCATCATCTTAAGAATCATTAAAACACAAGTCTTCACACTATGAATGCGAAGCAATGTAAGTTATCCCAATTGGTTCTACACAATGAATAGACAGAGTATTGAGATATACAAGACCCTAACGCATGTATTTACTCATTTTGACTCCTTACAGCGGAACAGGGACCATACAATTTGAGTCCATTTAAGCCATGAGAGCTCAAACTAAATTTCAATCGGAAGAGCGCCAGGTTCAAAACTAATTGGTCAATTTAAGCCACGAGAGCTTAAACAAAATTTCTCTCGGAAGAGCACCAGGTTCAAACCTAATTGAGACGAGATCCACGTACAAGAATTGAGCCACCAGACCCCCGAGGAACCTTCAGATACAAGACGGGGAAACACGTGTTGGGAGAGGGATAGGCAGGGAAAGTGATAAGTAATTTAGCTGTACTGTTTGCAGATTCAAATGCAGAATGCTAACAATTCTGGAATGACTAAAAATTCAAAATGCTAACACTAAATTGATGAACTTGTAGCAGATCCATGTTATCGATACAAGACAAATCAAAGATGTACCAATTGTGAAATTTAGATGCAATAATTGAATGATCATAATTCAATGATGAAAACATCTGAACAATTAAAATAAAGAAAGGCTAAGGTGAACTATACAATTTTTTTCAAGTGAACATTATTTTATAGATTGCAAATTTTGGTAGCACGAGCACTGATAAGATCTATAATTTTGTGATGTTTAAAGGATATTTCCCTTTATAGTCTCAGGGTATTAGGTCTTTGACTAGCGGCTTCCCGTTCTTTTGAATATTTAGGGGGTAATTCATAGAATTTAGCGCACAAGTGGCGCACGCGGCTGGCGCACAGTGTGCGCAAGCGAATCTCTGCGCCAGCTGCGTGCGCTAAAATCCATTTCCACGCACAGCGTATTCATGGATTTTAGCTACCAAAACCAGCTGTGGCACACAGTGGCGCAGCGACCCTGCAGCAGCGCCAGTTACGTCCCCAAGAACGCCCCTCGCGCAGGGAAAAGCCATCAAAATCCCCAAACCAGCGCAAAGGGCTGCGCAAACCCTGTACCAGCACGGCAAGCGGGGAACGTGTATTACTGGGGTTCGCGGGAAGTTTCACACGCGATTGGCCCTGTGCGAGTGGGGTACGTGTATTTCGGGGGTGCGCGGGAAGTCTCACACGCGAAAGTGCCTGTGCGAGTGGGGTACGTGTATTACTGGGGTTCGCGGGAAGTTTCACACGCGATTGGCCCTGTGCGAGTGGGGTACATGTATTTCGGGGGTGCGTGGGAAGTTTCACACGCGAAAGGGCCCTGTGCGAGTGGGGTATGTGTATTACTGGGGTTCGCGGGAAGTTTTACACGCGAAAGGGCCCTGTGCGAGTGGGGTACGTGTATTACTGGGGTTCGCGGGAAGTTTTACATGCGAAAGGGCCCTGTGCGAGTGGGGTACGTGTATTACTGGGGTTTGCGGGTAGTTTCACACACGAATGGCTATGTGCGAGTGGGGTACGTGTATTACTGGGGTTCGCGGGTAGTTTCACACGTGATTGGCCCTGTGCGAGTGGGGTACGTGTATTACTGGGGTTTGCGGGAAGTTTTACACGCAAAAGGGCAACGCCCGTGCGCGATACCTCACAGACGCGCTTACGCGCTGAGGGCCATTGGTCCAATGACATCGCGTACGTGTGCTGACGCGCTTGCGTCTAAGGGCCTTTCCTCGGATTTCACACTAACGTGCACTTTTTTCACGTGCCAATTCACTCCGTATCAAGCTGGCCCACCTGCCATCTGCTGCTGCCTGACTGCTTGCTGCCCACGTGCCCTGCTATTTGGTGCCTGCACGTCAGCCAGGGTTCCAGTTGCTGTGTCCACCCCTGCTGAAACAGAAGACTCCCGACTGGGATACCATCGCTCCACAGCCCAGCCCCAGGACCCAGTTGCCCACCCACGCCTGCCTCGGGGGTCGCCATGTCGGGGCAAACACCATCTGAGACCACTGGCGACCCCCAGCCAGAGAGGCAGAGGGCCATCAGCCTCAGTGTGAAGGAAGTTGGTGTCCTGGTGGAGCATGTCCTGGGAAATTATGATGCCCTCTTCGGAAGATCACGCGCCAACAAGGAAGGACGGGAGAGGATCTTGGACGACGTAGTGGTTGCCATCAACGCGGAGGGGGTGGCAACCCGCGACATCAAGCACGTCGAGAAGTGCTGGGAGGACTTCAGGTGCAGGACCCTCCACAAGGCCCGGCACCTCGCCGAGGGGGGCCGGGTCAGCATGATTGACATCCTGATGAGGGTCCTGGAACACATATGCCCAGCGCTCCACGCCCAGATCCTTCAGAGGAAGACCCGTCTGGAGTTGAGCGGTAAGTGGCCAAGCATTGGTGTGCGAGACAGGGCATGTTGCAGTGTGCTGGTAGTCTGATACTTCCCTGTATGTGTGACATGGGCCATATGTATGTGTGTGTGCAGGGACATCATGGTAATGCATGTGAGACCAGTAATGTGCGAACCACATGGTTGGTGCATGAGTTCCAATGCTACATGGGGAGCTGTATGGCAAATGCACACATGAAAGCATGCCAGTGTCTGTTCTTGCACACGGTGGGGGTGTGAGAGATAGGTGCTGCTGTCATGTACATGTATGGTGCACATGTGTGTGTGTCTGAGAAGTGTGTCTGTGACTTCGATACGCCATGGATTCATGACACATGTCTGTGATGATGTGTAGATTCACTCATGCAGTGCGGTCACCATTGTATGCACTGTGTCTATCCACTGTGTCTGTGGTGTACAAGGCATGATGCATGACCCTCCGGTGATGTGTGTGTTCTATGTCTCCCTCTACGCAGCGTCCAGTGAAGAAGAGGGCAGAGACGGCGCTGTGGAGCCAAGAGGCGGGGATCCGTACCACTGGGCGGCGACGCAAGGCCCAGCCACCCTCCCAGGACTTGCCATCATCCAGGAGCGAGGGGGCTGGTGCCGCGTCTGCCGCTACGGCTGTGGCGAAAGGGCCGGGTCAGCCCCCACAGGGGCTTGCAATGGCGGAAGATGGTATGGAGACATCCATGTTGTTGGTCTCCACAGAGGAGGAGGAGCCCGCTACTGAGCCGCACATGGGGCCTGGTGGGGGTAGTACCACTGGTGCAAGTGGTGCAGTCCAGGGCCAGGGTCAGGAGGCAGGACAGGACACCGCGGAGGGGCCTGTGCATGTCCCTGTCCTTGTAAAATGTGTTGTAACGTCCTCCCGTCCCTGGGCCTGGAATGTGTTCCTTTTTTTACCCATTCACGAACAGGTATATGTTATTCAATCCAACATAATGTAATGGCACTTTAACCCTAGCACTGCCTCTGCTCTCTCTTAGTCATTTCAGTTTTAAATGTCACCCTATACTATATGATGCTGAGTAATCAGTTTAGCTCTTTACTACTTTTTTTGTGTATGCTATGTGTTGCTGGTGGGCTGGTTAGGATGTATGCATTCTCCTGGAATGTCAGAGGCTTGACTAAGCTTGCCGAAGCCACAAACAATTTGGTCTCTCTGTACCATCTGTTCACCAAGTTGATTCTGTTGCAGGAGACACAGTAGTTTGAGAGTGGTCACTCTCCCTTTGTTAGAGGGTGGGTGAACTCTAAATCGTTCTCAAGTTTGACATCGCACTTGAAAAGTCCAATGATCTTATTTCACCAAGATGTATGCTTCCAATGTTTGAAAGCTGTATTGGAACCAGAGTGCTGGAATATTGAGTGGCATAAAGGTGATTATCAATAATTGCTTTCTAAATTTTATGGGCACGGAATTCCTAAATTCGGGATCTTTAATACAATATTAAATACAAAACTGGATAGGTCCTCTATATAGCCTGTGGGGTATGCCAGGTTGATAGAACTACATGTTTGGTGGAAATTGCATGGTCGGGTGAGAGAATGCACATTTTATTTGTCAGAGCGCAACTCTCTTTTGAGGATCTACCTATCGCTGGCATCTCATGACACATCCCCAGTCTACCATAATACTTCACTTGGTTTGAGGCATTGTGAGTTTACGCCAGAGCGCCTAAAATCTGACGCCTTGTCGGATCTGTCATTTTGTGCAAAACTCTGAAGAGATCTCCCATTTTTTGTGTAACTAAAAAGTTTGTTTCCACTTTTGGCACAGCTTGCAAGGCTTTCATGTGTATTTCTAGGGGGTATTCATCACTAAGGATGCCAGGGTACTCGGTTGTATTTGAAAAAACCTAGATGCCCATGAGATAGAGTTACGGAAGTGTGAGACTGATTATGACACAACAATTAAAACGGACCTTTCTACCATTAATTGGAATCTAACTGAATGTTGCTCTCTGGCTGATTGTGAGATCAAATTCATGGTACACAAAGTCATGGCACATCAATAATAAGGCTGTTACAAACCATGCCGTCTTTTATCCTGGAAAATTAGGCAGGAGATGAGAGGTAGCAGAATATTGAACATTGAAAACCCAGAGGGTTCTTTCTGTAAGGGTGATAAAGAAATAATGATATGACCCGGTATTCCTCCAGACACACCATGTCTGTGAACCAAATTAAGACCTACTTAGATCGAATCTCATTGATCTGACCTGAAGCCTCACATAGAAATCTGCTGGGTGTTTGTATTGTAGAAGCTGATCCCCTTGGAACATCATCATCTTTGCTTCATGTAAGGCCCAGGGCCCGATGGCCTAGTCACGGAATTCTTTAAGGAATTCTCAGATCACCTCCTCCCTGAATGCACACCATTATACCAGAAGTCCCAAAATTAGAGAATGCTTCCTAGAAATGTGTAGGAAGCACTAATTAGAGTCCTATTAAAACCAAACCAGGTACGGCTAAAACGAAATGCCAATCACAGAGGCCAGCAATCGCTCCTTAATTTAGATAATTTAATTCTGGACAAAAACCATGAAAACCAATTGCTTCCCATATTTTATCAGATCGTCTGGCCGGATCACTCTGTCTTCATCCCTGGTCGATCATCGTTGACACTTCTTTGGGGTGATTGCACATCTTAGCGACCAGCTCCTGCTATGTTATTAGACTAGATCTGGGTTTCTCCCGATTTATTGACATACCTTCTAATGACCAGGGTCATACTCTTGACTGGTTGGGTGCTCTTAATATCACGCCCTCCAGCCTAGATGTGAGTCCCTGTCCATGGTCGGACCACTGTTTCGTCCATTTTGAAATTACTGCTGAAAAATTTGTCATAAATAAAAAACTTCCTCTTACTACCCTCCGTTGTAGAAATCTTAAAAAACGGACTCCGGAAGCCCTAGATCCTTGGGTCACTGCTATAAAAAGTAAAATCACCAATGAGTCATCGGTGGAGGATATTTCTACCATATATCAGGATACCTCGTGTAAGGCGGTCGACTCTCTAGCTCCCCTGTCTAATAAAAAGATAGCACTTAGAGACACCAACCCATGGTTTTCCAGTGACTTGCAAAAACTGAAAAGCACCAAAATTAAAGCCCTTTATACCTGGAAAAAGTCGCTACTGGCTAATGACAAAGATATTTATAATACACATGTTAGAAATTACAAAAAGGCTGATATTTTGGCTCAGAAAGTATACCTAGATGATCGGATCACTAAAGCCCAGTCACAACCTAAAGAGCTTTTCAAGGTTTTTAAAGAACTGGAATCGAAAAAAAAAAAACAGCAGTCAGGATACTATTCTTAGAAATGCCAAGTGGTGTAATCAGGTGCAAGATGCAATGGAAGCTAAGCTCTCCAAAATCAGTAAAAATATTCTAAAAGCGAAAGAAACCATAGGCCGGAATGATCATACTGGTATCATCCCGCCTACTAAATCTTGGAAGGCTGATGAGCTCTTCTCCTTTAAGCCCATTTCGGAAGCCGACCTCACGGTAATAATACAAAACCTTAAACCCTCCAATTGTAAGGGGGACGTTTGTCCTGCATTAGCCATTAAGGCATGCTCTGCTTCCTTGATCTCTACCCTTTGTAGATTAGTTAATGCCTCCTTTAGATATTGTTCCATTTCAACTTGTATAAAGCACTCTTGGGTCACGCCTATATTGAAAAAGCCAGGCCTTTCTCCTGCTGACCCCTTAAATTATCGTCCTATCTTGAACTCTCCTTTTCTACTTAAGATTCTTGACAGGGTTGCATATACTCAGGTGCTAGCTCACTTGAGAGACGTTGACATCCTGAATAAGAGACAATCTGGTTTTAGAGAAAAGCATGGAACGGAGACTGCTTTACTGGATTTAATAAAATCTAGACTTCTCGGCCACATGGACCAAGGTAATACCAGCATGCTGATTCTGCTGGATCTATCTGCTGCCTTCGACCTGGTAGACCACACTGTATTGGTATCCAGGTTGAGGGAGGTGGCGATTTCTCAGAGTCAGCTGCCTGTTGGCTTAAATCCTTCCTTGGAGTGCGTCAGTGGAGAGTGAGCAGTGATTTGGCAGATGCTAATGCCTTGGAACTGACCCAGGGAGTCCCACAGGGAGCCTGTCTTTCCACTATCCTTTATAACATCTTCACAGTGCCTTTTTTTTTGATTTCTTGGACATCAACGGCATAGAATTTACAAACTATGCTGATGACACCCAATGTATCATTCCTATTACTGGTGTCTTTTCAAATGATGAAATACATTTGAATAGGATCTATGATCTCATTCAAAATTGGATGTGCCTCAATGGTTGGGCATTAAATGAAAGTAAAACCAAACTTATGCTTGTAGGTACCACTCCCAAAATTCGGAAGCATGAAGTTAAGTACACTAAACTTCTAATTGGTGATTGTCCCATTCAAATAAAAAAAAAGGTCAAGACATTGGGAGTCTTTCTGGACTGTAATCTTAATATGAAGGCGCAGGTCAACAGTATTTTGGCCTGTCGACATATTACATTAAATTACTGTCCCATGCCCGTACCTTCTTATCTCAAACCAGTAGGGAAACACTAGCAAGGGCCTTGATAAGTTCGAGAATATATTATTGCAGCAGTCTTCTGATCGGTATTTCCAACTGCGATCTGAACAGATTGCAAGTACTGCAAAATAATGCAGTCAGAGTCGTTTTAGACCAGAGGAGATCAGATCATATCTCAGAAGCCAGAAGGGAACTACATTGGCTTCCTATTAGGGAAAGAATGTTGTTTCGACTGCTGTTGATATCTTTTAACTGCTTAAAAAATTCTGGTCCTGGCTACCTTAAAGATGAACTGTTGATTAAAATGAGCAAATATAGTTTTAGATCAAATGACAGCCATTTGTTAGCCACTCCCATTTGCAGACTTTCACAGGTCAAATGTGGAGCCTTCTACTCAATAGCTCCTATTGTTTGGAATAATTTGCCTAGTAAGCTTAGAGAAGAAACCTCTAACGGAGTGTTCAGAAAGGGCTTAAAAACTCACTTGTTTAACTAATGTGCTTTTCTGACACTTTTATCTGAGTTCATTCTCACTTCTGATTCCTGGCTCTCTTTTGTCCTTACTTGGCTTCTCTTACTCTGGACTTGTTGTTTATGTTAGCGCCCTTAAGTCAGTGGCCGAAATAATATCACCACACAATGCTTATAGGGATTAGGTTGGTGACATATGAACTTTAATTTCACTAATGGTGCAAGTCATTTTATTGTGTTTATAGTTCAATGTAGCTTTTTGGCAGCCATTGGGGCACCAATGTGTTTTTTAAATCCTGCTCCTGATTGTTTTGTATTTCAGGCTCCCTTTGTTCAGGGCTACCATGAGGTGGCCTTGAACTGGCCTTTTCACCACATGGACTCTTCTTAAGCCCTCAGAGAAGCCTCCATATTGCTTTAAAGTGGTTTATATTAGTTTAAGTCCATGAGCTCTCACTCTCACTTTCTGTGCGGGTGGTCTAGGCTGAGTGGCAATCAGCCTGAAAAACCAGTGCGGTTGGTCATATGGCCCTTTTCTCTCAGTCCTCTCTAGGGATTGGTGGGCTGACCGTTGGTTTGCCCCTTTCTGCAGTTATACTTGGGCTCTGCCTGGTTCCTGCTTCTTGCTGCTTTCTTCTGCTACATGGAAGAAGCAGGTCTGCCAACCTGCTGAATGAGTTTTTTGCACCGGTTTCCGCCATTTTTGCCATTTGTAAACCCTTACCTGGCTTTACTGGCTGAGTACAATGGTTTAGACATTCTGGTGTGGGTCTTTTGCCTCTGGAGGTCCAGTCCGGGCTTTATGAAGACCCCTGCCATCTCCCCATGTCTGCTGGGTCAAGCTTTCCATGCTGGAACTGCTTTCTGGGCCTGTCACTGCAGCAACCTGCTTTTCCTCCCAGGAGCTTCCACTTGTTTGTAGGATGCTGCTGTTGCCCAGAAGGGTGCTGACACACCAAGTCCCTATCAGATCTGCTACTTAGGTTTTGCAATGCTGCCTCCAGCCATTCTTCCGATCCTGGGATCATTTGCTGCTGAGCTGCCACCTTCCATATCCACCAAGCTGCTGATGCAATCTTTGCGAGCTCCCTCCACCATCCCTGTGTCTTCCTCAGTGGATTCTCGTCTTCAGGCTTCACGGTTGACATCGTGTTAAGGGCGTTTTTTTCTTGTGAGGTTCATCATTGGCTTAGAGTGCAAGCCCCTGGCCACTGCATCCTGTAAATCACACCTGGGAAAAGACACCACACTTAGCCTGGTTGGTTCGTCAGGCTAGAGATGTTCTCGCCAAAACTACCAATGAGTCTTGAGTTGGGGGATTATCAAAGATACTCACCCTCAGGGGCTTCTCTGGTCTGGGATCAACACTCTCTGTAGGAAAGTATGAACCATATTTCCCATTAGAAAGAATAATAATGGGTGGACTGGACGCGCTCAGGAAACTCAGACAACATAAATAATCAAAATTGTATTATATCTTGATCTAGAAATGTCTACAAATGTAGTGTCACGAGAGGGAAAATGTATTCAACAAGTTGGATAGCCGACACGTGTTTCGACCACCGGGTCGTTGTCAAGACTGTATAAATTCCATTTACAAACATGAAACAAATGCATTTGTCATACAGAAACAAACATTTTTTTAACCACACAAAAGGTTATTGGTCTTTGTAAAAGAAACATAGTAAATAAAGTTATTGTGTGAGAGCAGACATCGAAGAAATTCTAAAAATTATAAAAATTGAAAAAGAAGAGGAACAACACATACCACATTTCGGTAGCAGTCAGGAAGGTTCATCATTATGTTGATCAAAATATTGAAAAGAAGTATAAAGTAGACCAAATTAGGATGCAAAATCATTAAGAAAATGAAACATTGTCTAAGACCCAGATAAAAGGGTACCATTCAGCTATATTACTTCGTGCTACTTGAAAGGCCTACTTCTCCTTTTCTCCCATCTCCTCCCTATATCTGTTAGGTGCTGACCACCAGCTCTAGGGCCTCCAACATATAACAGGGTGGGTTGTGCCTTCATGGCACTGTATTTAAGTGTGCAGGCTGACATGGGGGGAGACCTTCTTGCTAGTTTGTGTGGTTCACTTGTTCCCCACACCCTGTTCATTTATGTTGGGTGCCTATCTGAGACAGTGAAACCACATATAGGCAGTAGGAGAGGAGAGTCCTTTTTAAACATGTACTGGTTGTATAGCATACCACGTATTTGTATGTTTAATAGTATATAGTATGTGTGAAGTACTTACTTCTGATAGAGTTCTATATGTATAACATAATAAATATGCATATTTGTCAGTATATTGGTGTAGTGTATTTTCTAGGGATAAATATGTGGCCACATTTTGCCTTTTTGTTGACCTGCTAGCCTTACATGAGAGTTAAGCCTTATCACTCTTTCCACGTTACCCACCTTAAGAGAGGTCTGGCTTCACTTTCTTGCCAGGTGTGTTAGTCCCTCATTAAGGCTAGGGGTTGTAGATCCCTCATAGAGGTTTCTACAAAAACTGCCTTAACCTTAACAACACACAAGGAAGACAACAACGGTTCTGAAATACACCCCTGCTGTAATATTGTAAAGGTCTTGCAATTTAAACAAAGAACAGACTGCGGTCGTCATGGAATGTAGACAGTGGAAGCAAGCCAAACCACGAGGAACTCTTCCAAGCAGCTCATCTTCTGCAGAATGCTCATGGTAGTTTGAAGCAGCAGGCTTTGATGATTCAAAAGCCACTCTAGAGAGAATAGTCCCACCGGGACAGGTAGAATAAGCACCACAAGAGAAGAACCAATCCTGGGCTCGCTTAGGAAACCACTCAACAGCCCAGTGTCGCAGTTGTATATGCACGGAAGGCTCCGGGGGATAACAGACCTATCTCCGACCGAACCACAGATCCAGAAAGAGACAAGTCTGGACTCTGGAGTTGGATAGGGTGGAAAGGTAGACAATCTGGAGCTGCAAGATAGAAAATGTCAGGGTTAGAGGAGGGTTATCATGCAAGTATAGGACCTCTCACTTCCTGTCTTCAATATGTGCCACTACTTAACTGATGGTACAAAGGGAAGAACACAATACAGGGAGAAGTAGTCCGTTGGCAAGGAAACTTGTTTCCAGTAAATGGAAAAGAAAGAAAACAAAATACAAGGGGCCTAGCCCTGATAGCATGAGGATGGGACTAGCACAAGGAAGGGAACAGAAAACAGGAGAGGCTTAGAAATCCAATAGGCAAACAATAAACAAATTCATGGAAGGTACCAAGTCTCAATCTATAAATCCAAAAGGAAAGAAAGTTCCCAAGAAGCAATTCAGCAGATTCACGGAGGATAGGAGCAGGAGAAGTTCAGATTATCCCCAGGCAAGGAAGCAGCAGTCCAAGTCAACCGGACGGAACGACTGGTATTAGGCGTCTCAGCCGAATCGAGTAAGGGCAAAATCAAAGTCCAGACACTGTGATCGTACTCCAGGTGCAGATCAGCATCATGGCAGCATCAGGAGGCAGTAGGAGTCCAAAAGGTGAACACCAGGGTCCAGGCACAATGCAGATAAAACAAAGATTAAACACAGCGCTGCTCGGGTTTCTGAAGAGATGTTGAGAAGCACTGTGGTGAGATGGATGCAGAGATTTATTTCTGTCCCGTCACCTCACAGCGTGCAGCATCTCTATGCTGTTTGATCTTGCCGCCTGGGGATCTGGGAAATGTAGTTCACATGTGGTACGGATAGCAGAGCTGACAGGCGATCTTCCCTGGCCGAAGCATTTACCATCGAGGTGGAGGAATGCTGACACCCAGTCATATAAAATAAGGGGGAAAATGCCAGTCAAGAGAGAAATCTGTGAGGAAGTAGACGACTTTCATCTACTGCCTAGATACACAAGGAGAATACTACCTAGAAACACGTTAAACAGTTTCTAGTTAGTGCACAACCGTTGCTTTGGCAGGGGTATGCCAGAGGTGCAGCTAGAAGAGCTGTAGCTGTGTTGAAGAGAGGAAGTAAGGAGAGAGCCACAGAGTTTGATACCGGATGGGAGGCAGGAAGGCTGGACATTTCCCTGTGAAATCTGAGGAGTGGAACCATTGGCAAGAGGGTAAGAATGCCATCTGTCTGAAAAGGACCCTTAGTTGGGCAGGTGGAGAAAAACCCATTAATGCCATTAGTGTTGTGTCGAGAGAAACCAAGGTCGGGACAGACCTGTCAGAGTTTGAGATAAACTAAGGTCATGGAGAGACATGGGAGATGCTTGAGGGAAATCAAGGTCATGGAGAGAGTTGTAAGAAACCGGAGAGAAATGAAGGATATGGAGGGACCGGGGTGAAGTTTGAGAGAATCCAAGGTCGTGGACATGCCTAAGTAGGTGTTGTTGTGTAACAGAAACATGAGGCCGTGGGGTGGTGAGGTTGCGGTAACAGAAATCCTGTAGAAGGCAGAACTGTGAGGAATCCCAGGAGGGGACTGCCAGGAAGACATTTGATGTTGGTTTTATTTGCAGAATATGAATAGACATCAATGGATAGGTTTTGGGACATTTTATTTTAGAAACATGGAGAACTCATGAGTTGTAGGTTATGGTTAGCCTGGAGGCTAGAGGAATTATGGGAACAGGCTGGAACTTTCCATTGGCCATCATCGTTTGAACTTTTTTTACTAGAATATGACATTGTTGGAGGGTCAGAGCCCTATAAGAATAGGCTCAAGACATGTTATGTTTAACCTATTTAACAATCCTAGCTACAGGAAGCACCTAACAAACCGATCTCTGAGTTACCCCTTTCTTCACACTAGTTCACTAAAGAGTGTTTTATTATTTGTAGAACAATTCCCTAATACCTTTAGGTATTTATCCAACTTAAAAACGTATCTTGTCAATTTGAATAAAATATTTTGAACAAAAAGGGTGTGTTGTACATTTTTGTCACTGCTTAAAATCCCTTCCGGAGTCAGTAGTTGTTTGTCTAGACAAAGCAATCCGAAGGGGGAAGTCAATAGGCAAGATGAGTTGTTGCAGGGTCAGGCCAGCGATACTGATACAAACAGTAGGAGATGGCAAGCATGTCAATACAGACAGTTATCAAATAATGGGAAATCAGGAGTGTACAGGCAATCGACAGGAGTAGCTAATGCGAGCAGGCCAATGGTCTGAGTATAGAATTAGCAACAAACCGAATTAAGGAAGAACATGCAGGAGTCACAGAGGTACATACGCAGCAAGAAGTGTTGTAGAACTTCAACTGCTATGACTGAATGCAGCTCGTTCTTGCTGCAGCACGGGGATGTCTCACGCATGTGAAAAGCCTAATTGTAATTTTAGTTCATAGGCAACCGTGCAGCTGCTCCGCAACCTCCATGGCACCTTCAAGTGGGGGCCCTTTAGCGCAGACTATGATTCCTGACATTTGGCAAAAATCCTTCCATGTCTGCTTTGATTAACTCAGACATCCGAAAACATCAAAGGGGAGAGAGGTAAATACATTATTCAACAGCGGTCATCTAAGGGGGTGAACTTTGGTGCTGTGATCAATTGAAGGAATAACTCAAGCTATGCAGCAGTTCAGGTAGCAGATGCCCCCAATTGAAAGAACCAGCGTCATGATCACTCTAATCTCCTCAATACTCCCTCTCTTCTTGGGATTCGTGATGAAGCACTTGCCTGGATTGAAACCTAATAGGCACATCACCAATTATCTGTCTCCTGGAGCAACACAGCGCCTCTACACTCACTCTTCTAACTGTTGGTGTTCCACAAGGCTCTGTCTTTGGTCCTCTTCTCTTTTCACTTTACACCTTTGCTCTTGGGGCAGTAATCTCCCCCTTCGGGTTCTTCTACCAACTCTTAGCGGATGACACCCAAATCTTCTTCTCTTTTCCTAAACTATTCTCTGATCTCTCTATCAAAATGTTCACTGTCTCTCTGCCACAAAACTTTGGATGGCTTTGCACTCTCTGATGTTAAACCCTACCAAAACAGAAGCACTCTTCTTTCCTGCCAAATACTCTCTCTCATCTCTTCCCCTGCCTATCCAGTTCCCACCTGACACTCTCTCCTACTCTTCTTCAGCTAGAAACCTCGGTGTAATCTATGACTCTCCTCACACCTTCTCTACTTTCATCTCCAAAATTGCAACAGCAGTTCATCTGAACCTATTAAGTATTATGAGAATCAGGCACCTCTTTCCTTTCAACACTGCCAAACATCTCTTAACCACTCTTGTTTTCTGTAAACTGGACTACTGTGCCAGCATCATCTGTGGTCTCCCCAACTATGCTTTCTGTCTTCTCGACAAAATCACTAACTTCACTACTAGGACTCTCTTTGAACTCCCTCACTTTACACCTACTTCCACATACCGTCACCAGGCTGCATGGCTGATGATGCAAAGCAGGGCCAAATTTAAAATATCTTCTCCTGGTTCACAAATCTATCCACGATAAGGCACCATCACATTAATCCTCCTCTATCAAACTCTACAAGCCTTCTAGTAATCTCATCTCTGGCCCCTCAACTACCCTTGAGCCACCCCACCCTCCCTGTGCTTACTCTCACTTCCGCCCTTTCTCTCTTTTTGCTCCACTTGCGTGGAATTCTTTTCCCCTGGACATCAGAGAAACAGTCCCCATCACTTTCATAAAAACCTAAAAATCATAAAAGACTACCTCCACACCTCAGAGTTACCCTCTTAACCTACCTCTCATCTGCCTTAAAGCTAAAAATGTTCCTTCGCCTCTAATCTCCCTCTGTCCCCCACTTTCTCTCCCTCCACTCTAGCACTTCGTTCCATCATGGTCACATCCCTAACACAGCTGGCCGTACTGCCTATCTGCACTTAAAAATGTGTAATGTTGGTTGTCCCTAATCTATGTGTGTCCACCCACACTTCCTGCACTGTGATCGCGTTCGAAAAATGAAATATTTGGTCAAATTGCATTGGCTATCTCTTCAGGGAAACAGTGTGGGGGAGGAGACAGATAAGCTGCAGCTAGCCACACATTTTGCAACAGGGGTTACTTATCGCATACATTTGACCCCAAGACCACCTGTCTCAAATTGTATTTAATTGAAAAATGAAAGTCAGACTGCTGTTGTTCATGTGTCAAAGATCGCTGTACTCGAGAAAAGGTTAGGAGTTGAGCGAACCGTGAAAACAAGTCATCATCTGCTGGATTAGTCTGTGTTGGAGCTAGTGCACGAAAGATGGTAGAAAGGAAAGAGCTTTGGTCATCAAGAGGGGGCTGGACTGAAAGGCTGAATTTGACACTTTGATGCGATTACAGTGCTCGAGTTCTCCAGTTCTCCTACAATCATTGGTCCCCTAGGAGAGATCAAACTGAGTAGCGGGTAAATGTTTGAGCTGGGCCACTAGACTACCAACACACTGCCATAATCTGTATCAGTCAGTTTCAATAACTACTCAAATAAATTTACTTACCCAGGACTTCTACACCCATAGTGCGTATGGCGGGGAAAAGAAGACCCGGTTCGAGAGAGTTGAGTGAATTTAATAAATTAATAAAAACACCTACTGTATACGTGCATTAGTATTTATTCTCGAAAAATAACTTTGGTGAAGAGGATCGACCCCACAGCTCTTGGGGATTCCCAAGCAAGGGTTTTAACCGCTACTGACCAATGCACTGGTTGTGATGCACAGCAGAGCGCTTTTGTGTCTGAGAATAATGCACTCCAACATGTTTATGCGATTGCTTCAACCCGTGTGAAACGACAAGGAGACACCTGCTGCGGAACCATGGACAATGCCACACACTGCTATATCGGTGTTGTATCAGAGAGATTTTGGGGCCAAAATAGAGGTGTTATACATCTTCAAAATGTCAATTTCAGGTAATAAAAAGTGTAACAAGTCCAAATGCCGCTCAGTATCTGTCCATTTTGTATAAAATATTTCCCTGATAAAGATTTTGTGTTCTTTGATCTTCAGGACCTTTGTGCTCGCCTATGCCATTCTTGACTGCTCTTGTCACTTCAGCCACATATACAAACCCACGGGAGATTTTTATTTTATTTATTTATTTTATTCATTTGTTACACGCCCAGACCCTGGGGTATCACGGCGTGGTTACAGACAGCTTAGGCATTGGTCATACAATTGTAGCAGGTACAGTGATTATTTTAAAACAGGAACAATACAAAGCATTGGTACACAAAAATGTACAAATTGCAAATGTGGGCATTATACTAGACTAAGTTAGAAAACCCATTTGCTAATATTGGTTAAATAACCAAGTTTTTTGTCGTTTTTTAAAACCGGGGAGGGAAGCCTCTTGTTTGATGTTGATGGGGAGTGAGCTACGGAATACTGAGTGACATATGTTGCATAGTGTGAAGAAAGAGGGCGATCCGCCCGAGTAAATGGCCGGTACTGGCCCAGTGATCTGAAGAAGGGGCACTCCCCCCAGAATTAAGGAAAGGCAGGACCCGAGAAGAGAAACGGCATTCCGCCCACAGAGATGGCAGTCCACTGAATGTCAGAAAACAGGATGGCCATCCCCCTGGTCAGGAAGAGAATCCCAGTTCCAGGTTCATAAACGGAGGGCAATCCGCCCTGTGAAAGGGCCGCCTCCGGCTTCAGGAAATAGGAGGGCAGACCACCCTGTTACGGCTCCAGATCACAATAAGGAGAGCAACCCATCCAGTGGCAAAGCCGATCTCGGCTCCAAGGAAAGGAGGGCTACCGGCCCAGTTACGTGCCCGGGCCCAGCCCCACAATAAGGTTGGAAGAGCAAGACGCCCACCTGCGCCCAGCCCCTGCAGGAAACAAAGAGGGTAGCCCGCCCAATAAAGTGTGCCGATCCCAGCCAATGGAAAGAGGAAGGTCTGGCCACTGAAGGGTACCGTTCCCCGCCGCTTCAAGCAAGGCAACAACAGTCTGCCACACTGGAGAGAAGGGCAAGGAGGGCACTCAGCCCACAGAAAGAAACAGGGCAATCCGCCCGTGTGAAGAGGGCACTCCACCCCACCCTGCAGCTGAACCCAGCCACAGGAGAGGGAAGGGTAATCCGCCCACGATAAGGGACAAGGACAGTCCACTCGGTGTAAAGGGGATTCTGCTTGTGGGCCATAGGCAATCCACCCACCCCGGCACCAGGGTTGACCCGGGGGAAGGGCAGTCCACCCTGTGGAACGGGTCACATTCTCCCTAGTGTGGCCGGGATGATTAGTGGGTTGCCTACACACTGCCAAGGACATTGCAATAAAGTGACCAGCCACCAGGGGGAAAGACACAGGCAAGAAAGGAGCGAAGGTTATTGGCCAGCTGCGACACCACTGACTCAACACCACGAGGGAGCAATGAGCTACAGGGATAGAACGTGCCCTGAAAGGGGGAAATAACACAGTGGGGACTATGTGCAGACCAGTCAGTTGTCCAACAGTACAGAATGGTGGAAGAACAGGCAGTCCCTAGAATGGGCGGTGCAGCAAGAGCGACATTTCTCAGACCATTTTAATTGCCGCTGCAGCAGTTCCAAGGGCCAAGATGGGAGGAGTGGAAGGAAAAATGCATTGGGCCTCATTCCGACTCAGGCGTTAAGGGGTTTACGGCGTCGTAAACGGCGCCGACCCTTAACGCCTGATTACAAGGTTCCCTTTGCGGGATGGCTGTTTAACGGCTGCTTTTTGCAGCCGTTAAAAGCCATGCCGCAAAGGGACCTTGGCGATAATTACAGCCCTATGGGGCAAAAATGGGAATGGGGAAGGGGCCATTGGTGAATGGGGAATTACCGCCCCACTCACCTTGGAATGGGGCGGTAATTCCGCCATCCACCATGGCGGAATTGCAACCTTGGCGGCATGGACCATGGTGCTAATAGCACCATGGTCCTCCGCCAAGGTTGTAATGAGGGCCTCATTAGGACACAGGCGGTAAGGGGTTTATGGCGGCGTAAACAGCGCCGACCCTTACCGCCTGATTCCGAGGTCCCTTAGCGCCATGGAGGATTTAACACCTGCTTTTAGCAGGTGTTAAAATCCATGGCGCTAAGGGACCTTGTTGTTAATTACGCCACCGTAATTTACGGTGGCGTAATTAACGCCTTCCCCACTCCCATTATGCCCTATGGGGCAAAAATGGGAATGGGGAAGGGTAAATGGGGATTGGGGACTTACCGCCCCGCCAACCTCGGAATGGGGCGGTAAGTCCGCCAACCACCATGGCGTAAACGTAGTTTACGCCATGGTGGTAAAGGTACGACCCAGGCGGTAACTTACCGCCTGGGTCGTAATGAGGCAAAGCGCTGGGGGATGATGATCCAACAACTCTTCTGGTGGTATTCACAAACATCATGGAGAGAGAGGTCAAGGGGATTCTTTAGACTATCACGCGGCAAGATAGAGCGATGCACTGGATGGCCATCACTGCACTCAACAAAAAGTTACTCACCAAACCAAACAAAGATTTTGAAAGGTACATGTTCAACAAGAGTCAGCAGCTCCTGCAGGAAATAGGGGACTTTGTCATCAGATTGCAATAGATGACTTTGCACTGTGACTTTGCAAACTTTACTGACAAGGAAGCAATACATCTACGGATAATAGAGGGGTGCACCTCAGCTATATTTCGGAAGCACCTCCTGAAAGAGCCCCTCCCACTTGCAGAGACCCTGGAGCTTGTAAAGAGTCTCGTAAAAGTCTCGGGAGGATAGCTCAGGGGCAACATGCTCACCTTGGAACCAAGACGACATGGAGCAACACAGGTTCGTTCCCTGGGTCCGCGCTTAGAAACCTCAGGATATTAAGCACGTTGTAAAATAACCTACCATATCATACTCAAGCAACTGAAATTGGAAAGCCGAAGGAGAGCGGGCAGGTAGCTGCCAAATACACACATTGTGCAATGCGGCCACAAGGGCAATACAGCGGCCGTAGAACACTGCGCACCCCCACGCCTCAGCTGGAGGAGGAAGAGAGTATGTGCTGCAGGTGTGGGATGCGGTTGCCCCGCAGTGAACTATGCCCGGCGATAGGGCATCAATGTGCCAGATGCGGGAGAAGTCATCATTTCAGGCAGGTGTGCAGGGAAGGAATTCCTATCCCATCAAGGGAGAAGACGGGCCCTCAGAGAAGCATGAGTAGAGCTAGAGGAGACTTTCATCGGTGGGAGGACAGAAGGCAGGAAGGTTTTCTCATTCTTATATCAGTAGTCGAATTTGCCTTAGTCACGTTTTCGGTATTTTGCCAGTGTCTGCCCGTACCAATAAATTGCTTTAAATCGTTACTCTTTGATTTACAAAAGGTTGGAGTTGGAGGAAATACATATTTGAATTAATCATTCTAGAATAAAGTCGGGAATAAAGAGTTCTCAAAAACGGACTGTCATGCAGCCAATCATCTTCCGTGATGTACATTTTTGAAAGCTGCCTCTACTCTTCCCTAATTTTGTTGACAACCCACCATTGGTCTCACTGTAACCCGTTCCCCCATAAAACGTCAGGCTTTCTTTTCTCATGGTGTAAACATAGGCCATCGCTGCCTATCACATACGCTTCCTTACGTAAGCATTGCGCCCCATCCCCCAGCTGGCACACTGCCCGTCCCCTTCCCACGATCTGTTCCTAAATTGCCCATCTAGCGCTCTGCCATTCCTCCCCAAACATATTCAACCACCAACTGCCACAGTGTCTACTCGTCCAAGAGCTAAGCCTAGGCCCCACCCGCTCGCGCAGTATCACCTCCCCCTGATAGAAACCGAGGGCCCGCCACCGCCAGGCTGTCACCTTGCACCTTCTCTCCATTGCCCTGGCTAGTCCCCGCCCACCGTAAGTGCACATAATTAACATAGAAAAACAAATACATACACTGAAAAGTACAGTATTTCAAATAAGGGTTTCACTATAAAAATAGAGGTTTATTATCTAAAAGGATTGTAATGAGATGAGGTTTTGTCGGCCATTTTCAGGACAGGCAGCGGAGAATGCGATTAAGTCCTGTCACCTGTTCAATCAGACATGGAAGAGATTACTTCCTTCGATTGTTCTATTATTCCCCTCTCTCCTAACAGAGACGTCTTAAAGTAATCGGCTTGCATCCAGCTACTAATCTGACGTGAATGATTGTCCGTATCTTTTGAATGCTCAGAAACAATGCAGTATTCTTAAAATAATGTTTCTAGTTCATATTTGGGTTTACTGTAGGTGACCTACTAAGACTCTGATGCCAAGAATTCGATGCACTGTGCCATCAATACCGCTGCCGTCATGCACACGGGGCGATCCGTGTTTGCGATGGAACAGCTTCGAGAGGTGTGTTTCTTTGGCTGACAAAGTCCATTGAGATCACTACTCACCCAGTGGTTGAAGTGGGCGGCACCTACATGGTACTATTTATTTATCTATTTACCCAGAAGATAAGCCATCGTTCCATACCTTTTTTCCCTCTGGAGAAAGACCATATTTGTATTTGTTTATTATTTGTATCGCGCACCAAACGCTGAGGTAACTGGGCGCTTGAAAACCTTAATGGTTACATACAGATAAGGCAGGCATATTACAATCCAGTGTGGAGACAGCAAGAGGGGAAACAAAGCTTGGACCCATCCGAAAAAGGGGGAAGTCTAGCCGGAACTGCTAGGTCACATCCCTTCTGCACCAGACCTCAAGCAACCCCAGGAACGCGTAGGCCGTATTGGGCATCATCAGTTACGAGTTTTTTGGGTCTCTGGTGCAGCAGGCTAGGGACCCACATCTGGGCATACTGTGCAGTTGTTTCTGGCCTTGTGGATAAGGGATGTGACCCAGCAGTTCAGGATGGATGGCTACTTTTAAGGGGGGACCAAGCCTGAATTGTATATGTTCATCCCCCTTCTGTAATCATTTGACAAGCTCAACAATGGCGGTCTTGACATTTGCCCAGAGCAATGCCAGTAGTTTTGATTAATTCAAAACTTCCAGCCATTAACTTCCTGCGTTCAAGTGCCACCATATCTGGATTATGGCTTCTGGTTAGACCCACCTGTTCCCTCCTGTTCTCCTCCCCTCTCTTTATATCCCCCTCTCTCTTTGCTGGGTTGCTAGGCTCTTGACCGTGCCAATTCCCAGGTCCACCATGTCCTTCACTTCTCTAGCCCTTGCACCCTGCATTTCTCTATACACTACATTGGGCTCACCTTCTTCCTTTCAGCACCTCTTTCAACCCTTGTATCTCTTGATTTGGCCAATACTGGTTTCCTGTATTGGATGTCTCCGCCCACCTCCCCCTCCACCCATCCCTAACCTATTCTTCCATCTATGAGGTCTCTTGCGTTCAACCTCCTCCAGCCTCTGATGGCCTCTCTCTTCCAAACTATTCCTGGCTTCACTCTTCCCCCGTCCTCCTCTGTTGATCCGTCAACTCCATTCTTTCCCCATGCTTTCCCCCTGCCACCCCCTTCCTGATCTCACTCCTTTCTAGTTCGTTTTCTCCAACTGCTTGCTGCCAACCACTCTCCAAACACCATCACTGTGGGCCTGTCACTGGCCCCATGAATATGCTGGGTGATGAGGGAATTGAGGCAGTAAGGACCTGAGTGAAGCACCTGGACCCTGTTTGCTGTGCATACAGGTGACTAGCTGATAGCCAGAGAGCCTCCCTCCCAGGTGTAACTAATGAGGTATGTGGTTGGACGGTGGCTCATTTGGTAAAGGGTTCATCCAGGGTAACCCATTATCCTGCTGTCCGGCAGCCCTTTAATGTACATCACTGCATTCTGGCATGGTTCCCGGGGTTGATGATGTATGTTCTGTCTGCTCAACCTGCCTCACTGTCTCCCTGCACCCCTCAGGCGGATTATACCTTTGAATTAGAAGTGAAATCAGCAAATTATTTTTAGTTGGCATTAGAAGCCCACTTAGGGCAGAATCCTTCTATTC
The DNA here is from genome assembly GCF_040938575.1 of Ambystoma mexicanum. Classification (NCBI taxonomy): domain Eukaryota; kingdom Metazoa; phylum Chordata; class Amphibia; order Caudata; family Ambystomatidae; genus Ambystoma; species Ambystoma mexicanum. The sequence continues at coordinate 566,832,847 of NC_090931.1, read as the reverse complement.
CTGAAAATGAAGTTGGCATTCAGGACCTTCCAAAAACAACTGAAAACCCGGCTCTTTACACAGAAATTATGTAACTAAGTCATGTTCATCAGTCAGCAAGCTAGTTACATAAATAACGCTAATTTCTAAGATTATGTTTATCATAGCTCGTATCATCATATTATCTGTCATGTATTTTTGCAAACTTGTAACTACTATATTATTTACTGTCCTCCTCTGTAAGAACAACGCCTAGATGCCGCCGGGGTAGGTGCGCTATACAAGCTGCAAAATAAATAAATAAATAACATGACATTTTCTTGAGAATAAAGCAGATACACTGATCCCGTTTCCTACTCTCCTTAAGGAGTGCCAAAACTATGCTTAGAATTCTGTACATAAACCATGGCTTTCACAGGTCAAGAGAGTTGATCAATTCCTGTAAATCTACCAGGTACACTGTACAGTGCCCTTGCAAACCCAGATGTAATTTGCTACCGTGAAAACCAAGGGAACTTATTCATGATTTGTGAGTGACAGAGGCAAATATGCTCTACACTGCACAGTTGTATATTCTAGGGCAATATATTTTTAAATATACTTTCACAAAGTTTCATTTAAGTTAATGGAATTATATGTAAAAACAGTGGGGCATCTCTCACTTAACATTTTCTGTTTCTTGCATTAAATCACATGGGCAGGACCTTTCTCTGGGGCATCTCTGGGCCTTTGTCTGGTTATGACATTGCCCACTGGTTGAAATTGGGAAAACACTAGTTCTCCAGTTCATCTGATTCTTCATGGCACCATAGGATCAGGTTAGGTGTCCTCTACTCTGGTCACTTTCTGGCTCAGCTAGGACATCATTTGGAGTTCCCACTCCCTTCTGCAAGCATAGGTATAATTCAATTGGTGAGTACAATCCAACCAGTATAGGTTTTGTGCTGAGTTAGAGTTTTTTTAAGCTAGGGTTCCCAAACACCAAAGCATCACTTGACACTACATTTTGGACTCAGCGGTTTCTGTGATTGGAGCCCTTCTCTTTATCACACCCAGAACAAGATAGCCCAGTTATTTTGATTGCTTAATTGAACTTGATGTGTCTTGGCTGAAGTCTAAACTTCACCCCTGAAGTGAGAAACCATTATTGAAATGGAATATTCATTTTCCGAAAATTTCTCTGCATGGATATGTAATATTGGTAAAACTATAACATATTCAGATTCATAAGAATCTTCTGAATCTAGCGATATGATTTATATCTCTTCCACGTCATGCATGATGGAGTTATTTACATATGCAAAATATGCATAAGTCATTCATTTATTTATTTGATTTGTATATACATATGATCTGCGTATTTCTGTTGAATCCAGATCTGCATTCAATATTGTAATCGCACAAACAGTTCCGAAATTATAACTAATAATGTATTTCCAATTGTCGTCTGTGCTGTGCATTTTTTTATTGAATTTGTGCTGTACATTTGTAAGTTGATTTCAGTTGTGTGTGGACCCTTATTCAATAGAAACCATATGATTTGAGAAACACATTCTGTTACAAAATTGGTTCTTTTTAAAAGATATCTTAATGGAACAGGCAGGCTTCTTTGTGAAACACAATTCTGTCCAAGGTAAGGGTTATTGACCATACCTAGGATTCTGCTCCTCTCTCCCAGGTGTAACTTATGGGAGTTTGTAGTTGGACTGCAGCTCCTCGGGCCATGTGTTAATCTAGGGGAAACAACTCTGTTGCAATCAGGCTGTCCTGTAATGGCCATCACTGTATTTCACTGTGGGATACAAGGGTCGGTGTATGTTCTGCCTGCTCACCATGCCCTGCAGTCTCTGTGCACCACTCTCAGCCGCGGTCTCCCTAGTTTTTGCTGCAGTTGACTTCAGGTAAGACAGAAATTGTGATCATGGTCTGACCTGCGCGCCAGACTTGGTGCCCATCTCTCCTGCGTTGCTATTCACTGTACTGCTCTGCTAGTGTTTGGGAATGCTGGTGATCAGAGTTAGGTGGTCTCATAGTCTCATAGTGTTATGGAGAACGTGGCAGGCTGAGAGTCAAGATTGTGTATGGGCGAGAGGTCATATGAAATCCTCCATGTACTACTTTAGTGGTCAGCATTGTTGAACAGGCAGCTCAACTTGCCCAAAGGGCCCCTCTTACTCATGTCCCTTGCCTCTCATGTATGATTTCATCAAATATGATTGAGTTTATTATGAAGCAAGTAGGGTGCGGAATGGAGACTAATGAGTAACTTTAGTTGGAGAACTCTGAAGAAGAGCACTATTCCCAAAGTTAGACACTTTAGACACATCGGGCCTCATTACGACCCTGGCGGTAAGGGGTTAGCGCCAGCGTTAGCTGCGCCGACCCCTTACCGCCAATTACGAGTTCCCTTTCCGCCATGGCGGTTTTTACACCTGCTTTTAGCGGGTGTAAAAAACCATGGCGGTAAGGGAACTTGGTGTTAATTACGCCACCGTAATTTACGGTGGCGTAATTAACGCCTTCCCCACTCCCATTATGCCCTATGGGGCAAAAATGGGAATGGGGAAGGGTAAATGGGGATTGGGGATTTACCGCCCCGCCAAGGTCGGAATGGGGCGGTAAATCCCCTTACCGCCATGGCGTTAACGTAGTTAGCACCATGGCGGTAAAGTCACGGCCCTGGCGGTAACTTACCGCCAGGGTCGTAATGAGGCCCATCATGTTTGATTCCCATAGAACCTGCAGGCATTAGTCACCTCAATCCTGCCAAAGTGAAAAAAAGACTTTGAACGTGTACCTGTTGCTGCCTTATGCTCTTTTGCTCCTCTGCCACACTACAAAGTATGGAATTGTCAGAATGTTCAGTCTGTGAAGTTGAAGGATGTGTTCTGCAGAAATGCCAAACAAATGCATTATGACTGTAGACTCTTGCCTTGAATCCCTTGATTGGGCACTAAGATACAACTTCCCTCTGAGTTGCACCTCCTTTAGCAAGTCCGCAGATACACCAGGGACATTACCATACTCTTGAAGGCCACATGCATGACACGACACACAGTTCAACTTCCACGTCTCACGCATCATGGCTGTCACCTCTTCTCTGATGGACAATATCTCCAAAAAGCAAACAAAATACTATACTAAACATTGTTGTAAATCCAAAGTTCGACTACCAGAGACTTTAACTATGAACACTCCAAGACATCGGGCTTCATTACGGCCATGGCCCTTCCGTAATGAAGGGTGCTGGTACGGGACCGGCAACCTTCATTACGGGACGCCCTATTACGAGGTTCCCTTGCAGGACCCGGTAAGGACGGCTGGTAAAACCAGGCGTCCTTACCGGTTCCCGCGAGGGGACCAGGGAGCTAATAACGGGCCCGTTATAAACGGGCCCGTTATTAGCCCCCCCATTCCCATTGAGCCCTATGGGGGCTCAAATGGGAATGGGGATGGGTTTTTCCAATGAGGAGTTACCGGGTCCTCCATGGTTGGAATAGCTCGGTAAGTCCTCATTGGAGGAACCAGGTATGCAGGCAGCCATGCCCTTATTAAGGTCATGGCTACCTCCATACTCGTAATGAGGCACATCGACTCACAACTACTTTAAACCGAGGCACGAATTTGATGCAGAACTACAGGAGAGAAAAGCAATTTTACGAAAACAGAAGAAAGCAATTGCAGTCTCGATTTCTCTTGATAAAAAAAGGTGATCCGCGCTGTAAACTGTAAATATAGGAACTGATTAGGATCACATCAAATACAATTTATGCAAAATGATGGAGAAGCCATGCTGTATGCCATATCTAAAAAAAAAGCTCAAATTTTGTCCCCAATAAATATAGCGACCCATGCAGCCCAGAATCCTGTGCAAATAAACAGAGTTAATGAAAATCAATGGGTTACACATTATTCTGATATGTATGACCGCCCTGTCTTGTGTACAGATGAAACACTTCGGGAGCCGGCTAACTATGATGGATTGTATGTTCTCGAAGAGCATATTTTCTCGGGCACCTGGCCCAGATGGGTTAAACAACTATATGTTTAAACAACATCCCTCTCTATGGGCGCGGATCTTGCATAACATCTTTGACCGAATTCTAAAGGGAAATGCAATCCCATCAACGTGGCTTCGCTCAGTCATAGTTACGGATTTCAAGAGAGGCGATCGGTCCAGTCCGGTCAACTACAGACCGATAGCGCTTCTTGATGCGCCAGGGAAAATGTTCTCAAAGTTTTTTCTTTGTGATTTTGCTAGATGGACAGCAGAATATTTCCAACGTGATCTATTTCAAACTGGATTCATTCCAGGGCTTGGCACACATGTTGATCTGCTTATTCTAACTTCCATCGTTTCCCATCATGCAATCATAAATCAGCTACTATATATGGGGTTTGTGGACCTACGAGCCGCTTTTGACTCGGTTTCAAGGCAGATACTGTTGAAGAAATTAACTAGTCATGGGTGTCCAGCGTATTTAGTCTCTCTTATTAGAGACTTACACTCTGGGAACAACATACAAGTGAGATTGTCATTAGATGGAAAACTGACTCCGCGAATTGAGACACATAGAGGGCTGAGGCAGGGGTGTACCCTGGCCTCAGTGCTCTTTAATTTTTTCATTTCAGATCTAGGAGAAGCATTTCATAATATCATCACTGACTCTCTGAAATTGGGCAACAGTACGGTTACATCTCTGCTATATGCAGATGATGTAGTCTTGATATCCAAAACACCTGTAGGCCTACAAAGGGTATTGGATGCTTTAGTGACCTATGTTCAGGAAAATCTTCTCACCATTAATCTGGATAAAACAAAGGTGATGAAGTGTAACATATCAAAAAAACACCAGTTGAAAAAGCAAACATGGTCTTTAATGGGTGTGGAGTTGGAATGTGTACAACGCTACACTTATTTAGGTGTGGTTATTGCAAATCAAGGGGATGCTGAAGTCCATAGACACACTCTAGAAGAGAAACTGACTACTTGTATTGCCCAAGCTAAGATAATACAAGCAACATAGGGTAAATTTACCACCAGTCCTGCCATTACTTATTATCTTCAAAAAGTCACACCAATTCTCCTGTACGCATCTGAAACTATACCTGTACTCATGGAGAAGATCTGGGTCAAATTGGAGTGCAGATATTGGCGTAGTATCTTACAACTGCCTTCATGCGTTCCAACTGTATGGATTTTGAAAGAACTTGGGTTGATCTCTCTATATGCCAGATATTTGTGACAATTAGTTGCCTTATTTAGGAAGTGCATCTTGGCCCTACAGTCACCTATGGTGTTGGGAGTGTTATCTAACTATGTTTTCTCTTCCAAAGATCAATCCATTTCTAAATGGCGTACTCTAGTCCATCATGCGTTAGCCCTTGCAGATGTTTTATTGTTGGTTCTCATACAAAATCCTATGAGAGTGAAAACAAAACTATTCCAGAGTGATTGGATACGAACTAGAGTTAAGTGTGAATCCGATCGTGATTTTAAGGACAATTCATTCATATGTAAAAATACAGTAATACAGAGTGTTATATACTGAAACACGCCTCCTCTGTACATAGAGGAGACTTTCTGCGTCTGCGCTTCAATCTTTGGCTGACCAAGGATGTGTTGGCCAGAAGGAAAGTGATAACACAAGCTGAGAATGTTTGTCGATTTTTCAAGCAGGTGGCGCAGAAAGAGACATTGTGACATTTAATGATTGAGTGTGTTGCCTTGACAGACCAAAGGCTTAGACACTTGAAACATGCTATGGCAGGATATAGAGAGATAACATCAGAATTTTTGTGGCGAAAGATTCATTCAGGGTCTCTTACGCATGTAAGAATTAGAGCACCTGCTTTTTTTCATGAACTGAAACTTGAACAGTTTTAAATACACAACATGTATCCACCTTAACTACATCAAGATTCTATATATGGGTTTGAAAGTGATTTTATCCTATTTTTATGTGTTGTGGTTTAAGTTGAGTATAAGTGTTTATTTTATCTCAGAGTAAGAGATTTTAATCAAGTTTGATATCAAGAGTGTTCCTTTTTTTTACTTGGTGCATATTTTGTTGTGTATGTAAACTTTGTCAACTTTTAATTGTTTAATATTGTAAACTTGATGAAAGTCAACTAAATCAATTAAAAAAGAAAGAAAACTATGATCAATGAGCAGTTATGATGATACAAACATTCAGTGACAATACAATGATGGTGTGGACATAACCAACAGTAATGTGTGGAAGTACTGATTGGCAACACATGGACAAGTAGAAAATATGTTCTTCTCAAACGGCAATAACCATGTTCTAATGGATCAAAACACACTCCTTACCACATGGATAAGACTGATAGTATATATAAAAGAAGGTGTAAACACCGGACAATATATCCACAGGGATGACAAACACAAGAAACCATATATAACCAAATATACTTCTTAATAAATATATTTATTTAATTATGACACTCTTAAAATGATCATGTTACATAAAATTCATAATCAAACATACAAAAGTATAGAACATATAAAAGGACTGTACTTCACAAAACACATGAAAATCCCAAATTATGGGTTGATTCTGCTGAATTTTAAATTGACTCCGTGTGGGGCTCCACACTGGAGTGATTTCTCTTTTGTCTAGGTCCTATTAGTACTTTCTCAATAATAGGGTTATTGAGAAAGTACAACTATAACTCTGTACGTTTATTTGGCCCTGAAGAAGCTCACAGAAAGAGTAAAACACGTGGAGGTCCTTTTTCTTTTACATCAACATATACATCCAATTATTATCATCTTTGATAACAAGACCATATTGCCAAGATGTTCTATAATGTTTTTCATCAATGATGTGGCGCAATCAGTCACCCACCAGAGTTTTTATGACCTGTATAATGAAAATGAATACACTGCAGCCTGACTTCTACTTTCGACTCACTAACATTAATTTAACATAAAACATCCAACTTATTTTGCATAATCACACAAACATCTCTCTCTCTCTCTCTCTCTCTCTCTCTCTCTCTATTTCTCTACATATATATATAGTAGGTAACAGTCCTTTCAACAATAAAGCTATTACTGGAAATATTTTATGGCTTGGAGGAGTCTATGTTGGAGTACCGCTGCCTTCCCTAAGCAGGGTTTCCCTGCTGGTGTTCTGTTCTATAGTTAAGGTGAAACCTATCATCCATAGGAAATGCGAACATTCTATGGGTAATAACTTTTGAGCTGTAGGGCGGATCATATGATATTTGACATTCCTATTCCGGGACCTGGACCGCCCGGAACTGGAAAATATAGTGCAAATCTGTGTTATGGTCAAAAAGATATAAAGGGCAAAAAAAGTCATATTTTTCACTTTTCTATTTCATTTTCCCATAGGGTAAATGTCCAATTTGTGTAAACGCGCACAGCCCCAACCTAGACGGATTTGCACCAAAATAATAAACAAGTCGGACACAAAGCACTCAGAGGAAATCCTTTGTTGGTTTGGTTTAAATCCGTCCAGTAGTGTTTTTAATTTAGCATAGAGTGGGCTGCCCCTGTACGCAAAATGTTAGTTATATCTCCCATGATGCATCACTGGTACCAAGCTTTTTCATTTCTGAAAATCTGCCATAATCTGATTCGAGAACCAAGTGGGAGAAACGGTACAAACAGAAAAAAAAGGTGTAATTACTTCAAAACTATAACATATTGAGGAATCAATCTTTTCTTTAATATAAAATAAATCAGGGATTGCTTTCTAAATTAACTTAAAATGGTATCAGGTAATAATATCGCCATATATATGGTTGCCGTAAATAATATCGCCGAGAAAATGTTGTGGCGATATTATTTGGGTGACCATATATATGGGGACAGGGGCAAAAAAAAACAAAAAAACAAATATGTTTGGGGGTTGCGGGGGTGTCCCCCGCATGTTCCATGCAATAATGTCGCCACAAAAAACGGCAATTTTTCGGCGATATTTTTGCATGGCGAGATTTTTGTGGCGACATTATTACATGGAACCCTTAAAATGTGTGGGGGAAGTGTTAGGGGATATTAGTGTTTTTGTGGTGTTAAATGTTAAATGTGTTAAAAATCTTATAATTGCTTAATTATTTAAACAAAAAGTGTGCAATGAAACACCAGAGGAAGCCAATGATTGGACAAGCTTTTCACGTGAATTAACAGTGAAGGTCTCTATTCATGCCTAACGTAAGGCAGGAAGAAATCTACATGGATCTCCTTCCTTTCAACCGATCCCAAATAATACACCTGTCTCCCTTCTCCTCATCTCTGCACCGTCCCCAACAGAGTACCACAGGGTGTCTCTCTCTCACCTCTGCTCTTTAACCTCTACCTGAGATCCCTCCCCACTATTATTTATTTATTGGATATGTATAAGGCACTTACACAAAAAGACAGTGTTTCGAAGTGCCACAAGGCACAATGGTAGGGAACAAGGGAGCAAATAAACAATGAAATTGACAATGAATAAATAGAAACGGACAGCAGTCCTACTAGGCCTTGTGACATTCAGATCGTGCAAGTGCAGTGAAAGAAAAAGGAGAAAGAGAGAGGTGGGGTGGGGGTAAGTGCTATTAGGGTCTCCTAGAGGAGGAAGTGCCAGAGGTGCCCATTGGGGAGGCAACAGGTAAGTGCATGGGCAGAGACATCCCCGGTGAAGGGGGGGAGGTGTACGGCCCAAAAGGTAAGTACCGAGTGGAGGCAAACCACCCGACGGGCGGGTGTGGGCCAAGGGAGCATTGAAGGTGGGGTGCTGGGGGCGATTGGGCAGTTGGCCAGGATCCTTTTAGATTCTTGAGGAACCAGGCCATCAATCTCTGTGACAGAGGGGATGGTTAGCACAGGAGGGGGAGAGAGAAGGAGGAAGAGAAGAGAAATGTCTTGAGTTGTTTGCAGAACTTGAGGTAGTCCGGTTCAAGATGGAGAGAGAGAGGCTGTTCCATCGGAGGGAGCCAGCTGAGGAGAGAGATCTGCCCCCAGCTCTCTGCTTGGAGAAGCATTTGATCAGCGGAGAGTTGGAAACAGAAGATCGAAGGGATCTGGAAGGAGAGTATTTAGTGAGAGAGAGTTGCAGGTAGCGTGGTTCCAGGCCCCAGACAGCCTTGTGGACGATGCAACGGGTCTTGAATTTGATCCTTGCAGCAACCTGGAGCCAGTGGAGAGATTCTAGAGCAGGAGAGATATAGTCCCATGGCTTGAGGCCAGGGATAAGTCTTGTAGCCCTATCCTGAACTAGTCCAAGAGAGCGGAGTGAAGAAAGACGCAGATTGAGGAAGAGGCTGTTTCAGTAGTCTAGCCTGTAGAGGACCAGAGCTTTAGAGACATTGAGCTTATGGGGGAAGGTGAGGAAAGGGAGTATGCCCCTGAGGAGGTAAAGTTTAAAGTGAGCCTTCTTGGCAAGATCCAAGATGTAAGGAGTAAAGGAGAGGGAGGAGTCGAAGATGACCCCAAGGTTTCTGGCCTCATTGGAAGGAGAGGGAGGTGAGCACATAGAGGACAGCCGGATTGCAAGAACAAAAGGGAGAGCAGGTGTCCCGATAGGAAGGATCTCGGTCTTACTGGCATTAAGACCAAGATCATTGGAGGTGCACCAAGACTGAATAGCAGACAAGCAGTCAGTGATGATAGAGGAGGAAGAGGGGAGCTTGAAGAAGAGTTGTATGTCATCTGTGTAACACTGGAAATGAAGAGAGAAGGCAGAGATCAGATGTGCAAGAGGTGCAAGGTAGATGTTGAAAAGCCAAGGCGAGAGGATAGAGCCCTGGCGAACCCCACATGCAGAGAGCATGGTGGAGGAGGAGAAGGAGCCCAGGCACACCTGGGAAGGGTGGTCAGTGAGGAACGAGGTCAACCAATTCAGTGCCCGGTCTGAGATCCCAACAGTATCTTGGAGCCACTTTATGAGGATAGAATGGTTGACCGTGTCAAAGGCGGAAGAGAGGTCCAGGAGAATGAGAACAGAAGGAGCGTTAGAGTCGGGATTTGGGAGCAGTTCTACATGGGTGTTCAGGAGAGCAGTTTCTGTGTCTCTGGATGCTCGGAATCCAGATTGATGGTCATGTAAACAACCAATGAGCTCAGTGTGTTGGGTCAGTTAGGAGATGACCAACTTCTCCAGGAGTTTACCAAGGAAAGGTGTAGTAGAGAAAGGGCGGTAGTTGGCCGGACATAAGGGGTCGGCTGAAGGCCTTTTTAGGAACGGGTGCACAAGGGAGTGCTTGAGAAAACAGAGGAAAGAGCCAGATGCTAGGGAGTGGTTGCAAAAGTCAGCAAGAGCCAAAGCAAGGGAGGAGATTTTGTCCTTAATGGTCCTTAATTTTGTCCTTAATGGTTCTGGAACTTCCATTCAGCAACGCTGCACTTGCATTTCAGAGTCGCTAGATTGGAGTCGTACCAACTATTATGCTTGGAGGCAGGTTTCAGGCGGATCCTCATGACAAGGTAAAAATGTCAAGAGTGTTGGTGATAGCAAGATGAAGGTTGGTAAGAACAGAATATGTGGGAGAATCAAGAAGAGGGGAAGGAGGAGGTATAAAGTTGTAGGCAAACGTAGCAGCTGACACTTGTTTCATCGGTCTGATGATCGCAAAAGAGGCTGGCAGTGATGTTGGAGGCTCGATCAGGGGGCTGAGAGGTCCCAGATGAGTAGAGAGGAGAAAATGATTAGACCAGGAGAGGGTTGAAGAGCAGGAGATCAGCAGGGATGAAGGCACCAACAGTGTGTCCGGCAGAGTGGGTAGGGCTGTAGGGGAGAATAGGGAGGGAGAGAGAGGTACAGAGATCATGGAAGTAGCGGCATGGAGGAGGGCTCTCTTCAGCGCCGGACAGGGCCTGACAGGAGCCTTAGAGAGGGCCTTAGTTGATGGGCCGGCTCTCCCGCTTGCTGGCTCACTGATTGGCTATTAGAATGCAGGAGTAGCCAATCACAGCAGCCACAGTGCTGGTGGAGGATGAGGCTCTCTGGTGCCCATTGGACTATGGGGATGAACATGGCTACTGTGCCAACAGAAAGCATCGCATATCAAATAAATATGTGCAGAGTGCCCTGATGTAAAATTAGGCACAGTAAGGTGATCGGAGAACATGCGCATCAGATTATGCTGAGATATTAATTTCATGACCCGACAGGCCTAACCTAAATGTTCGATGGTGTCCTTTTCATTTTGCTGCCTAATGGTCATCTGTAAATGGAGAGTGCCTGCAAGTGCAGGTAAAGAAATGCGAGGTGCAGTTCACATGGCCTGTCTTTCTACAACTATGCAGATGACACCCAAATCATCTTCAAGATCCCACAGGACTCCTTCAGCCCCTCCACCGGCTTCGCTTCATGCCTCACAGAAATCGACCAATGGATGATGGCCAATTACCTCCTTCTCAACCCTGGTAAATCTGAAATCATAATCTGCGGGAAGACTGCCCTCTTTTCCCAACCTACCCCTTGGCCGTCCTCTCTAGGCCCTCTCCCTTCTACCTCCAACACAGTAATGAACCTTGGATGCGCTATGGACTAATGTCTGACTCTATCACATCACATCAACTCAATGTCAAAATATGCTGCCTACACCTATGCATCGTCAGACGCATCTTCCCCTACCTTACCTTCCCACACACAGTTACCACATTCACGACCTTCGTCTTCTCTCACCTAGAATAAGCTAACACCCTATACTTGGGTGCCCCTGTATCTCTACTTAGAAATTTCCAATGGGTTCAAAGGGGTCCAGAAACGCTGTAACTAGGCTTCTTCTTGCCTTAGGCCCCAGAGAACACATGTATATAAAAATCCAACTAGGACTGCTAGTAAAGGTAGAGTCAAACACTTATAGAACTGAATACCTACTTTAAATATTTAAATTAAATAAATGATGTCATGATCACCCAACAGTTTTACCGGAAGGTCTAGTTACAAACATACAAAACAGAGTAAAATACAACAGTACATTAAAAAACACATTATGGTAAAAAACAATTATTATCAAGTGCAGTGTGCAAAAGTGTCACCATGCTGAAAGCAACCAAGTGTGTGAAACACCTAAAGTGTGCAAATATTGCAGCTAATCTATAGATCTCGTTAAAGATCTACTATTCCTTTATTTGCCCAACATGCTTTGTTCCTATCTTTTCTAAATTAAGCAGTCGAACTTCGTCAGGTGCTAGTTAACTTTAGTACCTTCACATGTATCTGAGTGATACACCATTTAGGTGTCCCTATTGTTTAGGCGGAATTTTCTAGCTCAATGCTGTTGAGAGCCTTACAATCTGATAACCCCTAAGCCTAACAAAAGACCTATATGGCCTCATTACAAGTTTGGCAGAAGCCTTGCCGGTAAAACTGACAGGCTGCTGCTAAACGTGCAATTTTTTCCAGCGCCCGCAAATGGGCAATTACCGGGTCATTACAGCCCTGCTGGAGCTGGTAATTGCCCATTTGTGGGTGCCGGAAAAAAGATGCTCCCGATTCCCATTCGGCCCCATAGGCCGAATGGGAATCGGGAGTTCTATGAGCTATGAGCACAACTCATAGTTTGCCGGTCCGGGAACTACAGTACCCACATGCTTACTGGTATTGTAGTTCCCAGACCGGCCCACTTATAATGAGGCCCATAGATCTTGTAAAATTGTTGGGTGATCATGAAATCATTTATTGAATATTACATTTTTAAAGTAAGTATTCAGTTCTGTACGTGTTTGAATCTACTTATGCTAGCAGTCTAGGTTGGTTTTGTATATACAGAAGCTTGTTTCACCAAGGATAACCTTCCTGCTGCTTCAACAAATTCCCTGATATCTCCCACAGTATACTCGAGTTCCCAGAGAAAACATCACACACGCCCTCCGTGTCGATCACTGGCTACCGATGATGGTGTACACCAAGTTAGATCTCCGAGGAGCTTATCACCTGGTGCGCATAAAAGAAGGCGACGAATGGAAGACTGCATTCCGCACCAAATTTGGGCTCTTAGAATATCAGGTGATGCCCTTCGGTTTGTGCAATGCACCTGCCGCCTTTTAGTACTTTATGAATGATGTTCTTCGGGAACTTATCGATGTCTGCGTCATTGTTTACATTGACGACATCCTGGTGTACTCTTCTTCAGAATCTGATCACAGAAAACATGTTAGGGCAGTTCTTGAGAAACTGCGCCAGCACAGACTATTTGCAAAACTCGAAAAATGCGTTTTTCATACCACAGAAGTTGAGTTTCTCGGATTCATCCTGACACCTCAAGGAGTCCGAATGGACTCGCGAAAGGTGGACGCCATCCTCAATTGGCCATCTCCAAGCTCGGTGAAGGGAGTTCAGAGCATGCTCGGCTTTGCCAATTTCTATCGAAGATTCATCCCGGAATTTTCCCGAACAGTCCAACCCATCACCGCTCTCCTAAAGAAAAACAAATGCTTCGAATGGACTCTTGAGGCCGAACAAGCCTTCCAGGACCTGAAAACCAAATTCACCTCTGCACCTGTATTGAAGCACCCGCACCCAGATCTCCCGTACATAGTGGAAACCGATGCTTTCAGTTCGGCCATGGGAGCTGTCCTGTCGCAAAGAGACCCAAAAACTAACCCACTACACCCAGTGGCCTTTTGGTCCAGAAAATGTTCTCCTCCTGAAATCAACTACGCAATTAACGATAAAGAGTTACTGGCCATCAAATCTGCTTTCAAGGCTTGGAGTCACTACCTTCTCGGGGCAAGACACACCATCACCGTAATTACGGACCACAGAAACTTACAGTATTTAAAGACGGCCAAAGCTCAATCTTCACGACAACTCCGATGGGCTCTATTCTTTGCAGAATTTGATTTTGTAATTACCTATCGCCCTGGCTGCAAGAATGGAAAAGCAGACGCCTTATCCCGGATTGGCATGGAAGAACCTAATTCGAGCTTAGAACCTGTGCCCATCATACCTCAGCAAAGAATCTTAGGCTTAACTTCATTGCAATCTATTGAGGATATCCAAACGCAAGTAAAACAACTTCTAGACTCTTCAACCTTACTGGAATGGAGTCAAAAGGGTCCTCATTACACCGTTAAGGATGACATACCCTACTTCCAGGAGCGGTTGTTTCTGCCAAGTAAAGAATTGCAAGAACTTGTTATTGCCCATCATCATGAATCTTTAATGGAAGGACACCCTGCTATCGCTAAAACGGAGGAAAAAATCAAACGCCACTTCTGGTGGCCTTCTTGGAGAAAAGACATTCAGTCTTTTGTACTGTCTTGTGGAATTTGCGCCCAAAACAAGGCTCAAAAGAAAAGGCCAGCCGGCCTACTTCAACCCTTGGATATTCCACCGGCACCATGGCACACTCTGTCAATGGACTTTATAACAGATCTGCCTCCTTGTGCTGGTTACAACACAATCCTTGTAATTGTGGACCTATTCTCCAAAATGGCCCACTTTATCCCTTTAAAGGGTTTGCCTTCAGCTTCCACCTTGGCCAAGGAATTCCTGGAGAATATAGTTTGCATACATGGTTTCCCTTCCATTTTAGTCTCGGATCGTGGAAGTCAATTTATCTCACATTTTTGGAAGAAGTGTTGCCAACTAGCACAAATAGATGTGCGGTTATCCACCAGCCACCACCCCCAGACCGACGGACAAACCGAGAGAACCAATCAGACTCTCGAGCAATATCTTCGGTGCATGTTACACCAATCCGAGTTCAATTGGAAAGACATCCTTTGGATCGCAGAATATGCATACAAGAATTCAGTGCATTCTGGAACCGGACAAACCCCCTTTTATACTTTGTATGGTCACCATCCTCCGACCTCTGATCTAGATCCACCTCTGACCCTGGAAATGCCCGCAGTAAATCATGTGCATTCCACAATAACCCGAGCCTTCAAAGAAGCTGCAACTCATTTACAGCAAGCCAAGAAAAAGTATAAAGAAAACGCTGATTTGCACCGAAGTAAAACTCCTCCTTACCAAGTAGGAGACCAGGTATGGCTAGCAACTAAACATTTACCCCTCAAGGGCCCGCAAACCTTCAATCCCATATTCATAGGACCTTATCCCATCAAAGCTATAATCAACCCAGTGGCCTTTATACTGGATCTACCGTCCAACATGCGTATTCATCCAGTTTTTCATGCATCACTTTTGAAGGCAGTACAACCAGGAACCCAATTGTCCAAGCCTCCAGATCCAGTTCAAATTGAAGGGGAATTAGAATTCGAAGTTAAAGACATTTTAGACTCCAAGGTGGTAAAGTCGAAACTCTTCTATCTTGTTGACTGGAAGGGATATGGACCTCAGGAGAGATCCCGGGAGCCTAGTAACCATGTCCACGCACCTCGATTAGTACAAAGGTTTCACCGGAGATTTCCGAACAAGCCCAAACCCCCGGAGGGAAGAACCTTGGGAGGGGCCTTGAGGGGGGGTACTGTCATGATGCCTACCTCCAAGGAGCCAGGTCCGACCCAGCAACCCCAGAGGCAGGCATCATTTCCCCCAGGGGAGTGCCAGCGGGCCCAAGCTGGGGCCCTTTGGACTCAGTCCTGGCGCCTTAGGCGCCAGGCTCATGTTGGACCTCTGTCCTGGCGCCTTAGGCGCCAGGCTCATAAAGCTAGACATGTGTTCAAGTGTTTTAATGTGCACTTACCTGATGCAGACCATGCTGCCACATCCAGGCCCTCTTGAGGCCTGAATAGGAACTTCTTTACCTGTGAGACTACTTTCCACCCGGGTGTGGTCGGGGAAGGATACATACTTGATCGGAGGAAGGATACACACTTGGAACTTCTTCCAAAGCTATTTAAACCACACCCGATCAGCAACTCATGCTTCGCGTTGTTCTGCTCCTCGCAGCTGGACGCTCACCGTGTTAGCTCCTGCATCTGGACTTCAGCCACGCCTGTCAGCATCCTGGGTCACCTGCAAAGGGAGACAAGAGACCTACCAGCTAATCTGCACCACGGAGACATCACTGACGATCCTGAAAGTGAAGACATCATTTTTAAAAGCATTTTGTTACGATCACTGCAGCGCTGCATTTCACTCACCTTTCCTGGGTTCCTCCATCTTCAGCAGCGATCATCCGGATACACAGCCACTTCCCAGAGCCTAGAGAAAAAGACAAGAATAAGAGGTGAGAGAAGGAAGGGAATAGGAAAAGCTCAGTTTCCTTCTAAGACTTACCTGTTGGGTCATTCCCATTTCATTTCGGGTCTTGCTGCTTCCAAGCAGGACCCCGGCCCCTACGGGGAAAAAAGACACAGACATTAGATGAGCGAATGCAAAAGCATTACCTGAGCGCTCCTCTAGGACTTACCAGATCTTTACTGGAACTGCACGTTTCACTTCGGGTCGGCGCCATATCTCTGGCATTCCGAACCCCGGCCCCTATGGGGAAAAGACATCAACATCAGCGCTTTGTTGCAAGAAGTCTCCAAAGGAATCTTCATTCATCACCTGAAAAAAGACAATGAACATTATTATTTAAAGCTTGAACTTTTGAACTTGCAACAAAACTTTTACAGCGTCTTATCAGTATAATCAAGCTTACCTGAACTCCAATCCAACCTCAATCCAGTGAAGTAACTGGGTTCAACGCGCCCCTGCGTCAGAAGCAGGATGGAGAGCTCGTCCTTTCAGACCCTAAGGTGAGACTTCACGGGGAATCGTGGAAGGGTATCGTGGAGGGTTGGAAGAGAGTGGGAGGCTTGAGCATAACTCAGTCAGTAGGTAATACTCCCTTTTCACGCACAGGGGAATATTCCTGCGAGCCGGAGAAGCCAGAGTAGAGGGCCCTTCCTTCAGAGTCCTGCGCTTCACCATTGAAAAAGAATCAGCACTCGAAGCCAGACCTGCGCCTCCGTGGGAATCAGGTGAGCGTTACAGATAAATCGCCCAGAGGGGGGAGTGTAGAGGAGGAACCAAGTGCCCCTCCTCCACCTACCCCGCCTACAAAGTATGAGTCAAAGTATGTGGCGTATGCTACACCAATCAGAAGGCAAGAAGAAGAGCAACGACGCTGTGCAGTACCCATAAGAATGCCTACACCCATACCTACATCCAAGACAATATTATGGTCATTTGAATACGATTCCTGATGAAACAAAGAAACTGAATGGCCAGGATGAATGGTGACATCATACAAAACTGAATTGATTCCGTAGATAGAAGATAATCAGACCTGAGAGGCAGATGATTTATGAAGAATGAAGTAATACTAAGGATAAGTGACATTTTGGGATCAAGATGAAGAAACTTATGCCACAAATGTCATGAAGATATTTAGATAGTTTAAATGTGCACAGATGCAATGAAACGCAAGCAGCAAAGCAATCATGAAGCTAGCCAACATAGCCAAATACACCTCATAGATACATATGGATTGAATGAAGAATGAAGGTTCCACTACATATATAGCAGTCTGAACAAACGAGGAATGCCTCAAAAATCAGTGTCGCAGTTACAAAAGCAAGTGAATTAAACCGAATATATTTCAGCTAAGGAGTTGGATGAGCCAAAGAGAGAAGGTTTTATCAGAACTGGAATTGGCTGACAGTAGATACAATTAACGTGAAGGAACAGAAGCTCCTGTTCAAGAAGGTCAAGTATAAACAAAGACATCAGAAGACTAATGGAAATACAGTTAAATACACAAGAAGGGATCAATTCATGGTGTCCAGTCACGTGATGGAAGAAAGTTGGACGCATGAGGAGATCACACCTACGGACGGAAGCCAGACAGTACCCATACTCGTTAAAAAATCCCAGAGAAGAGTACAGATTCAAGGCCAACTTCAAATACTAATTGACACTAAAACATTGAGGTGATGATGGAGTGTCCTTTTAATTGGTGGGAAGCTGGTATCGAGACAAGCGCACCCGCACCTGGTTGTTCAGTCTGCATGCTGCTCACATAGGTGGTAAGTTATTGACGTGGGTTAGAAGCTAACCAATTGTACGACACCACGTAGTGAGGGTCCTATAGTTTGTGTAGCCAATGGGACGTCGTATATTTAGTGACGTTCATAGTGGCCATTTTAAAGAGAGGTCTTAGTTGTCCCACCTGATGTTAAGTATCCAATTATTTCTCTCTGTTAATCCATACAGATATTACACATATACTTAGTAGTTCACTTAGAGCCAATCCCGCTTCCTGATCGGTTTTAGGAGTTTGCCACGTAGGATGACGTTGATAATGACGCAGGTCTACATGTCAGTCGTGACACATTTGGTCTCTAAAAATATGTTTTTTCTTAAATAAGTTGAGAGTTGAGTATCGAGCGATTGCTGATGTTTGTTGCACTCCCTGTTTTTCTTACTTACATTAAAACAGACAAACTTTTGTGTTGCATTTGGTGGGTGCTTAGACAGAGAAGGAGGGCCCCTATATTCTTCTCGATTTGGCAACAGGGATGATCAGTAGGAGAGTTTTGCCTGATCTCAGTTTTCTGCTGGGCCTGTAGGGGGTGAGCTAGTGTTTTAGATATGCTGGGGGCCTGTGTTGTGCAGAGCACATTGGGGCCTGTGTTGTGCAGAGCACAAGCGGACCCCTACGCTTGCCGGGCTAAGTCGTTTCCTGAATCAGGTGTCTCTAATTCATTATCAGTAGCTCCAACCACCTTCTTAAGTGGTTTAACTGGACAATTTCGAAGAAAGTGACCGGAAGTCCCGCAATACAGACAAAGTTGCATTTGCCGCCTTCTCTCTCGTTCTTTCTGCATTAATGGTCCTTTAACACCACCGATTTGCATAGGTTCAGATATGTCGGTACTCTTGGAGGTCGCGTGGGTTTTGACCGGTGCTCGGTTTTCATACTTGAACCGATCTGCTTTTCTATTTTGAAGTCTGTGATCAAGTTGAACCACCCAGTCAATGTAGTCTGCGCAGACCTGGGGTGGGTTTACTATCTGAGCTAGAACATCCTTAAGCTCTCCGCGCAGGCCTCGATGAAACAATGTGATCCTTTTGCCTTCTGGCCATCCAGTTTCCACAACCAGTCTGTTAAAGGTGGCTATGTAGGACAGAAGATCCTGATTACCTTGTCGTAAGGATAGCAGTGCGTTATCAAGGGCCTGTCCTTGAGTGTGTCGAGCGAACAATCTTTCCATGCTGGCCTGGAAGCCCTGAAAATTCTGGAGAATGGGATCATCCTGATTTACCAATGGAATAGACCAATCGGTAGCACTGCCACTGAGGTAAGATAGTATAAAGGCTACCTTGGTCTGGTCGTTAGGGAAGGCTCCGGGTCTGCATAGAAAGTGTAAACGACATTGGTTCATAAAGACAGCATATTTCTTGGGATCCCCCGCAAAACGTTCAGGCGGGGCCAAAGGCATGTGTCCAGGTAGATTAATTTGTACCGGGTTACTCAAACCCATTGATGTGGAAATGTCTCCGGAATTAGGTAAAGGAGTGTGCCCTGCCTGGGCCTGTAATAACCTTTTGGCTAGGTCATCAGTTCTTTCCTTAGATAAGATCAGTTCTTTTTTGAGAGCGTTAGTTTCCTGGCGGGCTGAGTGCACCTCTACCCCGTAATTCCCCCAAAAGCTGGGCCAGCTGGTCAGTCTCAGAAGTCTCCATAGCGCCCGGGTGGGAAATTGTGGGTAGGCTTCGTGTTCTGTAACGCTCACCTGATTCCCACGGAGGCGCAGGTCTGGCTTCGAGTGCTGATGCTTCTTCAATGGTGAAGCGCAGGACTCTGAAGGAAGGGCCCTCTACTCTGGCTTCTCCGGCTCGCAGGAATATTCCCCTGTGCGTGAAAAGGGAGTATTACCTACTGACTGAGTTATGCTCAAGCCTCCCGCTCTCTTCCAACCCTCCACGATACCCTTCCACGATTCCCCGTGAAGTCTCACCTTAGGGTCTGAAAGGACGAGCTCTCCATCCTGCTTCTGACGCAGGGGCGCGTTGAACCCAGTTACTTCACTGGATTGAGGTTGGATGGGAGTTTAGGTAACCTTTATTATACTGGTAAAACGCTGTAAAAGTTCTGCTGCAAGTTCAAAAGTTCAAGCTTTAAATAATAATGTTCATTGTCTTTTTTCAGGTGATGAATGAAGATTCCTTTGGAGACTTCTTGCAACAAAGCGCTGATGTTGATGTCTTTTCCCCATAGGGGCTGGGGTTCGGAATGCCGGAGATATGGCGCCGACCCGAAGTGAAACGTGCAGTTCCAGTAAAGATCTGGTAAGTCCTAGAGGAGCGCTCAGGTAATGTTTTTGCATTCGCTCATCTAATGTCTTTGTCTTTTTTCCCCATAGGGGCCGGGGTCCTGCTTGGAAGCAGCAAGACCCGAAATGAAATGGGAATGACCCAACAGGTAAGTCTTAGAAGGAAACTGAGCTTTTCCTATTCCCTTCCTTCTCTCACCTCTTATTCTTGTCTTTTTCTCTAGGCTCTGGGAAGTGGCTGTGTATCCGGATGATCGCTGCTGAAGATGGAGGAACCCAGGAAAGGTGAGTGAAATGCAGCGCTGCAGTGATCGTAACAAAATGCTTTTAAAAATGATGTCTTCCCTTTCAGGATCGTCGGTGATGTCTCCGTGGTGCAGATTAGCTGGTAGGTCTCTTGTCTCCCTTTGCAGGTGACCCAGGATGCTGACAGGCGTGGCTGAAGTCCAGATGCAGGAGCTAACACGGTGAGCGTCCAGCTGCGAGGAGCAGAACAACGCGAAGCGTGAGTTGCTGATCGGGTGTGGTTTAAATAGCTTTGGAAGAAGTTCCAAGTGTGTATCCTTCCTCCGATCAGGTATGTATCCTTCCCCGACCACACCCGGGTGGAAAGTAGTCCCACAGGTAAAGTAGTTCCTATTCAGGCCTCAAGAGGGCCTGGATGTGGCAGCATGGTCTGAATCAGGTAAGTGCACATTAAAACACTTGAACACATGTCTAGCTTTATGAGCCTGGCGCCTAAGGCGCCAGGACAGAGGTCCAACATGAGCCTGGCGCCTAAGGCGCCAGGACTGAGTCCAAAGGGCCCCATCTTGGGCCCACTGGCACTCCCCTGGGGGAAATGATGCCTGCCTCTGGGGTTGCTGGGTCGGACCTGGCTCCTTGGAGGTAGGCATCATGACATTATCGACCACTCTCACATTTTTTCCATATCCAGACATCCTAGACTGAAAAAGTGCCTCTTAGGGATCCACATTTTTATGACTCCCTTCAGGCACCCATCTGACTTCACATGCTTATCTTTGTTCCATGTCATGAGTGTGTACTGTCCACTTGGACTGCAGTAGATCCATCTTCTCACATGTTTCCTGTGGTCCTTTGGAAACAGGAACTTTGTTCCATCGGGTGCATGGATGCTAGACTTCACAAAGTATTTGATCTCTTCATCAGTGAAGTCTTTAGGCTTCCATCCTGGTTCAACATTGATCATAATCTTCATCCCTATGGCTTTCTTTGCTGCCTTCTTACACTTCGAGATTATTATCTTGATCACACAGAATCCCAGCATCAGTAGTAATTGCAAAGCTCCAAAAAATGTGAACATATCTACCATCCATTGTGGAACCCATGAGAAGAGATTTCCAAACCAACTGTCATCAGCAATATCTTCTACTTCTTCTATCATTTGACCATGAAGTGTCATCAGCATGTTTATGGCCTCTGTCAATGTTCCATTTTCATCATTGTGAGAAGGTATAAATGTGCAACATGATTCTCCAATTTTGGCACAAACACCTCCATCCATGGCTGTAATCATGTCCAGGAAATATCTGTTTTGGAGAGCCATTAGTCTTACAGCTCTCAGTTCTTCTCTGATTGCATTGGATCCTTTTATAGTTGTGTTAATCGTCTGCAGCAATTCCTATCTGGTGATTTGTAAATACTTTGTATTTGCTCTGACCTGGATTCTTGGCATAAAGCTCATTGTGAATACTGATGAGGTCTGGCTGAACAGCCTGTGTTCATACGGAATGGCATCAAAGGCTTCTATTGATTTAGCAGAGAAGTAATTCTCTCTCTTTGTTCAGTTTATCAGCTCCACAGATCTTCTCCTTAGATGAGCATCTGCTTTTGGAAAACTGTCAATGTTCAGGTGACCTTTAGGAATCACTAATGCAGGAACATGGATGTTCACTATTGTGCAAATTCCTCCCCAGTCGTTAGGCAGTCTGATGTAGGCTTTTGATCCACATGCCCAATAATGATCCATTATTACTGCTGTTTCATGCCTGGTGCATCGAATATTCGTCCATAGTTCTCATTTTCTCCCATTTTTCTTGTACCATTGTTCCCAAAGCAGAACTTAGAACTTTCTAATGGTACTATCTGCAATGGTCCTCCCCTGTCTTCGACCCATGTCAGTAGTTAAGCAAGTCTTGACCATAATGGCTTGCATCCATTCTGCACTATGTCAATAGGAGGTTGATAACAGCCAATAACTACCCAATGCTCTGCAGACCACCACTCCTTTTTCCCATCCGTCTGGTGATAATACCGTTCCCCAAATTTGCATTTGTCCTCTGTTTTTCCATCTGCAAGTTTCTTCTGCTGATTTTCCTTTGACATTATTTTTGTATTTACTTCTCTTAGGATTTTGTGCTCCTTTTACTCCATGCTTCTCATATCTGATCACACTGTTCATGTTTTGGCATTGTTTCTTGTTCTTATATCTTGTATGTAGTCATCTTCATCGGGATCTGTCTTTTCAGTTGCCCATTTAAGAGAAGCATTGCTTCCCATAAATTGACCTCTTGTTTTACAAAGTGCTATGTGCGACAGACAATGAGCTGTCTGGACATCAATTTCAATTGCTATAAAGATCTTTGACTTCACCATGCTGTATGGCTGGAGCGTACATACGAAGCAGTCTTCCTCTGACATCCTTCTTCCAACTTCTTTCATGTGTTGGTACCATATGTTGTTTCCCAACCACTGCCAATGCCAGCCACTACAGAAACAAAGAGCCACATAGCGCTGGTCACAGCCCAGGAGCTTCCATAAAAAATGAAAACATTTCTTTTGTAAACATTTTTTTAGGGGTAGCAAGGGAGACCTCAGGGGTCGCATTTGTGACTCCTGTTGAACCCCAAATGACGTCCTTAGCTAACACCTCTATTTTTATCTCATTCTCCCTCACTTGCTCTCTCTCACTCAGCCCCATGCAAACAGTCAAATAGGTACCACTCTCTCTCCGACCCTGCACCTTACCATCACTCTCTACAAACAAGCTACAATTCTCCTGCCAGGCCTCTTCCATCTGCTAAACCCTCCTGTCTGATCTCTTGGTCCTCTTCCAGCTTCTCAAACCTCACCCTAACACTCCCCTTAATATTGTGAGGCTTCTCTGTGTCTTCTTTTGGTACTTGAGTCGGCTGCTTCCCTGCGCCAGTCACTTCCCAATCTGTCACCAATTGCTCCTATCTCCTCACCTTTTGGGCTGGCACTTCCCCACAAAGGCTTTAGCTCTGTTCCCTTTTCAGCCTCCATCTTTGCCATGCTGTCTCCTGAAGTGGTTGTCCACTAAGTCGCTCTCAGTAAACTGAGGTTTAAACACAGTTTACGGAGTGATCCTGGCTACTTCCTGCTTTGCCACTGCTGCTGCACTAATCCCCCGTAGTCACCCTGGGATTTATGGGGTAGGTGTTGGGTCTCTCAACCGGCTCCTGCATGGGGAAGTCTAGTGTATTTTATTTGAGTAACCAGTCCTATTTTCTTGTTCCGGGATCGGTTTTGTCCCTTGCCCCAGGAGCATTATGGTACTTGCAGTTATTTGTATTTGCTTCTCGACTGTGCTGCTTCCTAGGATCCATGGTCTATTCCTTGAGTCTGAAGAGTCTGGTGAAGGCTGATAATGGCAGTCTTTCATGCCAAGATACCAGGTTGCTCTGTTCGCCAAGCCTCTGGCGAAGCACCTGAAATATTAAACATAGAGATTTGTCCAGGACAGAGTCAGATAGCCACTGGGTCAGAGAAAGAGGCACCAATGTGCATACATGGTTCCACATATACTGGGAACAGGGCAACTCCGCATACCAAATCTTGGATAGGCTTGCTTCTGTCATGGTCCTATTAGGCTGTATACCCTTGTTAAGAGGGGTTCTCAGCTCCTCTTGACAGTGTGAGACCCATGACCCTGTCACATATGATAAGAACATCCATCCATATAAACTGTGGGCATTTTCTGATAGGTGTTTTCTTCATACACCTTGTGAGGAGGAGCTAGATACACTACCATATTGTCAGTTGTTTTTAAATATCCATCTTCTTAACAGTTATGCTCAACACAGTCATGTTGGTCTGCTAATCCTCGAGCCATCAGACTTTTTTTAGTTAGGCCACAGCTGATCTCTACAGGGGAGCCATGCATAGAATTTATCCAGGAAGAAATCGATGAATCATAGACAGTCTCAGTCTGTATCCGGTCACTTTGCAAATGCTGCAGAGGTTGGTGAGAGGTCTCAACCACAATATGCGCCCCATGAATAGACGGTAGATTTTCATTGCCTGCACCATTTCCAAGAGTGTATTTTTGCATTTGTGAAATTTGACTATGGTAAATGTCTTGCGCATGACATTTGCTTATCATGCTTTTGACACAAAACCGTAGATCAACAGATGTCGGAAAATTTTGAATCTAGGAAAAATTCCTTCTGTTGTTGGGATGAGGCAAAAAGGGAGGTTGGGAAAGACTTCTTTTAAATTCCTTCATAGCTTCTGCAATTCCCCCCACTCCCACTTCACACCTGCCTTCAATAGATGGACACAGGGCAGGGTGATTTCAGCATAATTCTTTATGAATTTATGACTGTAAATGGTCAATACTTAGAGACATTGTAACTCACATAGGTTTGTGGTTTTCTTCATTTTCAGTAAAGCCTTAACTTTCCTTTTTTGAGGAGTAAGGTCCTGAGTTGTGATTTCAGGGTCCAGAAAGTTTACTTTGGTTCTGCATTGTTGTGCTTTTTAAGAGGATAGTTTCACACCTGCGTTCCTTCATTGTTCCAGCATGTGGAGGATCTCCAGCAACTGTTTTTAGCTATTATTAATAAAACATCCAAATCAGCCATGTTCCAAACCAGGTCAAACATGGCTTTTTGTAGGAATATATTGAATTAATTCCAACTGTTTATCTACCCAAATAGTGTACATGTCCATGTATATTGCTGCCGCCTCCTCCACACCCCCGAGGTAAAGGTACATTTATATTGGTGTTCACGGAGTACTGAGCCAGTCCAATATCCAGTTGTCAAATCAAGAGCAGAGCATATTTAAGAACCTTAGATCTGTGCAAATCTTTGATAGATGTAAGGGAAGGGCCATCTTGACATGTGTGCCATCTTGTTCAGTTCTTGTTGGTCAGCACAGAATCTCCATAGTCCATTGTTATCGTTATTATAATCTTCAGGTATCTGACCAATGATAGGATTTGTTAGGTAAATTAAAATGTTTTGGAATTAACTGCCATTCCAATAGAGGTGTCTTGAGACAAAATTACACTTTGATGACCAACAGATGAATGGTATTATCTTTGAAAACTAGTAATTAAGTTAGATGTAGAGAAAGCCCTTGTTGCTAAAGAATATTATTTAAGCAATAGAACCCGAGCGTCGGGGGCATTACCGACTCAGGTAATGGCTCGGGGTCCATAGGTAAGGACCCGAGCGAAGTGAAGGCCTTAGCGAAGGCCCCGGGGCATTACCAGAGTCGGTAATTCCCCCGACGTGACGGTTCTATTGCTATTAGTACCCCGGCCCGCAAAAATTGCGTGACCGGGGCACTAAAAGCTTTTTTTCTTGTCCTGAAACGCTGCAGTGTTTCGGGTGCTGCAGCGTTTCGGGAAAAAAAAAAGAAAAAGAAAATGGCCGCCGCCATGGAAAGGGAAAACGGAGTCCGTTTTCCCTTTCCATGGCGGCCATCGGGAGCGGTTGCGCTGGGAACTCAAGTGTTCCCAGCACATCCGCTCCCGAGAAAGGATCAAAAAGAAGGTAAGTGGCGTTGGGAGGGCGGAAGTGGGATGGGGGGGAAGAGGGAAAAAAAACAAAACGTACCTGCGTCCCCGCCGGGGGGCAAAGGCAGCCTCTCAGCCGTGGGGAGGCTCGGAGCGGGGATGGCCCACTTCGAGCCTCCTCATTGGCTGAGGGGTTGTAACACCCCCCGCCGGGGACAAAGGCCGTGGAATCCCAACAGAGGGATTCCCAGCTGGGTAGGGACCTGGCGAGAGCCAATCAGAATGCTTGTTGCATTCCGATTGTCTCTCGCCGGGTTACTAATTCAATATATATAAGCGTATTCATTTAACCAAGGTTTGTGCTTCTCTGGTCTTAATCAGCAAATTAGAAATAACATATGTAACAATCCCGAAATTTTAATTTATTATTTTGGTTCCAACTGTGATCTTCAACATACACCTACTAGCAATCAGGTGTTTTAAACCGAACGTCTGAAGACCAGATTGCCATGTATCTAGCAGATTTAATATAGGAATCATCTCATCTTTCGGTAAGTTTCTAAGCAGTTTGTTATTAATGAAATCTCGATTTGAACAGACTTTTGGGAGAATCAGATCCTTAATTCAAGAACTTTGAATGGGGGAGAATATGAACTCTCCCTTGTATATTCCTCTGCTGCTTATTTTATTTCCTGAGTCATCCACTAGTTGACCTAGATGCTCGCTTGAGGTTTGCGTGGATGTAACTTGAATTTATTTATATCCAAAGTTGAGAGCCACTCATTATTTAAAAGATTTATTTTTAAAAGTTGAGTAGAAGCCCCTTCACTATTATCTTGTTCCTTCATCGATATTATAGTAATGCCAGGGATTTTAGTATTTTGGAAATTAATTTTCACTTGATAATTCTTTTTAATTTGATCAGGGGGACCTGATTCATTCAATCTACCAAAGGCAAAATACTTCAAAATAAATTGTGCCAAGAGTAAGACAAGTGTGCCCTAAAGAGCCACAACTATCACAAGATGGGTGAATAGATGTCTCCTTATTTTGATTTCCATTTCAGAGACTCCATCTACCGGAATCCCCCTTAATTCAAAATTGTGTAATTCTCCAAAGAGGGTTTGAATGTAATACAATGATTTTCACCTCTTGCTTGGTTCAAATTGTGGAATATTTTTTTGAGAGATCAAGGTTGCCCAAGATGCTGTGTATACAAAAGCCAATAAGTCACACTGTCACTAAACTCAGGTAGGTGGGACAAACTTCTCTCTTTTCACTTCCCATGTACAGTGAAAGTGTGAGTAGGTGGACAGTTCTGAATGTATCTTTTTCATGTTTTGGGTTTCATTAACATGACCTATGACTGCCACCATGCATAGATCTTCCTTAAGATCCAGTTCGGGTGTGTTGATCAAGAACGCTGGCTGCAGGAATAAAGATGCATTTTCAAAATTACAAATGGAACAGGGACTTCCCCACTCTCCTCATGTACGAGGTCTCTGCCACTGCTTGGAGTGCATCTCTAAAATAATTTTGAGATAAAGGAAAAGATAAAGGAATATCCTCTTTTTTTGGTCTCTCAATCTGATTTAGGACTCATGTGCCGGTATTTCTTGGTAATATCTCACCCTTCTTTTAGGTTTGATGTGTAATTCTTCGGGAATTGACAATCCATCTTTGAAATAAAAAAACACCTGGATCTATATTCATGAAGTTTTCCTCTTTCTCATATGTTATTATCACATTTTTCTCTTCACTGATGTTCACTTACTTGTTTTTATTTAATTTTAACACAATGAATGTAGAGGTGTGACTATTTGGTCTCAATCAGTTTTTCAGCACACTCAGGCATTTTCACGGGGCATGAAAGAAGCTTCCTCTATGGCTTGCTATATCCTTCCAAGCATAGCCCCTTCTTACTCTTATTATCATGAAGTTTTATTTTGAATGTTTTCTTCCTGTCGTTGTCCACTTTGCCCCGTTGATTCAATTTTACAGTTGTGCTCCGGGACACCAACCGGCCCATAGAGTCAGG
Source organism: Ambystoma mexicanum (assembly GCF_040938575.1). Lineage (NCBI taxonomy): Eukaryota > Metazoa > Chordata > Amphibia > Caudata > Ambystomatidae > Ambystoma > Ambystoma mexicanum. Next base: position 566,804,944 of record NC_090931.1, on the reverse strand, counting down.
GTTTGCCCAGAAGCATTTTAAGACAAGATAGCAGCACCTGTGAGATGGATGGGGTGCAGATTAATACGCCAACACCAAATCAATAATGACAACTCAACTGTTTGGCAAAGGGAGTCCGTTTAATGATAAGTACAAAAAACAGGGAGTCTCATGAATATCAGCGGATGCGCGATCTTCTCTCTCGCTTCACAACTCCAACGAACTTTACAAAAAACACATTATTTATACTTAAAACTCATCATCACTAACGTTAAACGCTTAAAAGTTGGCATGTAATTCTATTGGTCTTGGAAAGGTAACTTTAATATAGGTACTATATCTGTATATGGTAACGTGGTAAGGGGATTGGGTAAACACTGACAGGTGGGGCATCTAAACCCTACCTTTAAAATGGCTATAGTAGACATCACTAAAAGTACGACGTCCTATTTGTTCTACAAACTATAGAAGCCTAAATTACTTGGTCCTTTGTTATTGGGTTGGCACCAACCCCACTCATACTTTTCCACTTTGCTTAGCAGCACGCAGAATGGTCGGCCAGGTGCATGGTGCCCCTTAGCTCCCCCGGACTACCTCCAATTATTGTTACAATCAATCATCACTTTAATGGCCATGTGTCACTTATTTCACTGTGGCTGGCCTCGAGACTGCATCTCCTGTCTAGAAAAGTTCTGATATCTTTGCCTGGCCTGCTGCCATGCATAGGTGTGAAAGTCTCACTTCTTCTTGCTCGGGTGGTCACATGATTCGGACACCATGAATTTGCCTCTTCTTCTTGTAAATTGTGTATTTGATTTTCTTTTCACCCTCCACCTGCCTTCGGCTTCTTATCTCGACCTTTCAGAGCAGGATATTCTGTTCTTTGCTTCAATTAATTGTATCTACTGTTCGTCCATTTTGACTGATACAACCTTGGGTTTCCTGCCACGATTTGCCTATGCTGAATTTTGTTTCTGCCGCTTATTCTTGATTTTGCTAAATGCGAATCTCTCCTCGTGTGGACTTCAGTAACATTTGGGTTAATTCTGCTTCTTGTGGAAATTTACTTATATAATGTGCTTCGTTTGAGGTAGATATGTATAGGTGGCGCTTGCCGCACTTTCTTTTTACTAAGCATAGCAAGCAGCACGGTTTTCTTAGCTTTCTTGCGGTTCCAAGCATATGTACAAGCGTAAACTGGTCGAATATCTTCATCCTGCTCATGGCTTAGGCTTCTTACATTTCACATCGTCCTTTCACTTTAGGTTCACGATATCCCTGGCCCATGGCGTTTTTTTCTCTTTATGTAACCTTCTCTGCGTCATATCTTCTGTATATGAGTTAGTCCGGGTTCTCGTGATGTCACCATTTGTCTTCCATTAAGACCTTTTGGTTCATTCAGGGACTGTAGACGATCTTCATTTCATTTCATTTGTTGATATGGCTTTCTCAATGGGTACCTTACTGTCCATGGTTTCCTTGGTATCGGTACTTCCATAGGTGTTGTTCTTCTGATAGGTACTGTACAGAGCCCCACTGTGGCTCTCTGCTGGTTTATCTGCTCATCATACGTCACATATTTCGGCATGCACGTTCCTGGTACTTCAAAATGGACGGTTGGAGTGCGGGCTGTGCTTGGGACCTCCTCTACACAGTGCTGCTTGGAACATAAGTATGAGGGTTCCTCTGTTGGGATCTCATCATTTGACCAAAGCTCTCTGTCATTTGTTTGACTTGTCACCCACATTGAGAAACCTTTGTCCACCTTCTTGACTGTGAGGTGATATTTGCCCATATCTCTGTTATATTGATATATTTCGGTAGAAAGGTGTTGAGTGATTTGGGCAAATGCCCACTTGAGGACTTGAGCAAACATGATAGGAGATTGACCTTTACCATGCATTCAATTGTAGGCTGCCTTGAGGACTTCTTGGGGTTTCTGTATTGAAAGATGTGATAAAATTGCTGGTTTGCGGGGACAATTTACAGTGACATTGCTCTTCCAGTCTGGCAAATAAACTATAGCACTCTGGGGAACAATTCCATTTTATGTACTGAATATTCTTTTTGTTGTTTTGCAGCCCAAAAGGAATCATCATCTGCTCATACAATTCTAAATCTCCCCCAAAAAATTAATCCACATTTTTTAAGATGAGGGGCCCTTTATCTGTTTCATTGGGTCTTTCATAAAATGTGTTTTTCTTTTTTATGCCATCTCACTCGAGTTCAATTTCCCTCATCAGTCAGAGTTACTACTACTTCAACACCCTCTCCCTATTTACATATTTACTCTCCCTGTCATAGCAACTGTAAGAAGGTTTCCTATGTGCACGATGCACAGGTACTCCTTTTTCTCCTTTTCGCTGTTGCTCTGCTTGACAAGGGGCCCAATATCCTTTCTGAAGGTTTAAATATTATGAGGTTTCTTCTGAGTTCTTGTCAAAATCAATGTTTACTTGTCTACATAGGGGGTTCTGGGTTTCCCTTGTGCACTGTTGTGCAGAAGGGGATATTTAGAATGCTCTTTAGCGGTTGCATTCCTTGTTCCTCATTGTTGGCCAGGTGAGGTAAATGGCCTCTCTGTTGCTTCATACATTGTAATATTTGTTCTCTTAACTCATTTTATTATATTTTTTCGCTGTTAACTTCATGAGAGTATTCACATTTCCTTTCTTGGCCATTGCTGAGATTCTAAGTGGGCTACTCCCCCTTCCTTTCACCTGAAAGTCTAGATATTCCTCTGTATCTGACAGTAAACCCAGCTCTTCGTGTCTCTCTGTATGTGTTTGGGAAGGCGAAATATTGCATCTGGCACCTTGAATGTCTTGGAATGGGGCAGAAGGACCGGGTCCACTGCTAGTTTACATGGAAGGTCTGAGACATATAGTGGTAGCCTCAGGGATATGGGAGAATCTCCCCTCTTCCACAAAACGTATTTGTCTCTGAACTCTAACTACTGATTCAGAGCTTAACCTATGTTCATTAACTTCTTTTCTTAATCTGCCACTATTAACCATTTTAATTATTATTTATTTTTAACTTGTGCTAGTTGTTCCCTAAATTCAACAAGACTGGCCAGACTAGACTCAACATTAGTTCTTGTTTCCAGTGATCCCTGTGTGCTTTGTAAATCCTTTTGCAAGGAACCTTTTTCACTCTGACAATCATGCATTTAATGCACTCTCTTGGTTTTTAGACTGTCAGCTAGTTAACTCCTTCACTTGTTCTGTTTGCAGCACTGCATCAGCAAGACCCTTCATTAATTAGTCTGACTACTCTCTCAATGCCATGTTTTCTTCTTTCTGTCTCACTAGCTCTTGTGCAGAAAACCTACTTTCATCATATTGTGCCTATGCACGTGTTAGTTGTAAACTGAGTCTGTGTATTTCTTGGATGCCAATATCTTTTCTTGGGCTAAATGGGCTCTCTACTGTTTGATTATTTTTAAGTGCTGTTGTTGCTGATCAAACTCAGCTTGTGAATCCACATCCGTTATCATGAGTTTTGCAGCCATTTCTTGGCTTTCTATGAGGGGAGTTTGTATGGCCATAATGCCCTCTAATAGTGCATTGTGTAAATTATGTGATTATTTAATGTACTCTTTAATTTGTCGTGTGTCTGCAAATACTACCTATGAGCATCATTAATATTAAACATTTCTCTTCATCTGCATTGTTTGGCTTCTTTGCACACTTTTACTTCATCTTGTATGGACTATTTTTTTTTCTTTAATGTGCCTTTGGTTTTAAAAAGAAACCTTAAGCACATGGACTCAAATAGATTGTGCTGTGTTTGCAAAGAATTCTGGTGGATATCCAGAACTTCATGTAATTGTTTTTATTCCTTTTATTTCTGATAATTGATTTGTTGATTGTATTAATATTAATTCTGCTGTTGTCTTTTGGGAAGCCTCTCTGTATGTGTTCTTGCAAGTTTCCCTTTCAGTTAATCCAGCCACCACCAACTTGAGATAGTACAAAATGATCGACTGAAATGTTCACAAGCATATGTCCCTGTTCTTTGTCAATGGAAGTGATGTAGAGTTTCTGTAATGGCTGGTGTAATGAGCTCTGTTCTTTGCAAATATTTGCTCCTTTTTTCTTCACTCTTGTCTTTATTTTATCTTTTCATGTCTCAAGACCCTTCATCACCCATTGGCCATGCAGAAGACATCTGGACATAGAGCATGATCGTAGGCCATTTTCAAATGAATTATGACCTACTTGGACATTTTTAGGTTTGGTATGTTATCACAAATCACAATCAATAAATAATTATCTATAATCTCTAATCAAATAAACAATCTGTCTGAATTATATTTCTCTGTATGTATTGTGATTCATCTAGCAACATCTTCACTGATTCTCTGGAGGGAAGATTCTCTTATGTGGCCAGGACAGGCAGAAGCTACCTGACTCTGACCCTGGGGGTGGCTATCTGTAGGAGGACCACGTAGGGGAGCACAAACTCCACAGACAGAAGGATGCGACAGAGCTGGTTGGTAAGCCCAGAGAGCGAGTGGGTTACCGGAGCGCTTTGGAGCGAGTGTTGCATATCATTAGAGAGATTGAGAGATTGATACAAACAGTGTAAAGAAATGGTCAGTGACCCAATACTTGGAGAGAGAGGTTGATATTAATACGAACAGTGTGAAGAAAGGGTGGGTGACCCAATGCTTGGAAAAGGACATTCATATGAATATGACCAGTGTTAAGAAAGGGTCGGTGACCCAATATTTGAAAAGAGGAGTTGATACCAATAAGAACTTTGCTGAGAAAGGGTCGCTGACCAAATACTGGAAAAGCATGATTTCTTGGATGAGAGAAAGAGTGAGTGGAGAATGGAAAGGCCCTGGCAGGATAGTTAACCAGGCAAACAGTGAGACTGAGACTCACACCCATGTAAGGATATAAAGCCCTGTCAGGAGAGTAAACCAGGCACTGTGCAAGTCCGGGACCCTCACCCAAGAAACAGAAATGTGATATCCTGGCAGGAGATTAAACCAGGAGTGAGAAGAGAAGTAAACCTAAAACTGTGTAACAGTGAGAACAAATAAAAAAGGAAGGCCCATATCCCTTTTAATAAGAATCAGTGATAAAGTCACAATACCCTGGCAGGAGAGTACACCAGGAGTAAAAAGAGGAACAGTAATTTAATTGAAATAATGAGTGGGATACACTGAATATTTAAAAGAACTGTGCATTTAAAGGAGACCCGAGGGAAAAGTCTACCTCCTTGAACTGTGATAAAGTGACATTCAAACTACTAGAAGAAATCTAGGGTAAAGAAAGACCACTTTTCTGGTGGAACATTATTCCTTTCTTTTTTCAACACCTTAGAACATTATGGGCCTCATTACGACCCAGGCGGTAAGTTACCGCCTGGGCCGTACCTTTACCGCCATGGCGTAAACTATGTTTACGCCATGGTGGTTGGCGGACTTACCGCCCCATTCCGAGGTTGGCGGGGTGATAAGTCCCCATTAACCCATTTACCCTTCCCCATTCCCATTTTTGCCCCATAGGGCATAATGGGAGTGGGGAAGGCGTTAATTACGCCACCGTAAATTACGGTGGCGTAATTAACAACATGGTCCCTTAGCGCCATGGATTTTAACACCTGCTAAAAGCAGCTGTTAAATCCTCCATGGCGCTAAGGGACCTCGGAATCAGGCGGTAAGGGTCGGCGCTGTTTACGCCGCCGTAAACCCCTTACCGCCTGAGTCGTAATGAGGCCCTATGTGTTGGACTCTGAAAGAAAGCTACAGAAATCCCCTTTTTAGGGTTTTGGAAACAGGACAGAGGACGCTCTTTTGTTTAACTTCCTGACACAGACATTCCTTAGTTTTGTTGAACCAGGGAAACCCCTTTTAGGATTAGAGAAAGGCAGCATACCCAGATGAACAATAGCATCAGTCTTATCCACATGACTAGTGTCTACATAAAACATTTTACATAAAAAGTCCAGCCTACTTTTCTATCGGCAGTGCTATTTTAAAAACAGCATTTTCCAACCCAAGACAGACAGTTTTCAGTGCTGCAAAGAATTACATACTGGTTTCGCCCTTATTAATAATCATAAGTACAGTGCAGTCTAACAGTCTTGTGATTGGAGCATTGGTGCATGTTTAGCAAACATCAGCAAAGTTATGCAAGCTTAAAACGTCTTGAAGAAAGCCCTTCCACCTGAAATGTGAAAGTTGATAAACCTATTAATCAAAGTCACACTAACATTACCCATGGCTGGTAGTTCACATCTAGTTCTAAGCCAGTTGGGCAGTGCATTATGGGCATGCAAATTAGATGAAATGCCAAACCATTGCTCCAGGAAAATGTTTTTGTCTATTGGGACGTTCTATGTTTTTGCAGACAGCTCAGAGGTGGATGAAGAAGCAAACTCCACTTATCCCCAGAACGCTGCACACTTCAGAACACTGTGGGGCCACGTCTGTGCAGATTTGCAGATCCAAAATAGCAGTGATGAGTTGGCCCTGTTTAAAGGCTCAGAGCCATTATTGAAACCTCTATATCCCAATTAGGTTCTAATAGATGTCAGGTCAAAAAGATATTACATTTCAAATGCAATGCCCCAGCAGTCAAAACTAATCAGGAAATACAAAACAAGCCTGTCTGTTAGTCAGCTTAGAGAACTAGCCACAAGCCCAGCACCATTAAAAGAGCTGAAAAAGGTTAGTGAGAGAAGAAGACTCGGAGGAAGCAGACATGCTTTCATATGCTCCCTGGTAACACGGAGAGACTGCTGGGAGGAGGTCACTCACTTGGTGGCAGTTGTGCAGCAGTTGCTCTGGCAAAGGTGTGTCATCAGGCCTATCTGAGAAGCTGGTGCTATATTGCACAAAGGACCTAGAGACAGTTCCTGCCGACCACACCAGAGTCCAGCAGGAATGCCTTGGGTTTTTCCCTGAAGAACCAGAGAAGAAGAGGAACCCCTGGCAGAAGGGTGAGACTCTTATCTGCCTGAAATGGTCCGTGAATGAAGGCTGGCAGAAATACCCATTATTGCCAAGAATGTTGCGCTGAGAGAATCAAAGATCATGGAAGTACCTGCGAGAAGCCAGCAAAAATCAAAAGTGAGGAAGAGAGCTGAGAGAAGCCTGAGTAAACCAAAGGTCCTGGAGAGACCTAAGAACATTCTCTGGGAACTATAGGTCGTTGGAATACATGAGAGCTTGCTGAGGGAACATGAGGGGATCTGGAGTGACGTAAAAGTCCTGGAGAGTCCTGAAAGAACTCTGGAAGGAACCTGAAATCACGGTGAGATTTAAGAACAATTAGAGACAGGGCCATGGAGAGATCTCGGTGAACTTGAGGTTTATGAAAAGACTTAAGATGTTGATGCTGAGAAAGAAAACGCGTTCAGGAGACTTGAGTGGGGTTGAGTTCAGAACCCGAGTTGGGAATCTGAGGTTGTGGAAGTGGAATCCAACGCTAAGACTTAGAAAAGTGTATTGCAAGTAGAGTTGAGGAATTAACATGTATACAGCAAGTCCGAGAGAACATGTAGCATCTGATGCTCGAGAGAGGTCTATCCCAGGGAGCAGGAGAACCTGGAGTGCTTGTGAAGAGAACCCAGCTGTGAGTAAACCCGGGAGAGGTTGATACATGAAAGTCCATGAAGCATCTGTGTTTATATAATAGGGAAGGATATTGATATAGTAAGTTTATAAACACTTTGTTTACCAATCTTGGAGAAATCTGTTTGGTTGTTGCTTAAGTTTAGCATGGAGATGAATAGACTTCTACAGATAATGTTTGAACTTTATGTTGGCTACCACTTTTGGAATTTGGTGTGTATCATAGGGCATCCCAAGAGGGACAGACACTTATAAGAGTAGGTTTAAGACTTCTCAATTATAGAAGTTCATCCCTCTGGGATGCAAGAGGTGTCTGGAGCCCATGTTTTGAGTTATCCTTTCCATGACACAAGTTTGTAAGTATTTTGTTATTTTGGTTAGAATACTTCCCCAGTACTGATAAGTGCTTACCCAACCCAAACCATGATGCTGTGTATCTTAATGAAGACCTCATAAAAGTTTCGGCTAACTCTCACTGGTCTTCATTTCTCGGCATTGCCACACTCCGCTATTCTTCTTGTGTTTTTTATTTCTGGTGTAGAATAAGGTGGGATGGACATAGAATGTTTGTTATTGTATCACAAGCCCCATTTTCCCATAGTGTAGTGGAATACTCTTAAGCTCTAGAGGATGCATAGTTTAGAAGGATTTGTGGGACAGAACAGCTCCCTTCGAAGCTTGGAACATTTGGCCTTACAAAGAAGCTGTATTTCTTCAAATGCAAAGGGAAAGAGGCTTGAAAAGAGACATCATGAAGGCAATCTTCTGCTATGGTCAAGAGAGTTTGAAAACATAGAGGCAGTAAAATACTGTACAGTCGAAAAGTCACAGTTAGTGCACACTATAATGTTGATAAACGTTTTATTACAAGATCCTTCCTGACATTAGAGCACTGAGCTCTACAGCCCTATTCAAGAAAAAACTTAGGAACTTGTTATTTCGATAGGTTTCTGACTTTTTCCTAGACTGGCCCGCCTCGCTCTCTCTACCTGTTCACATTGTCTGTTTGTTTGTTGTGCCCTTAAGTCTCTGGGTACCCAGGTGTGCGTTACAAAGCTATTAAAGTAAAGTAAAGTAAATAGATGAAAGGGCTTCCAAGTCGACAGATACGCTATTGAGTGGAATCATTATGTAACTTGAGGTTGGCCACATTTTGAGCGGCATCCATGTCTTCATTTTATTTTAACATCATGATGGTTATGTTTTGGGACAACGTGATGACAAGTGGTGGGGACATTTTGTAAACTAAGTATGGATGTATTCTTCACTACAATGATGGCCATATTCGTGGATTTAACGACGGCCATATTGCTCTGCACAATGGTGGCCATATTCTTCAGTGCAATGATGGCCATGTTCTTTGATTGAATGACGGCCATATTGCTCTGCACAATGTTGGCCATATACTTCAATGCAATGATGGCCATGTTCTTCAATGCAATGATGGCTATGTTCTTTGATTGAATGACAGCCACATTACCCAGCATAATGGGAGCCATATCCTTCAATGCAATGATGTCCATGTTCTTTAATGCAACAATGTTCTTTGATGCATTCATGGCAACTCTTGGGTACAGCGATGGCCACATTCTTCGATACAATGGCTGTCTGTTCTTGCCTAAACTATCTAGCAATTTAATATACTATAACATCATGTATATATTAGAAGACCTATCACCCCCAACACCTTTACATTTTTCAGCTGTAAAACACAACACTCCTATACATTGTAGTTTTCCTTTACACTTACTAAACGTCATGCACTTATCCCTATTAAGGGTGTTCCAAGAGGATTATTTTGTATGTAGCCCAACTTCTCATGTTGGCTCCTAGATAATAATCCATGCATGTATTCTTAATTTCTATGTTTTAAGTTGTGTTTTATAATAAACCCTGTGCTAGACCATTCACATCAATTTTGCATGGCGTGCTTCGGTGCCATTTTCTCTAAAAAGATACATCATTGCCATCTTTTATCAGGATGAACGTTTTATTGAATTTTATTTTAAGTGGCATAGGACATAATTGTCCCTCTGCAACTGAGATCAAGACTCAGATTGTTATTTACTTTATATAGCTGTGGGCATTGGTATTAGTGCCAGAATACAGGCCCAACCCAAGAGGCCCAACTTTTAGATCCCGGACGGAAATTCTTCTTTAGGGACAATTAGGTTGCCATATTTGTTCACTGCCCTACTGCTTCTCCCTTAATATTTTCCCATCAGAAGCAATCCTGCATGTTCCTGCCTACTGGCAAGATGTGCTTCCCTCACTAAGCATTTTGGGACTGGTCCATGGAATAATTTGCGTGGGAAATAGGGAACTTGTGTGCCAAACTGTGCAAAATCCCATTCGCCGATTCATGGAATCAAATGCGCAGGACTTTTCCAGGACTTTCATGGAGTTCGTGCAGACTCAACATGTCTCTGCGAGCCATCGAGTGCCTTGTGCGAGACACCGCACAGAGCGTGGGCGCGGCTTGCAGAGCAGAGAGGGCTGGGAAGCGAGCGGAACACAGAAAATGGGGAAGAACATGTGAAAAAGTGGGCATTCCAAGGGACGCATGCAGCCAGTGCCTCACACGCCCACAATTGTGCAAAACGACATGTATTCATGGAACCACTTGTGCAGCCTCTCTGCAGAAATGGCCATGCAAATCCCTTGATCTCTATGCCACCCGAAGGCAGGCGTAAAGACACTTGTGCATAGGAATCACAGTACAGAGGTAGGTTTTCATGTGAGATTTAGGGGTGGGTGTACACAACCAGGGTTCCAATCTAACTTAGGGTGCGCATACGCAGCGTAGCAGGGTGCAGGGTGCAGGAGCGGTTTACTGAGGGTTCCGAGTTTAAACCGAATTACGAATTTTCATACGCATGTTGTTGGGGTACCAGCAACAGTTGCGGTGGACCCTCTGCAAGGTTCCTGAGATGCAGTTCTGCTTGCGGGGGACCCCATGCACTGTTTGAAGGGAGTGTGTATTTGCGCCCGAGGGAGCACACAAAGGTAGCTGTTCTGGCTGTTTATGCTTTGCATGGGGCCGTGTTGCGGCATTCCAGACACGACTTGCGAATACGGTTACTTTGCGAAGTACATTCCATGAATACGCAGGGCGTGCATTTTTTATTCTTCGTTTTCGGCGCACGGGAATTGCGGGAGAAATGCACACTTTTACATGAATCGGGGTCTCACTGGGGGGCCAGTGAGTAACCTCATTGAATAATTAAGGTCTTAACCACCTTCATGTATACCAGGGGTCTGCAACCTTTGGCTCTCAAAATGTTTTGGACTGCAAATCCCACCAGCAAGCATAATCAAGATGTAAATTGTGGTCTGTTTGCTAAATAAGGGAGTACCAGATTCCTTACCATCCTGTATCATATTCCTTCATTCTAATAATGGTGCCTCTGTGAGGTGGGGATTGGGAGGGGAAACAACTGACACCTTTTTGATAGAGAGGGGGTGAGGCAGGGATGTGTAATAGCCCCCCTCTTGTTCAGCCTGTACATAAACGTAATAATTGAAGAATGGTTAGCTCGTGGCCTATATTTGACAAAACTTGGTACATGCACATTCCCAGCACTCTTCTATGCAGATGACGCGGTACAGTTAGCCACCACCCCCATGGGTTTAAGACATAATCTTAAAGTTTTCATCGAAATGTGTGAAGATATCTTGATGGAACTTAATACAGAAAAACGAAGGTGATGGTGTTTGGCTGTAAAAAGAGTGAGAAAATCAATTTGAAGATCGCAATAGAAGAATGTATCCTGGAGCTGGTGTATTATTATGATTACCTGGGGATTAGGTTCATGGAAGATACTACATGGAAAGCTCAAAGTGCCAAGGCAGTGATCTCCCTAGAGAAGCACCGCAGTGGAATCCACCACTCTTTTAACTCACATGGGAAGGGTGCAATCTCCCATGCTCTTAACCTATATAGAGCTCACGGTTGAGCGGCAACCCTTTATCGGGCATAATTACGGGCCACTGTGTATGTGCACAAATTAGTGTGGGGGACGACCACTTTTTAAGGTCACTACTCATGCAACCGAAGGATACCCCAATGGCTAGTTTGAGATCGGAATGTGACATGAAGCCCTTGTGTGGCATTGCAGCAAGCAGACCGCTAAAATACTGGGTGAGACTGTGGAACACCCCAGAGCTTGCTAAATATAGGGAAGCAATTATGAGTCTGCAAAGTGTTTTTGGGTCTGGTTCGCTCCTGTGGTTGAGGAGCATTTGTAAAGGTTTTGAAGCCCTCAATTCACCAACTTTCTGGACTGAGATTGCAGAACTCGAAGATGGTGGTCCAAATTAAGTGTAACGATGATTTTAACAGGAACATGAACAGGGCGTGTGGCACACTAAAAACTGGGGCACCATGCCTATTGGTTAAGGGAAATGTGGGCTTTGAGCCCTATTTAGATTGGGTAACACCTGGGTTTGCTCGAGGTCTGTACTTCCCACTACGTACCGATACACTAAAAGTTGTGCTTTACACAGGCAGGTGGACCTGCTCATCAGACACCTGTTGTAAAATCTGTGGTGATCCTTAGGAAACAATAAAGCATTTTCTACTTCTGTGCCCTGGGTACCTGGACCTCAGGAATCGCTACCGTGTGCCCCTTTTTAGGCCAAAGGATGTGAGACATACTGAAACAGCTGTAACATTCTGTAAAGGTACAACCAATAGGAACGCTATTCACTTTATTGCCAAGATTACTCACAGAGCATGGTTAAGGAGAGAAAAATTGGTGCTGTAGATTTGAAACTATATATATATTAATTCTGAATGGTCTTAAATTGCAGAAATAGGTTGTGTTTTTAAAACCCTTTTTAATCAATAGTTTGAACTGCTTTTATGGTTAATAATGCCGAATAAAGCTTGCCTGAAGACATAATCAATGGTGAGAGGTCATGGAAGACAAAGCCAAAAACATATGGAGAGACACAGGTTGCATATGCCTGATCTACACCGTATATTCCGTATCAAATTCCACCACTTCTCACAATCTTACCTGTAGCCCCGGATGGGTCATGTACATATGGCACCCTGAGGGGGTGCCCGCGGCCTATCCCTCTTTTCTTTTGAGCCCGCCACTTTCACCTTGCACGCAGTCCATTCTGGGCTTTGCCACTTCCTCTAGTTGGCTGGGAAAATCTCAGATTTTCTCTCTAGGGTTTGGGGCGTTTTGGTAAAGCCCAACCGACTAAGCATCCATACTTTAAGGGTATGCTGGAGCACAACACAAGCCCATTGTGCAAGAACTTACAGACGAATGTATGTACTTCTTGAAAGTACACAAAACCACCCTTATGGATTTACGCTGGTCCTTAGAATACATTGGGCGTCATTGTAAGTTTGCCGGTCCGGTAACTACGGTACCGTTAAGCTTGCCGGTATCCTAGTTACCGAACCTTGCTAACTACGAGTTCTGCTCGCGGGTGCCTTTTCTCCCGCCAGGTCTGACCTGGCGGGAGGAACGGCACCTGCGAGCAGAGCATGTCGGATGCACCGGCACCATTCTGAATGGTGCCGGTGCATCCGACCTAATGGGAATGGGGAGCATTTCATTCCGGCGCCCGCAAATGGGCAATTACCGGGTCAGGCAGAGCCGTAATGACTGGGTAATTGCCCATTCGCTCCCACCGGAAATTTTCGGAAGTTTGGCGGCAGCCTGCCGGTTTTAACAGCAAGGCTACCGCCAAACTTATAATGAGGCCCATTGTGTGCTATCCCTTTTATTGCTGAGTGGTATGCCCTGATCGCACTGACGCCATAAGCATGAATATCACAATCTTCATCCCTACTTTTTACTTCTTGCCATAGCCTTTCTAAATCTCACTGTGCCCCTTTCTTCTTCTTCGCCTCCTGTTATTTTTCCAATCGTATGCAGATTAAGGTATGGAGGCCCTTGGCAGGGCACAATAGCCACCTCTTGGACAAGCCTATATGCCGTGAGACCACTACAGTGATGGCCGACACCGTACTGAAACCTCCTGTGATAACATAATAGCGATGGGCCTATTCTAGCACACAATGGCGCGCAAACTCAGCAAGATGACTAATAGGCTCTCTGGCAGGAAGATGGATGCATTCTGCGGTAGGATAATGGCCATCTGATGCAGCGAGATGAGGAGCAGAGTCTGCAGAACCGCCCTTGCAGTATGAGGGAGCTCAGCCCCCCCCCCCACCCCCTTCCTCCCCCATAGAACAATCAGGTGGCCATTCTACTGTATGGGGGCGTGCTCGATGAGCCAGCACAGGTGACGGTATTCATGAACATTCATGAAAAATGCATGAAAGTGCCACTTACGGAGGGCTACTGCAAAAGAGGGGCACATTAGCAACGATCTGCTACTTATGGGGAACGGGGCGCATGTTCTTCTGAAAGTATGCCCTCACAGAAATAGTCTACCCTATGCCTCACCCTCTGCCCCCCACTGCTGGAGAGGCCACCCCTGGTAGGCGAGGCCTGGATTTCTGAGGTGGAGTTCATAGTTTCATTCTAGAAGTCCCACAACAATAGAAAAGCGCGAGCGACCTTTGGGGTGTGAACAAATAAATAAGACATGAATTCGATCCTCATCCGCCCCACTTCTGCAGGTACAAAGCTTTGTATTAAACAACCACGTCATCTCGGCCCCTCGATGGTAAAACATTCAAATGCTCCATTGCAATGATACGTCTTTGCACCAGAGAGCGAATGACAGTGAGAAATTCTCACAATAAATGCGACAAGCCCTCATCAAGTAGCTGAGTGAGCATGCATTTTCCCATATTATTTAACGGCAAGTCAAATACTCTCCTTTTGCTTTCATAGACAGTTGTCGTTTTGTAATCCAGCCACCTCTTAATTCGTCAAAGTCAATTGCAAATTTTTTGCACAAGACGGAACAGTTCTTGTACCAGGGGTAAATAACATACGTTGACGCGTGTGATAATTCTTCCCTCACATTCGCAAGATCATGGTTCACCACTGGGACAGAATGGGCCTCATTACGACCCTGGCGGTAAGGGGTTAACGCCAGCGTTAGCTGCGCCGACCCCTTACCGCCAATTACGAGGTCCCTTAGCGCCATGGCGCTTTTAACACCTGCTTTTAGCAGGTGTTAAAATCCATGGCGCTAAGGGACCATGGAGTTAATTACGCCACCGTAATTTACGGTGGCGTAATTAACGCCTTCCCCACTCCCATTATGCCCTATGGGGCAAAAATGGGAATGGGGAAGGGTAAATGGGGATTGGGGACTTACCGCCCCGCCGACCTCGGAATGGGGCGGTAAGTCCGCCAACCACCATGGCGTAAACGTAGTTTACGCCATGGTGGTAAAGTCACGGCCCAGGCGGTAACTTACCGCCTGGGTCGTAATGAGGCCCAATGTAGTTTACGAAAATACCTGCATTCAGCATCAGCACCAATATTTGGAACCCTTGGAGTCCATTGCAAGGGCAGATCCCGGGCAACATGCCCAGCAGCTTTCTCAGGCAAATGTGTAAAATGCGATCTAAAGAAGTGCAAATCACACTTCCACCAGATCTCACTGCTGTACAATATGCTATAATAAATCTTAGCCTCCAGCATCTCAATACATTTATCAAATCGAAACCCGCCGAATCTTGATAAAATCTCCTGATCCCTCCCAGACTCGCCCATAAATGATTTTCTATTGATGCTAAGTGTGTAGACCACAAGCAGTTGCTTGAGAACGTGACTCCTAAGTGGCAGTATGAATCAGCCACATTTAACTTCACTTTGTCTCTACACCAATGATAGGTGTTTTCTTTTTTTTTACCCGAAAACAACTATCTTGGTTTCCTTCAGATTTAATTTTAGACGGTTGTCTTTAAAATAATCAGATGATTATTTAAGACTACTGTCAAGTCCCTTTGGGGTCAGATCTAACATTAGTACCCGGCGAGAGTCAAGCAGAATGCAAGACGCATTCTGATTGGCTCTCGCCAGGTCGTTACCCGGCTGAGAATCCTTCGATTCTCGGCCGGGATTCCCGCTGCCTTGTCCTCGGCAGGGGGCCTGGCAGCCCCTCAGCCAATGAGGAGACCAAGCAGAGCCATCCCCGCTCTGAGCCTTCCCGTGGCTTAGAGGCTGCCTTCGCCCCCGCTGGGGACTCGGGTAAGGCTTTTTTTTTAATTCCCTTTCGTCCCTCCTCCCTGCCCTCCCCACCCACACTTACCTTCTTGCTCCTTTGTCCCGGTGGAGGCCGAAGGCAGCCTCCAGCCGTGTGGAGACTCGGAGCGGGGCCATCCCCCGCTCCACGCCTCCACGGGGCTGGAGTCTTCCATAGTCCCTCGCGGGGAGGCGGGTGCGTTTTTTTCCCTTCCCCTCCCGCCCTCCCAACCCCACTTAACTTCTGCTCCTTTTTTTGGGGGGAGCGGACGCGCTGGGAACACTTTTCAGTGCACCCGCTCCCGATGGCTGCCATGGAAAGGGAAAATGGACTCCGTTTTCCCTTTCCTGGCTGCCATTTTCTTGGTCGTTTCTTTTTTTGTTTTTTTGTCCTGAAAATGCTTTTAGTGCCCCGGTCACGCAGATATTGCAGGCTGGGGTACTAATAGCAATATGCCCCTCGCAATGGGGGCATTACCGACTCAGGTAATGCCCCGGGGCCCATGGTCATATTGCTTAAGTGTAGCATCATCCGCATAAAGAAGAGTAGGGTACATTACCCCATTCAGAAAGGGAGGGAAAAGGCCTGGCAGATGAGGGGTAGACATACAATCTGATAAAAAAAGATAATAAACAAAAACAGAGCCAGTGGACAACCCTGGTGCAAATATTTATTGGTAGAGAACACACTAGTAGCACCTCCTCTGGGATTATGTCTTGCAGAGTCACTGGTGTCAGAGTTCAGGCAGACAATCAATTGTAGTAAAGAGACAGGACCTCCCAATATCTGGAGTTTGTTCCAGAGAAGCAGGCGATCAATAGTGTGAAATGTTTTAGCTAGATCCAAGAAACCTGCATATACCATGTTCCTCCTAATGTTCACATGTTTATCTAAAATGGTTCAAAGCACAAAAACATGATCAGATGTTGAGAATACTTTTCTAAATCCGGCCTGATATATGGTAAGTATGTTGTTTGCCTCAGCCCAAGTCTCTAACCTGACCAACAAACAGTTAGTATGGATTTTTGAAATACTTTCTACTAATGATATGGGGCAGTTGCAGTGAGGATCCAGCCACAAGCCTTTTTTGAAGATAGGTTTAATTAGACACAGAGACCAAGAATGGGGAATATTCATTGATGCAGCGATTGAGTTAGAAAGTGCTAATAGAACCGGTAGCCACCATTCTGGGAACCATTTATATACTTGTAGAGGAGCAGATGTATACATCCGCAGGAGATCTTGCCCCTGACCTCCTCTGTGTTGGAGACATGAGACCGTGCCTTGCCTGACACCAGCTATCGTGCCAGTACCGCAGTGAGTATTTGGAAGGAGATATCCATTGCAACAACCCTATCAAATGTATCCTCGAAGTGATGACAACCTACAGGAGGAACTTCCTGAAGGAATATGAGAAACAGCTCATAAAATGAATAGATGACATCATAAGAAAGTGTGCACAACATCCCGAGATACTGAATAAGGACAATGTATGGATCCTATAGGGCAAATGCCGAAGTAAAGAATCGAGTGAACTATTAACGTGGAAAAGAAGAAAATTACACGTTAACAAAGTGCTTAAGAAAACAGAAGTTCAATAAATGTACAGACGCTGAAATGCAAGATAGATCAAGTCATTGTATAGGCTAGCTATGAGTAGTAAATAGAATGCAGGCGGAACCGCTATTGTACAGAAACTGGATATTGGTATCATTAAATAAATAAGCCAGAAACCACAAAGGGGAATGGAAAGCTATGTCACAGCAGAATAGCAGGCTTGTAGAGCTGCGTGGCGAGGCTCTCTGGCCTGAAGTCAAGATCTTAGAAATCGAAGTCAGCTACCTACTCTGAAGAAGAACGAGTGAGTGGTGGATGACTCTTCTCACGTTAAGGTGCAAGAATTACACAAAGGATGCCAAGTTTTAATTCATTTTAAAGCATTTAAAAGCTGGAACATTGACCAGATCATGGTCTCTTGTGACATGAGCCAAGGATGGAAATAGAGCGTGAACTTGGAGTTCCAGACAGCATAGCGAGTGCCCTCACTCCCTTGCATTCCCAAGACAAGAACAATCTGCAAGGCCAAGTACAAAGACAATTTCATGGCAGAAGGCATGGGTGATGAGAGATCCTGGGCTAATTGGGGGGTGAGGTTGCTATCTCCCTGCACCTGGGTCTGGGTTTATGTGCTGCTAAATAAACGGAATGTTCCAGATATGGCACAAGCGTGCCAACCAATTGTATTAGTCTGTATAACAAATGACCTTATAGCTTGTAAGACCAATGCCAAATTGTGTATCTGATGTTTCTGAAATGACATGTTTTAAGAGGTAGGCATACGTTGTCCACCTGATAAAGGACAGCCAATAACAACCCTAGCCCCTATATGGTTGTATATCTAGATGTTTCCCTTAACCAATCCCGACCCTTGATAGGTTTTTCACTATTGTCACGTAGTGTGACATCACTCTGATGCATAATGAAGTATAAGAATTGTATTGTCTGTGGAAATCATTGAGAGACTGAGCGTACGTCCGTTGATGTTCATTGTAACCTCTCTGTTTTAGAGAGTTGTTAATAAAACAGTGAATTGCCATCTTCTTGAGTTTGTCCGGGTTCTTGGACGTTCCAAGGGCCTTAAGCTCATGTGGTAGCAGTGCGGATGGTTCCAGAACCAAACTAGTTTGACTTCAGAGTTTCGGACGATCGGGCATTCTCTGCCATTAGCTGGAAGATCGCTGAATTTCCTGTGCAAAGGGGCTTATAGAAATAAACTTGCAAGAAGAACCGAGACGGTGGGCAGGTCCCTCTTTGAAGAAATCCCTGCCCGGTTTCCACGCGCACTCCGTGGACAGAAGGCGAAGTGGTCGGATTGGAGGAGGAGTCGATACCCAAGGCCTTCAGTCGATTAACGGATGTAAGTATACTAAGGGAAATGGCAAAATAAAGGGGTGGTATTGTGATATTTTTGGGTAACAAGAAAGTTTGTGTAGATAAAGGAACACCTAAGTAATCCTATTTGAAGGGAGATAGAAGAGGATGTCTCAAATTCCATTTGGAATATTAAGAGAGAGAATATGCACAGTCAAGACTGTGCAAGGTGATGTCTTAAACACTGTACAGGGTAATACGATTGGAGGAGAGGAGAGAATACCTCTTACTTTAAATAATTATAGGGAAAAGGCAAGGTGATCACAAAAGTTATGTGTAATGTGTTATTGTTTTAAGCGTTATTTGTTGTGTACAGTCTTGAGAGGTAATAAGCTGTAAAGGTTGGAAGTGACGTTGTTTTGAGTTAAGGTGTAGTAAATGATGGTGCTTGCTCATATTTGTTGTTTTTAGATTAAAAGTGGTAGAGCAATAAGCCTTGAGATAGATAGAGATTTATTAATGATCTGGTAAGTATCGACAGTCAATTGCGACTTGTCATTATGGAGGACACTCCTCTTATGCACCTTTATAAAACATTAGTAAGACATACGCCCAAGCTCAAACAGTACAGTGCAGAATGGGTAAAGGGTACAGATGATAACATTTCCATGCCATGGCCACAAGGGGGATCATTGTCAAAAGCAGTATTACAACACATGACCACATATGTGCACCCTGCGTACACGGGAAAGAAATTAGAGAAAAGACTGGCAGTTTTAGAATTTTGGAAAATGTACCAAGAAGAGAAAGAAGACCCATTACAGGAGGAGTGGATGCATAATCAGCATAAAAGGGAGGGCATTGAGTCCTCAGCTCCTCTTACCTTGCCTGAAATTAAGAGCGCAGATGGAGGAGAGATAGGAGTTTATCCTTTAAAGGAATTAAAAGCTGCAGCAGGGTACAGTAACCCAACATATGATCCCTCCGCTTACAGATGTGATGACAGTCCAGAAGAGGGCAAAAGGAAGGAAGATGCCTGTAAATTCATACGCGATAAAGAAGAGAGAGGCAAGAGATCGAATATATCGACAGATATAGACAGAGAAATTAAGAGATGGAAAGGAGAAAACGATAGGGCTTATGAGGGAACGCTTGTACAGAACGAATGGATTGGAGGACAGATATTACTCAAGTTAGATGGAAAAATCTTGGAGGAAGTTAGGCAAAGAGAAGACAAGGATGAAGAAGAAAAGAAGGATAGGGAACGAGAAAAGCGGTCAAGAGAGGATGAGCAGGGAAGAAAAAATGGATAGGAGTGAAAGAAAGAGAGAGGAAGAAGAAGCACAAAAAGTAAAGGAAAGAAGATTACAGAGAAGGAGAGAACAACAACAAAGACAGGAAGTGAGAAGCGAAAGAACAAAGGCAAGATAAGGCAAGAAGAGGTGCGAGAAAGCGAAGGCAAGTCGGTGAAGAGATATAACACAATTGAAGGCAGCAAGGTCTTGATGACAGTCTTATTCTTAAAGAACAAATAAGACCAAGTGATGAGATACAGGGGCAATTGAAATTGTTATTGTTTATTTATACAGTGCTTACACACAGGTGGAGTGCTTCAATGCACTTCAAGACGGGAAGGGAACAATGGAATACAATAATCATTCTTAGGCCTTGAAGTTTCTGAATAATCTAACAGAAAAAACTAGCATACTAGGCCTGACAGCATTTCTCCTAGTGCAAGTGCATGAAGTCTTACAGTTGTGACCAAGCTAGGGAGGGGGGACAAAAAAACGGGAGGAGGAGTTCTCCCAAAGGGAGAAGAGTCAAGATGCAACTAAAGTAGCACTGGAAGAGGAAACATATGATGCAGAAAGTATTGGAGAAAGGACTGACAAGATATATCAGGAAATAAGGCAGGACAGCAAGTGTGGACTTGAGAGAGCAGTAACCGATCCCTGATACCAAACCGTGGGATGAGGAGTAAAACATGTTTAGTGATGAACGTAGAGCATTGTCTTTGAGTACATTAAATTTAGATAGAGAAGAGGAGGATGATAGCCACACTAGTTGGGGTCTTGCAATGTCAGACGAGGAAAGAGAGTCAGGTCGTGAGATATAGGGAGATAGTATAGGTGTCCGCCTGGGAAGTCAACAGATGGATAAGGAGGTAAGATGGTAATATCTAGAACACCCTAAGGAAAGAACAGCAGATCCTATACCATATCCTGAGTTTCCCCAACGACGATCGTGTAGTGAGAAAGGAGAATCTCCACCTTATGTGAGCAGGTTAAGGTTGTTACCAGCATGAAGACGAATAGGGATGATTACCCCTGCATTAGGTAAACGAATAGTGGGATCCAACTTTGGCATGGGGTTCTCACAGTTCCCCTTGTTAGATAAAGGGGGAGCAAGACCGCAGTTTATTCCATGGCCTCAGATCGATAAGGATAACTTAAAATGCAAGCTCCCGAGTTTGAATTCAGGGGCAGGGAAATGGATATACGAATTAGAAAAAATGACAGGAGGAAACACGCTGGCCATAGGAGAAATAAAAGGTCTACTAGCAGCTATTCTTGGGCAGAGAGCCAATGACATTTGGAGATGAGCGGGATATGCGAGGTGACAGCACAAAACACAGCGCATGATGGAGCGCCATTTAATAATTGCAAGGCAGATGTTTGGAGGGTTCTCGTGCTACAATATCCTGATTCAACAGATATGGGTGCAATTATGACACATAAAATGAAGGAAGATGAAGACCCTATTGCTTATATTCAGGATATTCACAAGAGATGGCAGCTTGAAATGCATGAACCAGCGGAAAAAACAGTGGCACTATTTTATCATATTTTGTATCAGGGATTACCAGAACCGGTACAGAGACAAATGAAAAAACAAGTAGTATGGAAGCAAAGCCATGGGCTGAGATACAGTTAACTATTGTGCCTCATTGTCAGTTATTACAAGAATAGAACAAAAAGAAAGATGAGAACAGGAAGACTGAGCAAGCTAAGAGAGTTCAGAAGAAAGTGTCAAAGTTTTCTATAGAAGGGGCAGTATTGACAAGCAGAGAAGGAGTAGAAACACAAGAAATAATGGGCATGTCACAGGTGAATAATGAACACCCAGTCGATTAAAGTGGGTATGGGTTTAAATCATGAGGTAGAGGTGTAGGCTTCAGAGGAAGAGAATGCAGATTTCAGGATGCCGAAGGTGGATTTCAAAATGCCCAGGTTGGAAGTCAGAATATTCAGGAACGATATAATGGAGGGCTTGCCAAAGGGCCACCCCTAATATGTTGCAATTGTGGGATGACAGGGTATATTGCGCATATATGCAGGAGCCGAGGAAACGATCAACAAAATGGACAACCTTTAAGAGGGGGGACAGCTTATCAACCACCATACACTACACAAACACAAGAGGGCTTTGCCCAGGATCACACATCCTATCAGACACGGGTGCCGAAAGCACAGCGGGCACAACAGTAGGGGTCAGTGCAAATGCACCCACCGCAAAGGACAGTCACAACAAGCACCTACGCAAAAACAAAAGAATGCGAATATAGGGCAAATATTAACATCGAGGATAAGAGGATAAGGGCTGCCACTGTGGTAGGAGGAAACCTTTTACGGAGAAAAGGATGAATTTGTACCCTCAATAAGACAGCTCACATGGTGACTTGATGTGTTCAGTACTATCAGTAGCATCAGACCCCCAAGAGGAACGAAGGGTTGATGTGACGATAGGAGGCAAATCCTTTTCTTTTCTTGTAGACACTGGGGTGACTCACTCTTGTATAAGAAAGGGAAAATATCCAATATCAGGTATTGTAATGAATGCTCAAGGGTTCTCTGGAGCTATGAATTTAGTTGCTTTTTCTGATAAATGACCTGTTTCTATAGGGGAATGTGACATGTTTGTCCCCTTGCTATATTCACGACAGATGCCAGTTGACATCTTGGGAAGAGATTTAATGACAAAACTTAACATGACGATTTCATTCACTGATTAATGAATAGTGTGCTCCACTCCAGTAATACACTATATACATGAAGGAGAGTTTATACTGGCATTTACAGGGCAAGTGGCTCTACGAGGAGTCCTGGTAGATCCGGAAGTCTTCATATATATGGTGTGAGCATTTTTATTAAAATGGCTACCTGGATTAGTAGGGAAGATTGTGAGGATACCTGATGAGTTCTTATTCAGATCACAAGGGCCTATGGATGAGGAAGAAGGACAGACTATTCCTGTAGAATTGGAAGCAGCTATAGTACGAGGAGAAATAGCAATGCTTGAAGGAGTAGATGACAAAGGCAGAGCATGGAGGACAGTGATGGCTCTTGAGGAGGGATACAGATTGACTGAAATAACAGATGAAGATATGTTCACAGATGAACGTATAGACGATGAGGAAGTGTTTTTTATAAGCATTACATACTAGATACAAATTGAGATAAGTGAAGTCCCACAATGAATGGCACTGATGTGGCAAAAAACAGTGTTCTTTCAGGTAGACCTAGAAAAGGTGCCCTTTGGACTACAAGCCCATAGGGTGTAGGCCTATTGAAGGGAATAGGAGAGGTTAAAATAAAACTCAAGCCAGGAACATTTTTACCCCAAACAAAACAGTACCCTATGTCTCGAGAAGCTGATGAAGGCATATTTAAGACTATTTCAGTGCTGATAAATCAGGGAATCCCATTGCCATCGGAATCCCTGTGTAATACTGCAGTGTATCAGATTAAAAAATCTAAAGGTGGGTTGTGGAGATTTAGCCAGGACTTGCGCCCTCTTAATCAAATTGTAGAAACCGAGTTTCCATCATTTCCTAATCCTGTGACAATGTTGTGTAGTATCCCAGTTGAAGATAAGTATTTCACGCCGATCAATTTCAAAAATGCATTTTTCTCAATCCCGTTGCAAAAGTACTCACAAGACCTTACTTCCTTCATGTTCCGCCAAAAGAGACTAACGCATACTTGTTTGACTCAAGGGTATTGTGAGTCCCCATCAATCTTCAATAGGTTCCTACAGATGGATCTAGGTAACATTGAACTCAAGAGTGTGGTAATTCAGTATGTAGATGGCATATTAGTATGTAGTAAAAAAGAGGATGAAAGTAGAGAAGACTCTGTCCAGTTAATGACTATATTGGCAGACAAGGGATACAAGGTAGACAAGGAGAAATGACAGTATTGCCAGGAAGAGGTGTTGTACATAGGCCAGTTCATTTCACATGAAGGAAAGAAAGTGACACCTGAAAGAGCTGAGGCTATCATGACGATATCATGGCTTTGGTATCAAAGCCAAATACAGTGAGGCAGATGCAGCTGTTTCGGGGTTTATGCAATTATTATAGGGCCTCAGTGTTCGATTACAGCACATATACCAAACCACTTTTACAAGCACTTAAGACAGCACAAGTTGGTAAGGAAAAGATAGAATGGACTGAAAAAATTGAGAAAGGATTTGAGGAATTTAAAAGAGCAATCTGTACAGCTCCAGTTTTAGGGATTCCCAACTATAGCGAGGAATTGCATTTGTTTTCACACATCAATGGGTCAGTAATGATAGCAGTACTCACACAAAGAACAACCCTAGGGTATAAACCTTTGGCGTTCTACAGTGGGATTTTAGATCCAGTTATGAGAGGACATTTTCCATGCGAACAATCTTTGGCTGCTGCCGCATATGGAATTGAGACGTCCACAAGTATTACCATGGGCTGCTCCATGACTCTTTACGTGGAGCATGCCTTATTTGCCATTTTAGAGAAAACCAAGGGTATATTGATGTCACAAAGAGCCCAGTCACGTTTGTAGCTGAACCTGTAGAAGAAGGTGATCATGTGCATGACTGTTCAAATTATGTTGAATTCTATGATCTGTGTGAAAGAAAATGCCCTCGCAGGAGGGAGATACTCTTTATTGATGGTTCTTCAAAAATTGACCAAACTAGTGGGAGAGGCATTCAGGCTCCGCAGTTGTAAGACAGAGTTTAATGTTGAATTTGAGGTAGTGACAAGTGCAAGACTGCCGTCTCATTTTTCAGTAAAAGCATCAGAATTTGTAGCGCTTATTTTTGCACTTAAAACACAGCGGGCAGGAAGTGACAGTGTACAGTGACTCCGCCTATGTGACATGAACCGTACATGCAGGGCTGTCAAGTTGGAAAAGGAGGAGTTATCCCTGCGCAGACGACTCACCAGTGCAACATGTGTCTTTATTCGACAGGCTCATTAAGGCACTACAACTCCCAGTAGCCATAGTGGTCATAAAATGTGCAGCACATACTAAACAAGCAGACTTTATCTCTTGTGGAAACAAAGTCACAGATTTGGAAGCCAAAAGAGTTGCATATTCTTCAGAAATTTTGCGTTTTGATACTGAAGATACTAAAGAAGTATTGAATAGAAGCATGCTAGTATGAGAGGGGTTTAATATGCTCTCAATTACACAACTAATAGAGATTCAGGGTAGAGCTCCACAAAAAGAGCAAGTGCAATGGAAAGGAAAGCGGTGTTAATTATCCCCCAGAGAAGCATTATGGAGACAGGAAAGCCAGTGATGCCAGCGGCATTGTTGAAAGTCACATTCGAGCAATTGCATTACCCCGCACATATAACCAGAGAAAGTCTTGCTGCCACCATTGCAGAAGACGGGTTTGTTCCCAATCTATTGGAACACATTGCACAGTTAATTATGAATTGCATCATGTGTCAGAAGTTTACTGCTGGTTATACACTGAGAAAAATTAATACTTCGACTGAATGGTCTGTTTCAACATTTGCATATCGATTACGTTGATATGCTGCAGACATGTAATGGATACAGGTATCTATTAGTGGTGTTATTTCCCTTCTCAAAGCCGTTCCTTGTACAACCCCTGATGCCATTTGAGCAGTGAAGTTTCTAGTGCGTGAAGCTATTAAGTATAAAACATATGTTTTCTTCTGCTTATCATCCACAAGCAAACAGTATATGTGAGAGACTCAACGGCCTCCTAAAAGTGAGGATAGTCAAGATCAAATTAACTCTGAAGAAGGGATGGCTATATTGCCTACCCCTAGCCTTAGATGCCCTTCGAAATCAGCCAGGTTCAGACCACCATCCTATGCCCCATGAGTTAGTGACAGGATGTTGCATGAGGACACCTCCTACACCCCCATCTACAGTCAGGAGTGATGCCCAGAGTGTAGCACAGACTCTAGGTGATGAAATGCATGATTATTTGACATGTATGACTACCAGTGTTTCTTTCATTGCAGAACAGGTCAAGCATCAGAGCGAGGGGTCAAGGAACATGAAAGTGGATGACCAAGTGACCAACCCGAGTGAATTATCAACACCACCAAAGTTATATGTTGGTGTCCAGACCCTTATTAAGAATTTCACCCATAGATGGCACAAACCTAGGTTTAATGATCCCTTTTCTGTTGAGGATGTCAGCCCTTCCACAGTTAAGGCACCAGGAAGAAGAGCTTGGTTACATTTGGGAGATATAAAAATCTACAAAGGTGAGACACCCTCTCTAGCACCCACAGACCAAGAAGCAAGACAAGAATAAGAATTTCCATGTGTGTAGACTCGATTGATGACCAAGAAGAAGGATGACAAAACAGTGTGTGGTTAGCACATGTTTCTTTTGGGCTGGAATTCAGTGGACACTCCTTTAACATTTTAGCAGGAAGTGCATTGACTCGCAGAGGATTCCAGAGCCTAAAAAACATACTTTTTAGAAATTCTTTGAAGGAATACATATTGCATCAGTACTCTGCCATAACGTCAGTTTCTGATTAGAAATTGGAAGAGAGATCAATACTCAGATTTATTTTTAGGAGCATATCTGTTTCAAGGATAAATATATGATACCTGTCGATAGTGACACACATCGGCTTGTAGTTTCTATCTTTGTGTTTATACTTCAGTCATACCCTGCCCTTGTTAGGAGAGATATTAATATTCACACCTTTCTTCATGGCCCAAAGAATGGTCCTGTCATAAGAAGACTCCTAATGTGATAATTGAGCAGATTGTGCAACTATAAATGTAAGTAGAACGCATGTATTAAAATGATTTGTGAGGAGGAGAATGTGATTATAGAGAGAGCACGAGTTAAACAAGTATTGGGATGGCACACCAAATGTTTATCCAGACTTCTTTGCCTGATATATATATATGTTTGTGTATTTTCTTCATCCTTCTGTACCTTGCATTTTGAAGTCTTTATTCTTCGAATTGTCCCATTGAAAAAACAGCTCCTATGATTTTTCCTAGTATGAGTATAAATGATGATCATTTCTTTAACCTCTATGGGCATGTCAGGAGATATAAGATGAATGCAGAGGAAGATAACCGGGGAATAAATACCTATGATAATTCAGCTCACCTGGGGAATAATATGTGGTACCAACACATGAAAAATGTGGGGGACAGAGCATTAATGAGAATTGCTATGTCTGCTCTCTCATCCCCTATGCCATGACAACAGTAAGGACTTTGGTTTCAAAAGAGATATCGGCGCAAGATGCAAAGGGCCTCAGTCATCTAGCAGCATGTACTACTAGAGGATAGTTCCAAGGGAACTGGGCAACCTTACGATGGAGATCAAGACAGTCATTTCCATACCAGGATGATTATATCAAGACAACACAAATGGAGAAAGAACCTGGATGGACAGGAAGGATGCTCGTGTATCCTGCTGCAGGACAAGACATGGTGATCGTTGAAGAAAGGAAGAGGATGAACTGTTCTGACATGAAGGAAAAGACTGGAATGCCTGGATGCTGGGAATGGTCACGGCGCTAATCTATGGACGAGCGAGTACAACCAAAGGATGGGAAGATGGATTGATGTCCTGTGCAGCTCATCTGCTGAGAAAGGAAGCAGTGAAAGAGGTACAGAGGGTGAATGATGAGTGCAGAAGGTCATGGGTCAAGTATTCTAAACTGCTGACTGGGGTAGAAGATGAAGCAGGACCAGTAGCTGTAGTCCCATTGGTTAATACAACACTGTGCTTCCGGAGCAAGGGAAAACATCATGTGGGACATATTAAAGGGTGCAAGAACACAATTGATGATCCAGGAATGAAGAGAGGGATAGCTGTCTTAATGGATTGATATTGGGCCTGTGGATCTAGAGCATATATGAAACTGCCCAGGAATTGGGGTGGAGTGTGTTCCTTGGTGCATATCCATGTTCCAGCATTGGTAATTCCACCATGCGACCGAAAGATTGAAGAATTTTGAAAAGTGGACGATCACCTAAGAAACAGGAGGTCACTAGAACTCCGGCAGATGAAGAGAGGGAGGGAATTACTTCTCACAAAAATCACTAACGGCTTATGAAAACATTCCTGACAAACACAAATTGTTCAGCAGGACTGCATTGATGTTCACATCTATGTTAATGCCTGGAATTCAAACAGCAGTGAATGCCAAATGGCTATAGATCACCAGGTGGGAGCTGCTACAATCAATGCTACTATAAAAGGATTTAACGCCATAAAAGAAGAACTGAGGGCCATAAGGTTAATGACCCTCCAGAATAGATCTGACCTCGACATGATTACAGCAATGGAAGGTGGTGTTTGCACCAAGATCGGGCCATCATTTTGTACATTCATACTATCTCATGACGGCGGGAACAGGACTTTGACAGAGGCCATATCGATGTTGACAGATATACAAGTGAGAATGGTGGATGAGACAGAGGTCATCGAAGATGACAGCTGGTTCGCACTACTGTTTTCCTGTATTCCTTATTGCATGGGAAAAATATTGAAGTTCCTTGTAGCAATATTGGTGATAATAATATTTGGATTCTGTATGATAAGGATAATAATTGGACAATGTAAGAAAACGGCAAATAAAGCAGTAGGAATGAAGATTATGATTGATGCAAAAGATGAACCAGAGGACAAAGTGCTGACCGATGATGCCTTCAGAGACTACATAAAACCAAGTATTGTGGCACCTGAAGGAACGAAATTCTGGTATACAAAGGATCATAATTATAATAATTACGTGGGATGTTGGGTCTTCTGTAGCCCGAATGGACGACAATGCAATTACATGACCTGGAGTGTGGATGAGCACATTAAAACAGCGGGAACCCTGAGAGGGGGTGAAAATATAGACACCCAAGAAACATTTCTTCAAGAGAAGATAATAAGAAGCAGAAAAACTTGAGGAGGTGGTCGAGGACTCAACTAGAGGCAGAGCTGGACTGGCCTATAGGGAACTCTGGAGATTTCCCGGTAGGCCTATGCACCCTGGGCCTCTTTTGTGGCCTCTTTTGTGGGGCATTTCCAAATTTTTTCATAGGCTAAAGGTTGGGCTTGCTGAAAATGTGTAGTAAGGGGCCACTTTGAAAATTATTTCCAGGGCCTTTTTTGGTTCTCAGTCCACCACTGACTAGAGGTGGGAATGTAGAGTAGCAGATGTATACATTCGCTGGAGATCCTGTCCCCATACCTCCCATGTATTGGAGACATGAGGCCATGCCTTGCCTGACACAAGCTATCGTGCCAATACTGCAGCGAGTATTTGGAAGGAGACATCAGTTGAGACAACCCTATAAAATGTATCCTCGAAGTGATGACAACCTACAGTAGGAACTCCCTGAAGGAATATGAGAAAGAGCTAAGAAAATAATAGATGACGTCATAAGGAAGTGTGCACGACGTCCCGAGATACTGAATGAAGACAATTTATGGATCCTAGAGGACAAATGCTGAAGTAAAGAATCAAGTCAACCATTAACATGGAAAAGAAGAAAATTACACATTAACAAAGTGCTGCAGAAAACAGGAATTCAATAAAGTGCAGACACTAAAACGCAAGGTAGATCAAGTCATCGTATAGGCTAGCTATGAGAAGTGAATAGAATGCAGGCGAAGCCGCCATTGTATAGAAACTCAACATTGGTATCCTGAAATAAATAAGCCAAAAACCATAAAGGGGGAATGGAAAGCTATGTCGCAGCAGAATAGCAGGCTTGTGGAGCTGCGTGGCAAGGCTGCATGGCCTGAAGTCAAGATCTTAGCAATCAAGCTCAGCTATCTACTCTGAAGAAGAATGAGTGTGCAGTGGATGAATCTTCTCACGTTAAGGGGCAAGAAAGAACACAAACGATGCAAAGTTTTATTTCATGATAAAGCATTTAAAAGCTGCAAAATGGAACAGATCTTGGTCTCTTGTCACGTGAGACAATGATGGAAATAGAGCTTGAACTTGGAGTTCCAGACACGATAGCGAGTACCCTCACTCCTGTGCATTTCCAAGACAAAAACAATCTGCAAGGCCAAGTACAAAGACAATTTCATGGCAGAAGGCATGGGTGATGAGAGATGCTGGGCTAATTGGTTGGTGAGGTAGCTTAATGTCCTATCTCCAGTATCAGGTAACAAAATTGCCGAAAAAATGCCTTGGTTTGACCAGGTAAAGGTGTGCCCCATTATACCATTTAAGGGGAGCAGGGGTTGCGGGGGTGTACCCCGCTCCTATTTAATGGTATAATGGGTCCAGGGGTTGCAGGGGTGTCCCCCACATCCTTTACATGGTTTGCGGTGCAAAAACCACAGCATTTTTACCACAATATTTTGTCACCACAGCAATTTATGCTGCGATTTTGTCACATGGAACCCTATCTCCCTGCACCTGGGTCTGGGCTTACATGCTGCTAAATGAACCGAATGTTCCAGACATGGAACACGCATGCAAAGCAATTGTATTAGTCTGTATAATGAAGGACTTTATAGCTTATAAAACCAATGAGAAACTGTGTATCTGATATTTCTGAAATTACATGTTTTAAGAGGTAGGCATAAGTTGTCCACCTGATAAAGGATAGCCAATAACAGCCACTATTGCCACGTAGTATGACGTCACTATGACGTATAATGAAGTATAAGAATCATATTTTTTGTGGAAATCATTGAGCGACTGAGCGGACGTCCGTTGATGTTTGTTGTAACTTCCCTGTTTTAGAGAGTTGTTAATAAAACAGTAATTGCCATCTTCTTGAGTTTGTCCGGTTATTTGGACTCAGAATTATTCTGGTGTAATCCCATCCATTACCAGTTGCACATTCCAAGGGCCTTAAGCTTATACTTCTGGTCTAATACCATGTGGACTTGGTGCCTTGCCGGTCTTGGTCCCAGTGATATCACCATTCACTTCTTCACATGAGAAAATAAGATCTGCATCCACATTTGTCAGCGGAGTAGATATTATAGCATCTTCAAACATAATGGCCCAAACGTTCTGGGTCCATTCACGGTCTGATATCGGATAAACCACCAGATTCCAAAAACCCTTTGCATCTCTATCCCTTATAGATCCTTCCAGTCTTTCCCACTGAGATTCATAAAACTGTTTTCTCTTTAGCCTCAGGATTTTTTTTATAATCACACCTAGCCATGTACCTAGTCTCAGCTGTGCTATTTATTTGTTCTAGATGCTAACCACAAAGCAAACCTAGCTCCATCACACTCTGAATCAAACCATGGAACATCATTCCATGGACCTACCTGCCTCCCTGATCGATCAGCTAGCATGGAGTTGCCAGAATACCTGCACCATTCAGAGATAAAAGTCATCAGTTTCTCACTTGCTAATACATTGACCACAGGATCCTCTACAGATATCTCTGACAAAATAATTACCTCCTGCTAGCTGTGCATTATAAAGAATTTCCGCCAGCTTTTCTTTTGACAATTTTCTAGAACGGTGGTATGAGGACAAATTGTCACTTATAGAGGCAGACTTTAGAACAGGGAGTGACGACTCCATATTACACCCAAGAATGAAAGGGTCGTGATCACTTTCCTGACAGGGACATACCTCAAAATGCTCCACCCTCCAAAAAGAGTAGAAATCGACCAGACAATAGTCAATTGAAGAGTTACTGCCAGCTCCGCTAAAAGTAAACTTAGGGGGATCGTCACCTGCAGACCTCCCATTGAATCCGACCAAAGCAGTAGCGTTTAAAAAGGAATCCAGTAACATGCTACGTGGATCTTTAGGCGTCAGATTTTTATTCCTCCTGGGTATCCCCACAGCATCTTCTAAAAGCAGCCTCTCAGTAGGCATCCAGATCTGACAATTTGGCGTTAAAGTCACTCACCATGTCCATGCTTGATTCACATTCACATAGTAAAAAATCTGCCAGCCATCCGTTACGAGATAAAATATTTCTCAGGTCCTCCCCAGGATGGAGGTAGATATTCCCTATACGGAGCCTGGAGTCCACCTTGTTATCATGTCTTATAGATATCAACAGAATTTGGTCTGAATGTGAGAAAATATATGCATAGGGCCCCACTCCACGGTGCGTCACACCAACGTAGCAAGGCCCTTACATAACCTGCCAGCACCCTCCCGAGTAGCCGGACAAATCGTTATCCAATAGTTCGGAAAATATTTTACCAACAAAGAGTCATCACACAACCATGTCTCTTGAAAACACAATGGGGGTAATTCTTAGAATTCAGTGCACAAGTGGCGCACGCGGCTGGCGCACAGTATGCGCGTGCGGCAGTGTGCGCGAGCCGCGTGCGCCAAAATCCATTTCTGCGCACAGCGTATTCATGGATTTTAACATCCATAACCAGCCATGGCGCAGAGTGGCGCAGCGACCCTGCAGCTGTGCCAGTTATGCCCCCAACCCCTCCCCGTGCGCCATGAACAGCGCACAAATCCTGTACATGGCGCACAGGCCAGTGGACCAGCATACAGCCCCCCAACCACGGAAACGTCTGTAAAAATCCCCACGCACCCCTCCGAATACACGTACCCCGCTGCGTGGGAAGTGTTACACGCGATTGGCCCTGTGCGAGCGGGGTACGTGTATTTCGGGGGTGTGCGGGAAGTTTGCAAGCGGGGTATGTGTATTTCTGTGGTGCGCGGGAAGTTTGCGAGCGGGGTATGTGTATTTCTAGGGTGCGCGGGAAGTTTGCAAGCGGGGTACGTGTATTTCTGTAGTGCGCAGGAAGTTTGCGAGTGGGTACATGTATTTCGGGGGTGCGTGGGAAGTTTTACATGCGATTGGCCCTGTGCGAGCGGGGTATGTGTATTTCGGGGGTGCGCGGGAAGTTTGCGAGCGGGTATGTGTATTTCTGGGGTGCGCAGGAAGTTTTACATGCAATTGGCCCTGTGCGAGCGGGGTACGTGTATTTTGGGGGTGCACAGGAAGTTTGCGAGCGGGGTACGTTTATTTCTGGGGTGCGTGGGAAGTTTTACACGCGATTGGCCCTGTGCGAGGGGGTACGTGTATTACTGGGGTGTATGGGAAGTTCTACACGCGATTGGCCCTGTGCGAGCGGGGTACGTGTATTTCGGGGTTGCGCGGGAAGTTCTACACACGATTGGCCTTGGGCGAGTGGGGTACGTGTATTCTGAGGGGTGTGCGGGGAGGTTCACACGTGATAGGCCTTGGGCGAGCGGGGTACGTGTATTCCTGGGGTGCGCGGGAACTTTCACATGTGATTTCGCTGTCTGAGCGGGGTACGTGTATTCTGAGGAGTGCGCGGGAAGTTTTACATGTGATTGGCCTTGGACGAGTGGGGTACGTGTATTCTGAGGGGTGCGCGGGGAGTTTCACACGCGATAGGCCTTGGGCGAGCAGGGTATGTGTATTTCTGGGGTGCGCGGGAAGTTTTACACGCGATTGGCCCTGTGCGAGTGGGGTACGTGTATTTCGGGGTACGCGGGGTGTTACACACGTGAATTGCCAGTGTGGGTCCTCCGAGGTCTGCCCTCGACCCCCTCCGCAGCCCGTGCAGGCAGCCCACACCACAGGGGACTACCCTGCACCCCTGGTCATGTCCCGCAGGCAGCCCATCCACCATGGGCATGCCCCCCAGCCAGCCCACATGTCACCTTGCACTAGTGATCACCGACTCATGTCCCTCAGCACCCCACCCACCCAGCATTGAGGGGCACCTGCCAGCAGGCCCCGAATCATGTCCCTCAGCACCCCCACCCACCCAGCATTGAGGGGCACCTGCCAGCAGGCCCCGACTCATGTCCCTCAGCACCCCCACCAACCCAGCATTGAGGGGCACCTGCCAGCAGGCCCCGACTCATGTCCCTCAGCACCCCCACCCACCCAGCATTGAGGGGCACCTGCCAGCAGGCCCCCACTCATGTCCCCCCCAACATGTCATAAAGATGCACAATCATGGGCCTCATGTGCACCAAAATCCAACAGCACCCCACCCCAGTCTTGAGAGGCAATCAAGTCCCCAATCCACCCCACACTGAAATGGCTATTCCATGACACAAACCGAAAGTCAACTATGTACATAAAAACATGTCCCTCACACACACACACTGGGTGCAAGTGATTGTCTAAATCTACTTTTTCACATGCAGTAACCCAATGAGCGAATACCACACATGGAAGTAAGAAACAAAGAACCAATCCAAAGTGATGAAAAAAGAAATGTGTCCAATCTCACGGTCCACCAAATGAAATCCAAAGGAAACGTAAATTGAAAAATCCATTGATTCATGGTGATAAAATAACAAAAAATCCTCACATGATCCACTGTTCAACTATGTACACAGAGTTCATCCAGGGTCCATGAGCCCAAAGAAAGAAATGAAACCTATCCAAAAAAAAAAACTAAGAAAAGAACTATACACAAATGTGTGGGGCATAGTCCAAACACCCCAAATCAAAGGAAAACGAAAATGAAACCTAACACTAAAAACTATATACAATGGCGGCGGGCTAATCCGACGGCTCACTTTCCGATTTCCCCGGGCCAGGGCATCATCGAACTCCTGCTCAATGTCATGGAGGCGGTCCTCTTCCATGGCCCCGAGGGTTCGCAGGGACGATGCCATGTTGACCTCCAACTCCCTGAGAATTGCCTCGAGGCACTCGGCCCGCCTCAGTGCCCTCCGCATGGAGATCTCCGCCCTGACCATTGTGAGCCGTGCCTCTTCCGCCCCCGCCGCTCCGCATCTTTGGCCTGGCCCAACCGCTGCCACACGGAAGACACTTCCAATCCTGGGTCCCCCTGCCCTGTGGCCGATGCCTGCCTCTCCGATGTTGATGGCCTTGAGCCATCATCGCTCCCACCTTGTTGCTACTGCTGCTGCTGTGCCTGTGCCCTGGCTCTTGCTGCCTGCACGTCCTCCTCCGGCTGGGGTGCAGTTGTCGTGGTGGCCACCCCTGCTGGATGTCTGACTCCCGACTGTGACAGGGATGTGTCCTCCACCAGCCTGGCCGCTGTGTCAGAGGCAGCTCCACAGGGTACCCAGGTGATACATGGGTGGGAAGATGGCATAGAGGATGACTGGCGCATAGGGGGTTCAGGTGAGGAGGGGGTCGGAATAAGGTCCAGCATACGGAGGAATCCAGCCCTGGTGACCCGTCCCAGTAGGTCAACGTGGTCAACAGGCATCCAAGATGACGTGCAGTGTCTTCACAAAAACACTGCAGGTCACCTTGCATGCCCCGTTGATGCAACGCCATCCCAGCCAGGACAGGCTCAACCTGGTCCCGGATTGCCACGTCCGCAGGGAGAGGAAGGCCAGTTGTTGTGTGCTCATCCCCTCCCTGAAAACGGGTCTGGACATAGGCATCCCTGCTGGTGCAGGATGATGCAGTCACAGGATCGGGGACAGGATTACACACAGGCACCTCCGCGGCGGCCTGTGCTGCCTCCTGTCCCCGCCCCTGCACTGCACCACTAGCACCAGTGGAATCCCCACCTCCAGACCCTGTGTGCCTCCTCCTCCACTAAACCCCCCACCAACCTGGATGACTCCATGCCATCTTCCTCTGTCGGACCCTGTGGGGTCTCAGCTGCCCCTTCTGCTGCCGAAAAGTCCACCTCCGACCTCTTCCTCTTGGACATACCCTCAGCAGCTGCAGGCTGGGACGCGGCACAAGACTCCTCACTCCCCGACGAGATGACAACCTGGGAGGGGAGCCGGGCCTTGCGTCTCCGGCTGGTGGTGCGATCCCTGCCGCTTTCCTCCACAGCACCCTCTCCGTCCTCTTCATCAGTTGATGCTGCAGACAGGGAGAGATAGAACACAGGCATCAGGGCACTGTACAATGGACTGATACACACATGACAGTTGCACATGAGTGGCAGTGTAAAACTACAGACATGGCATCACACTCCCCAACACACATGTAATTTCAACTCACACACATGAGCAAATCAACAGGAATCTTGCACCAGGCAGCACCGTCCATACACAAGCAACAGCACGAGCAGCCGAAGGTGAGCCTGACATCACATGAAACACGGGGAGTGCACAACACATGCACACATGCCACCAGACGTACATGCATGTGTACATCTCTACCAACTGTCACAGTGATGAGATCGCCATCCATGTCACCTCTCGCATTCAGCCTTCTACATGTCAGTGTCACATGCATCCATGTTGCATCACAGTTGCACACTTGTCAAATACACCCACTTGCACATGTGCATAGTGCAGATACTTGCAGCATGAACCAGCATCCATGTGTGACACTACAAACATGCCACAGTACATACTCATAATTCATTACATGTGTGCACCCACACATACATTTGCACAGCATGCTTACCAACACATACACCATCGATGTGTCTCACACTTGATAGGAATCACATGTGGCAGGTTCACGTCCCTGTACATACGCTGCCATACATGTCCCTACAAAGACATATGTGCAACCTGCACACTCCTGGCACACCACAACACGCACAGCGTCCGATCAGCATGCATGTACACTTACTGCTCGACTCCAGACGGGTCTGCTCCTCAAGGACCTGGACGTGGAGCGCTGAGCGTATGCGTTCCAGGACCTTCATCTGGTTGCCGGTCAGGTGGACCTGGCACCCCTTGGCATCCGCTGCCTTCAAGAGGCGCCGGGCCTTGTTGAGGGTCCTGGACCTGAAGTCCTCCCAGCGCTTCCGGACATGTTTGATCTTGCGGACTGCCACATCCTCCTCGTTGATGGCAGTCACGATGTCCATCCAGATCCTCTTCCGTCCTTCATTGTCGGCGCGCAAACTTCCAAAGAGGACATCATACTGCCCCAGGACTTGCTCCACCAGGACACCAACTTCACTGGCACTGAAGCTGGTGGCCCTCTGCCTCTCTGCCTGGGGATTGCCAGTGGTGCCAGATGGTGTAGTGTCCGACATGGCAACCCCAGAGGCAGGTGTGGGTGGGCAACTGGGTCCTGGGGCTGGGCTGTGGAGCGATGGTATCCCAGTCGGGAGTCTTCAGTTCCAGCAGGGGTGTTCACAGCAACTGCAACCCTGGCTGACGTGCAGGCCCCAAATAGCAGGGCACATGGGCAGCAGGCAGGCAGGCAGCAGCAGATGGCAGGTGGGAGGGTGCTCGGGGCTTTGGGGGGCAGGAATATGGCCTTCTGGGCAGGAGCGTGGTCTTCCATGTGTTTTTGCGTGGCCAGCTTGATACGGAGTGATTTGGCACGTGAAAAAAGT
Organism: Ambystoma mexicanum; assembly: GCF_040938575.1. Taxonomy (NCBI): domain Eukaryota; kingdom Metazoa; phylum Chordata; class Amphibia; order Caudata; family Ambystomatidae; genus Ambystoma; species Ambystoma mexicanum. The sequence continues at coordinate 566,767,893 of NC_090931.1, read as the reverse complement.
GCACTTCAGCGTGAAATCCGAGGAAAGGCCCTTAGTGCGTAAGCGCGTCTGTGATGTTACGCGTGCAGGCCTTTCCCTCGTGACGTGTGCATAGTGGTTCAGCGCATGAAAAAACTGCACGTCTGCGTGTGAATGCGTGTAATCCGAGGAAAGGGCCTATGCGCGTAAGTGACGCAACGCGCACGGGTGTTTCTCTCAACACGGGTTAAAGGTAAGCAGGGCCAGCAGTTCGCTGTATGTGCCTTTCGTGGAGACCGACGTGTGTGTTGCTACTTCGTGTTGTTTCACGCGCCATCACAACTTCACAGCGGATCAATGACGTATCTCTTCTTTTGGCAGTGGTATTGGCTACGCTTGTTTTTCAACATCACGCTAGTCTGACGGTGAATCGCGCACGCTATTTTTCCCAACGCGGGTGCCCCTGTGTATCGCATACCCGTTTTCGAGGTCATAGTAGCCTGCGTGTCCCAGGCGTACGTGTTTTTCATGTTACTGGGTGCCACCTTGTACTGCGGGAGGTTAATTCCACGCACGTAGGCTGCAGGGGTTGCGTGCATGGTTTTTCTGCAGTATTGGGGTGCCTGAGCATTGCGTGACCCGTCACTACATCACCGGGATCACATACAGCCTTGCAGGTGCAGGGGTGCAGTTTACATCTTGCATCCCACCCCCTTCACCCCAATTGCCCAGGACAATTGTGGTGTACACCTCCCATTGACACTCCTCCATCTGTGCCATGGTTGGGAGGCCACCAAAGGTGAGGGGCGCCTCAGCTGGGCGTCCTCCTCGTGGCAGGCATGGTCAGGGACGTGGCTGGGGTGACCAGGGAGTAGGGGGACTCCAGGGTGTCCAGGGTGGCCACAGAGGGGGAAGAGGCAGGGGTGCGCCACTTGTGCATGATGTTGTGCCATGTGTCGGTGCAGTCATGCCACCACCCCCTGTGGTTCCGGGAGATGCAGCTTCTGCATCTGGCACTGGCGCCCGTGTGACCCGGCCGTCCGTTTCATCGACTGCCACGGGCCCAAGGGTAGTGGTAGCTGCAGGTGCAGCTGTGGACACCACCACCCAGGCTCAGGGTCTGCCAGCGCAGGCTGTGTTGGCACTTGAGTCCTTGGAAGATTTCCAACAGGGCAGGAGGGAAACCATAGGTGCATGCAGGGCTGCCCTGACTGAGACACGTGTCCCTGGGGCAGTAATGTCATCTGCTGCCCCGACCAGCAGGGTGTTGGCAAGTGCAAGGGCAGATGCAGCCAACAAAAGCCCGGTTGTGAGTCTGCCAACCAGGACAGTCACGGTCAATGACCCTGCCACAGTGGATGTTGCTGTGCAAGGTCCATTAGAGGGCACCCAGCTGCCACTGACGCAAGTCAGGCCTTTGGTCGTCCCTCCACCTGCCACTCCCTTGGCTCAATCCACCGGTGCCACTGGCCATACTGATCAGGGTGGCATATGTCAGCCAGGGTCTGCGCCACAATCCAAGAGGCGGACGGTTGCACCTGCAGCACAGGCTGGGACCCCACACACAGCCACGACCTCCTGCATGTCGGGGAAGAAGCCTTTCTGCAACCAGGAACTGGACTTCCTCGTGGACTACGTGCGGGACCACAGCCGTGACAGGCTAGTGGGGCCTAATTGTCAGACTATGGCTGCCCACCGTGATACCCACTGGAAGCAAGTTGCATAACATGTGAGTGCATTCGGCCATGAGGTGCGCACCGCGCAAGAGTGCAAAAAGCGTTGGAATGACCTCAAACGCAGCGCTAAGGCTAAGCGTGCCTCAAATTACAACTTGACTCTGGTGACTGGCAGTGGGCCTGCACCTGAGGAGGTAGACCTCACTCCACACGAGTCACTCATTGCGGAGTTCATACCACCATAATCGGTCGAAGGAGTGGGAGAGATGCCGGACTTTGATGCCCAGTCCAGTGAGTGTTGCTTCAAGTTTGTTGAGGACATGTGTGTTTTACTTGTGTGATGTGTTGTTGTCATGCCACGGAGCAAGTGGTGTATCTGGGATCGATGGAAGAATGGTCGCCGCTAGTGGTTCCGACACGTTTATTCCCTCTACGTGCCTTTACGGTCTAGTTGTTGTTGCGCGTCTCCCCCCCGGAAGTATTTAGCCTTGTACTTCCGTCTTTTCGACGCGTTGCAATGTTAGGCTTTCTCTTGTTGGCGACGCTCCCTGTGTTTTCTCTTGCGGTTGTTACCGCCTTTCTTCCTCTGCCTTCTTGCTTCTCCACTTCTCTGCCTCCTTGCCGCTTCGCTGGCACTTCTCTCCTCTGCTTCGCTCCTGCCTTCTCCGGCTTCGCATTGCCATCCTATTTGTTTCACTTTCATTGAACTCGCCCTTCAAGTTACCGTGAAAACTGTTTGCCCTCCTTCTACTGCTGTTCCGGCCACTTCCGGCTTATCTCTCTTGAACCATCTTTCCTTGTTTTGGAGTCTCGGACAACGGCATCTCTGTGGCACAATCTACAACAACTTCAGATCTGGTGCAGGGTTTTTTTCTGCCTCAGGCTTTTTCCCCCTGAGCTGACATGCACGGAGATCCGTCCACAGCCCACTATTTAGTGGCACTGTGGTGTCCTTCCGTGCCCGTCCCTATCTACTAAAAAAAAAGGAGAAGCCATCTTTAAGAAACAAGAAGAAGAGGGATTCCAAATTAAAGGTTCAAGGTGAGGAGGAAGGGGAAGGAGGGGAGATGGAGCTTTCCTCTGAGGAAGAGGAAATTACTGAGCAAAGTGATAGTTGTGCATGACTGCCACTACATGTCATGTGTACATGGTTTTGATGTGCAAGTAATGCAATGCTTCACTGATGCATGGTTGCTCTGCAGGATGGTGGACATATGGAGCGGACGGGGACTGTCCGCATCACCACTATTGCACCCTACTCACATGCTGGTCACCAGGATGCCCCTCCGGTCCATGTTCCAGCTCACTGGCCCTTCTGCATGTAGCCTGGGGTGACCTTGCTCTCAGCCCTGGGACTATATCATAGCATGACTGATGTGCATGTGTCCTCTGCCTGCATGCGGGTACTCCAAATAGGCATGCTCCCTTGCCCCTCCACCCCCCCTGTGCACCCCAATTTCAACTTTGCACTGGTCTGCTTCAATTTTGCCTTTGAGTACTTGCCTGTTCATGCATCCTGTGTACATGCTAACTTCCACCAGCCAATCTGCCAGACATATGCTGTGGGGTACATCCTTTGTACTTGATGCAGGGTGTCTCACTTGGACTGTGCAGAGGTTAGATGCCCCGCAGGGACATGAGTGCCCATTCATGCTCCATGTGGATTCCATGCATGCCCCTATGTGTCCTTGACTGGATGATCATTGTAGTACGTGTCCAGGTTGGGTTTATAGTCATAATGTCGAAAAAAAAATGTCGACAGACAAAAATTTCGAAAAAAAATGTCGAAAATAATGTCGACATCCTATACTTATAATGTAAAAAGTCATTTTTTCGAAAAAAAAATGTCGACATTTTTTTTTTTGACATTATGACTATAAACCCTTAAAACTATCAACACCTCACCCAACACCCCCCTGCCACCCCCCCCCACACCCCCCAACCACCCTTTCACCCCTCATACTCAACACATACCAATTATTTATTTATTTATTTATTTATTCAATAAATAAATAACCTAAAAAAGGATCATTTACTATGGGGGGGGGTCCCCCCCAACCCCCCCTCACCCAAAACCCCCCTGCCACCCCCCCCCCACACCCCCCAACCACCCTTTCACCCCTCATACTCAACACATACCAATTATTTATTTATTTATTTATTCAATAAATAAATAACCTAAAAAAGGATCATTTACTATGGGGGGGGGTCCCCCCCAACCCCCCCTCACCCAACACCCCCCTGCCACCCCCCCACACCCCCCCAACCACCCTTTCACCCCTCATACTCAACACATAACAATTATATATTTATTTATTTAGTCAATAATTAAATAAATAAAAATAGTATTTACTATGGGGGGGTTCCCCCCAACCCCCCCTCACCCAACACCCCCCTGCCACCCCCCCCACACCCCCCAACCACCCCTCATACTCAACACATCATATATATATATATTTATTTATTTATTCATACAATAAATTAAATTTCGAAAAAATATCGAAAAATGTCGACATTTTTGTTTGTCGACATTATTGTTTTTCGACATTAATTTGTCGACATTTTGACTGTCGACATTATTGATGTCGACATTATGACTGCACAACTCCAGGTTGACCTACATTGCATGGCATTTCATCAGCCTTCCCATGGCCACTGTGGCTCAGTCCTGCGTCGCACACATGTTTAGGGTGTGACAGTCTGTGTGGGTCACAGGCCTCAGCCTGTTTCATGGCCAATGACGCTGTTCAACTGGTGTAGTGTCTTCTTCACACGTGGGTGTACTCCTGAGGTTTCATCATGTGTCCTGCTTACTGTCCCATCATCATCATTTGCTGTGTTGTCACTTGACTCAATTGATGCTAGTCAACACTGTCTGTCAATACACAGGTCTATGGTCATCCTTTTGACGCGATGCAAGGCATCCCTGCATTTGCACTTGGGGGGAGGGGTGGTTTGCTTGTAGCCATGCTACCCATTGCATGCACATTGCACGTGATGGCTGAAGTTGACCTTGCACTGCCTTCACATTTTCTGATACACATCATGAAGTACTTGTACATGTGGATAGTGAGTAACGTACAAATGTGCTGCACTGCATCGACCCACTTCAGAGCGATATAACACCCTTCTACATGCCTAATCACAGAGGCAATGTCAAGTTGACCCAGCATGCATGGCAGGTTCTCTTTTGTGTGTGACATGTCTGATTCATGTGTTTGGTGTCTGTGTGATGTCTATGTATGTGTGTGTTGTGTGCTTCTAACATGTGTAGTGACCTTTTTTCACTCTACTTTTCAGATGATGACGCAATGGAGCCAGAGGATGGTGTTGTCATGCCAGGCACAGGGTTGTGATCACTACAGCAACCCGGCACAAGTGGGGGTAGTACGGTGGTAGGCCACGAAAACCCACATGTGCTACAGTCCATCATGTCTTTGGCTGGCAATGAGTCCAGCCCTGATGACCACTCTGACGTCCATGTTGAGTTGGATGTGCATCAGGTCCATATTGTCAGGGGTGAGTGATTCTGATGTGGGCACTCCTCTGTCCATGACACCTGCACTGAGGGGTCAGACAGTCTTGGAACCTCTGCCTCTGGTGGATCGGGACGCAGGGTCACCCTCCACACCAGTCACTGATGTGCCTGGGTCATCACGTCAATGGGGGCATGTAGTCGTGCAGCCGCGGGCGGTGCCAACACAACGAGGACACCCGGTCCTTGGGTCCCGCAGGTGTCAAACACAGCAACGCAGTCACCACGCGCAACGGCTGTATACGGAGTGGGAGCAAGACATGACTGCCAATTCTGAACGCCAAGGGGCAGCAATGGAGAACATCGCTATGAGCATGGAGCGTGTGGCCCAATCCGTGCTCCCCCTGCTAGGCAGGTGCTTCTCCAGCAGGATGCGGCACAGTCCATGGCCTGCTCGCTCAGGCTGGGCATGGCGGCCTCAGACAGGGCACGCCAGGCTGAAATGTTGTCTCTGCATGAAGCAATTGCTGCTCACGCAGAGGCACACATGGAGGCCCTGAGGGAGGAGTATGCTTCCCTCAGATCCACACTGGGTGTCCTTCTGATGTCCCAGAGGGAGCGGTCAGAGGAGAGGTTTCGCAGCTTGAACGTACCATCTCGGCTGAGCTATATGCTTGCCGGGAGGTGTTTCAGTTGTCCAGCCAGACCTTACAGGAGGAACTCTGTGTTACACGTGTTACCTTGCAAGAGGAAGCACGCGTATCATGTGAAGTTCTACATGCAGACCTACGTGTCATCGCCGCACAGAACCAGGCTCACCCGTCTGGCAGACTTGCTGCCGACGAGGGGCAAGCTGCGGCTAGGCGTGGTCAGGCTCCTGTGAACATCCTCCTTTCCAGGAAGAGCCAGACTCGGATGACGAGGTATCTCTCACATAGGTCGGGCTGTGCAGGTGTTGAGCCCATGGAGGTTTTTATTTTCCTCAACATCATCGCATGGGGGTGTTGAGCAGCACCCTGTACTTCCCCCCTCCTGGCTGCCTCCCCCCCGGGTCGTATGTGGCCATTTTTGATTTTTCTTTTAGTTTAGTTAGTTAAGTTTCTATTTGATAGTTAGTTTAATTTGGTAATGTAGGTTTTTGATAGTTAGTGTAATTAGTTAATATAGTTTAAAATTGCTTCTCTGTTGTGCTTTCATGTGATGGTGTGGTGCTTTGTGGCTTTTGAAAGCATCCACTGTCTGTTCCAGCTGGTCCCTTCAAGCTTGTCTCGTGTATGTGTTTGCAGCTTGGGGTCCTGACTCACATATGCCACTCCTGCTTCACTTATCCATGGGCTTGCAAGGATGGTTCGGTGTAACAGCCTATTACACAAGGGCTTTGGACTGTCATATCTGTGGCATGTCTGCTGCTGTACTACTTGTGTTGACACACCTAGTGGGGATTATAGGGGTGATTTTTATCGCAATTCTTCCTATGCTAGATGGGTGCTTTCATGATTTATGTATGCATTCATTGCTATACATTGTGTAGTGTTTTTCTTATCTTTGCTGTACATGTGCTTCATGCAATTCATGCTGTAGACAGTGGTTGACACACTTTGGCTGGGAAAGTTGCACTGATGGAGTGATTTCAGATGTACGTCTCTGACATGGTCCAGTCATGACATGCCTGAGGAGACACACACACAGAAATGTCATGCATTAATCATGTGTTTTCTGCCCTTTCTGTAGGGGGATGAGCCTCCAGACCACCTTTCCCAGCAGACATGGCCCATTGGATGTCTGGAAGCTGGCCACGTTTGGTGGTGCAGACATGCACATGTGTGCGCAGGCAGAGCCACAGGGATTGCGCTCATACATCATACAGAAGCTGACGTGTTTCAAGGAACTCCAGGAAAGGTGAGCAGCACAAGGGGGCCACACCGCAGCCAACCGTCCATCAGGACAGTTGCACATGCATGCTAAGTAGCACCACTGACGGTGAGCTTGGACAGATATTGATGTTGAAGCGCATAGTACAGCTAAGATGCGTTGGTGGAGTAATGGGTAGTTGATGGGAAAGTTGTCAGGGGCACATGCAGGGGCAGTGGCAGATATCCTCCGGTCCAACATGGTCCATTGAGGCAGTTGTATTAGCCATGTAGCGTTCCAAGACAGGGAAAGAAGCAGCTCACAGGGACAGACAGCGAGGGACAGACTTGTGTGCAGTACATTTCATTTACAGGTTTGAATTGCCACATCCTCTACCTACTTTATTTAAGTTATGCTGGAACACGACTTGTACTGAAGTCGTACCTTGCTAAATGCATCTGGATGCTTACCCAGGGTACATTGGATGTTGTGTGAATCTTGACACATTGGTCTTACATTTGCCACGCACCCACCGGCGCTTTACTTACTGCATTGACTGTGTATGTACGATCACGAGGGGAATCTTACGTATGGGTACGAAGCACCACACCAGATAGTTTGTATAGTATCTTGTTACTTTGGGGCATGCATGGTGGTGTGTGTGCGTGTTATGGGCACGCACAGATTAGTGACTCTGGCTCTCTTTGCAGCATTGAACTATTCATGTTACCGGACCTGAGAGTGCGCAGGCAGGAGGCCAGCACTCACCCCAGAGATAAGTTTCTCTTTGACTTCAATTTGAGTAATTTGGTACTATGTGCATGATGTACACGTTTGGTCTGATTGTGTATGTGTTAATGTGATTATTATGTTTTTGTACATTCCCTACTTTCCCTTGTCAATCCTACTCCCCTCTCCTGCCACTCATTCCGGTTATCCAGTATACCAATGCCTGTCCTGACTGCATATCCCTGACCCTCCTTCCCCACCAGGGTCTCAGAGGCCTGTGTGAGTTTGACCTTGCAGGTACCCATACCACGGTGGGGGTGGTTGGTTCATGCCACTCCTGCGCCTGTACACGGGAGCTGTGACAGTACACATCAGTTCGTGGTGCATCATTCGATATTATGTACCACCCATGGTACACATCCTGTTGTGACATTGTTTTACTGTGCTACCTTGGTTGTTCCATCATTGTGCTAGTACTTGGGCTTTGTGACATACTGCTACTTCAAGTCATCTACTGGAGGCTCTTCTGGTTTGTTTTGCTGCCTGCAGGCTTTTTGGTTGGCTTATGTGTTGGCCTGCTTTGAGTTCTCTTTGATTTGTTGTTTTTGCAAGTCAAGGTGGCCTCTGAGGGTGCGGGACACTTTTTACACGCAAGGTGGGAGATGGAGACAAAGGGGAAGGGTGATCCTGTGGCCAGGTGAACTTCAAGGATGAAGGCTACATACCCCATGCGCAGTTGTTCAGTGGGTCATGGTGATATGTGAGGGAGGGGGGGTATTTTGTTGTTGGACAGTTGCCTTGCCCCACAGTGTGATGGGCACCCTGACATTGTAATTGTGATATCCTATGTACATGATGTATTCTGCTGATAAATGGCTGTTCATGTGTTGTGTTTATCTTTCAGGTGTGAGGGTATAGTTGTGGTTTGACATGCTGGGGTGTACACATGGGCAATGTTCACATGTAATGAGGACACTGATGGTCACTTGATTGCACATGCATGTATTGAGTGCATGTCCCTACTGACACACACTCTCGCACTATGATCCACAACATGTACAACCACCCTTCCATGTCCACATGTGCACATAGTTAGCCTTCTGGGGACCACTGTGTCCCTGCAGCACATCATCTATGACCATTTGTGGATCCTGTACATGCGTGATTTGTTTTTTTATTTAGTTTGTCATTTTCATGTGATGCTCAGGGTGTGCATCACACACAATGATTGGTCACTATGCTGTGTGCTAAGCAGTGTGTTGCAGGAGATGGACACAGCACACATATTATGCAGTGTTTGTTTTGCCGTGCACAATGTGCATGTGAACAGGCATTCATTGTTATGTTCAAGCTACAACTGTTGTTATGCATTTGGGTATGACTTGCTTTGTGTGGGAGGTTGTTGGTCAGTCATTTCATATGATTCCATGTCAGGCATCATTGTCTGACGCCACTTTGCATTTTTCACATGTCAATGTGTACATTATTGTTATTGTGTTGGTGTTTTGCTATTGCTTGCCATGTCATGTTGTGGTTTTGGTGGCTTTGTGTGACATACCAGTGATTGTCATGGCCTGTTTTGCAAATCTGTGTGATACACTCCTTGCATGTGTACCTTTTGGTCACACAGGATTGGTTAGGTTTAAGTAGCTAGGGATGCACACAATGTGGCACTTCCATGGCAACATTCTCAGGGTGGTAAGGTTGTGACAGTGGACTGTCTCTTTGTCATCATCGATTGTCACCTGGTATGTGCCAGGCCTGCGTGCACTCCGCAGGGGTGGGAGTTTAGGTGAAAAATGTGGCCACAAGGTAGGCCCGGGATGCCTCGCCACTTGCCCTATCCCCTCCCATGGGCAGCGCCTGTGCCTGTGGTTGGGGATGTGGGGGCACCACCATGTCCACCGGTACGCCCTGCGGTGCTGCAACGATTTGCAGGACACATGCTGTCACAGTGATCCTGCACACTACTGGGGGTGCATAGAGTAGCTGCCCGCCAGAGCGGTCAAGGGAGCTGAAGCGTGACTTGAGCTCTCCGAATGTGCGCTGCACTATGGACCTGGTTGCAATATGGGCAGCATTGTATCTTACCTGGGGTGGTGTGGTGGGTTCCGGATTGGCGTCATCATGTGATTGCTCAGAGGGTAGGCACTGTCCCCTGGAGAGGTGATAATGGTTGTGATTATTGGGGTTTGTGCATTTGTCTCTGTGTGACATGCATGCATGTGCACAGGCATTTGTACTCACCTAGGAGCCATGTGTCGCCATGCTGCCCAGCTTCCAGGGCCCGGCTCAGGGCGGACATTCTGTATATGAAACTGTCGTGGGTGGAGCCAGGGTAGTTTGCATAGACAGAGGTGATGATTCCCTTGGCATCGCAAACCACCTGCACGTTGATGGAATGCCAGTGCTTGCAGTTTCGGTAGATGTGCTCAGTGGCCCTGGGTGGATGTAGGGCCACATGGGTGCAATCTATGGCACCAAGCACTTTGGGGAAGCGTGCAACCCTGTAAAAGTCCTGGACAACGGCCTGCATTTCTGCGGGTGTTCTGGGCATGTATATGTGCCTGCGGACTGAGGGGCGCGCAGTCATGTTTGCCAACACCTGGTGTAGCCAGCGTGACTGCGTGGCCTGTGAGTCCCCCCCACTATGGCAGTAGTCTGCTGAAATGACCCAGTGGCCAAAAAATGTAGGACATTGAGCTCCTTCTCCAAGGGGCTCATTGCTTGGGAGCAGAGGGTGGGTGATGTAAGGTCATCTTCCCACTCCCTGACCAGGTCTGGGATGATACGAGGTGGAAACCTATACCTGCCATAGACCTGGTCGTCAGGCATCCCAAAAAGGCTTGTCCCGGGGGGAAGAAATGCGGGCCCTGGCTATTCTCCACCTCCTGCGGTGTCCCACGATCAGTGCTGCGATAAATGGGGCATTCATCGTAGAGGTATGTACGTGTTTGTTGTTTGTGCGCGCTTTTATACTGTGCGCGGGGACGCTTCCGCCTGCCTTCCTGTGGCGGACGTGTTGATGCCAGTGCTCGTCTTTTAGCGTGTGCTTGTTTCCCGTATTCAAATCCATGAATACGAGTTGTTCGCAGGCGTGTGGCCGTTCCGTGTATTTCCCTGCAGTACTTTCCCAGTTACGCCTTCTTTTTCACGCGTTGTTCCCCATTCTGTGCGTTACGCCCCGTGTCCCGCCCCCTTTTTGGTATGTGCACGAACGTTCTGCGCTTTCCCTGTGCGCATTGCTCACGGCGTTCGGGATGTTGCAATGAAGTGTGCTCCCGTGTGCATCACGCACGGGTTTGGCGCACATCCCGAGAAAAACACACACAGAGACTTCCATGAATCGCACGCGTGCGCTTCCTTTTTCACACTTGCGCCTGCTTGCGCCAGCTTGTGCCACTTTTTTCGGCGCACATTTGTTCCATGAATCGGCCCCAATATATCAAAATTCTTTAGCCAATGCAGCCAGTCAGAGTCTTCTAATTTATTAGCCACTCCTGCCACATTCCGGCTTAATAGTCAAACAGCAGAACATTGAAAATTGGACAAATCTCTCCCCCGCAACAGCCTTTACGATGGCCTTTAAAGTTCAAACTGCTTATACTAATGCTACGCTCAATATAATCGAAACTGCCTGGGCTGCTGAATCTATGAGCTAGTTGACCAAGAGACCCGATTGTAATGGTATGTTGTGCAAAACTGTATACCGACTCCTTAGCCTGTCTTGACATTTTGGCCTCTGAAAAAAGTGACCAAGCCAGTCTAATGTCCAATTCTTCCATAGTCAGGTCTATAATAAAAACATCCGCACAGCTGGGACGAGCAGAAGTGCCTGATCTTGCAAAGGTAGAGCCAGCATCAGATTTTGACAAACCATTGATGACATACAAGGAGTCATGGAGATGACAGTGTGAGGCCCTTACATCCTTATAAATCTCGATACCTTTGTCCGCCAATACCTCACGACAGTTTAAAATGCATAAACGAAGATGAGTATTTGCAAAAGAAAAATTGACATTACAGCCCTTGCAGTACATGCAATCAGACAGAATACGTACGCAGGCCGCAGAGAAACAATTTTAAAGAAATATCATTCACTCCAAGCACTTCAGTCAAAGCTTTGATCAACATTCTCTTCTAGGAGTTCTTGTTTCCATGCGTTAGACCTTTGAAACACAGTTTTAGGTTATTCTCTCTCCAACCCATCAAAGGATCAGCGGTTAGATGCAAGCCGCCAGATTTCGATGCATGCTGATGGGTCACTGAGTGAGTCCCAAAGTTTGCATACTCTGGCTCCAGTTCGGACCCAGGCACTGTCGACAGCTGAAAACCAGCGGGGGGATTAAGGGAGGCATTCTTCAGTGCAGCTTGATCCTGGACATGAGCCCTACCTTCCTTAGAGGCAGTTGTTTGACCAGAACATGCACACAGTGTTTGGGAGGGCAGCTCGTTAAGAGATGCCATTTTTCCTCAAGTTAGTCATGGGAATATCCCCCTGCGCTAGCATCTAACCGGGGCAAAGACTTGGCGACAGGCCGCTTTTGGGAACCAATTATATCTAGTCATTTCTCCATATAAGATATGTCTTTTGAGCTTTGCTCGGCCAATAATCGTAAAGGGAGACTCATCTCATGGTAAGCATTTGTTAAACGATTCAAACGGTCAACCAAAAAACTAGAATTGCGCAAAATTCTTTCTGGGACACTATCGCTTGGAGAGTCCATCAGCTCGTCATGCACCTCCTGTGCTGATGGCATAAACTGAACTTCTGAATTATCCATACACATATATCCTGATGATCCAAGTGTACCGAAACCGTCACCCATATATTTTCACCAAGAAGGCCAGTTTGGTTAGGAGTTGAGGCTGTACCACAGGCAGAAGGACAGGAGGTACAGCAGCATTGTCAAAATCCCCCATCAGTAATTCTGATAAATGATCCAAAATAACACTGAAAATAGTGGGGATGGGTGGAAAAAATGTCTTGGCTGTACCAGTGACTGAAGCACACAAGAATGAGCCTCTAAATGCTGCAATATTGTCTGTAGTTGATGCAAAACTGTGGACAAAAGCCAGACCCTGTCCCTCAGCCAGTCGAGCCCTTGAGCTGCAACCCTTGAGTCTTGGGAGGATAGGTCAGGGGCAAAGTGCTTGTCTTAGAAGCAAGACGACATGGAGCAACACAGGTTCGATCCCCGGGTCCACGCTTAGAAACCTCTGGGTATTAAGCACGTTATAAATAACCCATCACATCATAACCGACTGCACTGCTGACTGTTGTTATGCAGTCGCTAAAGCCATCCGAGATTCCTCGACCAGTACTTCAGATCCACCGACCAGCACTGAAATTACAATTCCTGACCCTGAGCTGCCATGTAGGCCAGCCTGCACAATCAATCCAGCTTCACTCGCCAAACTGCCTGCCACCTGATACCTGCAGCTGTCTCCCATCTTGAACTCTGTTGCAGAAGCTGCAAAAAACACCCCAAAACTGTCTCGACCCTGTCAAGCACCAAGATCTCCTACAGCACAAGGTACATTGTGGTTCTGTCCCACTGGTCCTTCTCCCAATGTCCCTAATTATATTTTGCAACCCATTGCTCTGCTTGTGTTGAAACCAAATATCCTTGAGCTACTGCGATTAATTACTATACCAACTACCCTCCTGTCAGAATCCAGAGTGTATCCCCTTTGTTCTTTGAAATTGTCTGTCATCTGCATTCCTTTACAGGGTCGGTTGTATTTTGTAGTGTGCTAGAACTGTCTGTTGTGATAATAATAAAGTAGATATTTGTATGCAACCTTAACTGGACAGTCCCTTTTATCATTGGGTAATAATTGTATTTTTGGCTGTGTTGCAACTAACCAACGATCCACGACATTTCAGAGATAAGCCGTTCCGTTCATGTTACCAAAATTGGACTAGGAGGTATATAATTTGATTGTGTTTCCGATCTGTTTGGATCCTTTCTGGTGTACTAGTGGTGTGGGGCTGATTGGTGGTTTAGAAACCGATATTCATCCCTGGACCACTGGTGCCCCGGAAGTTGATTCGTCCGAGTCAGGAAATGACTCATTTAAGTTTCTTGCTTATCTAGTTTTATCCATTGTCAACCTCCTAGGTTAAAGCAAGTATTTACACACAGAATGCACCACCAGACTATGCGTGGATTGGCAGCAGAGTAACATGGCATGTGCCGTTGTGCTTGGCCAAAAATAGTGGCTTCAAGTAATTTTTCCTAGTGTGCAAGTACTCTGGGCAAATTAACATGAAGCGGATGATACTCTCTGGTAGATCACTGCAATCTGGACATGCATACGTTCCTGCATCTTTCCATTTGCTACTCCATTGCCTCACAGACAGGATGCCCAGACATCGTTTTGTGTAGCACTCTCATAGATTTGGCCCGTACCCAATCCAGGTATTCCTCAGATCCAACAGCTTGATTGCATTCCCAGTAATCTGTCGCCCCTGAGTTTTTGGCCAACTAGACTCAGAAAGTCGGCCTCATCCTGTGTTTTTAATGCTTTTTTGATCACATGCTTGGCCGAAATGATCATTAGCTCGGGGTGAGCCCAGGCCAATATCATCTAGCCCATTCGTAATGTGCACCAGCCATGGAAGTGAAACATCTGCAGGTTGGGCCAGCAGATGTTATTATTATCATTATTATTATTATTATTATTATTATTATTATTATTATTATTATTATTATTATTATTATTATTATTATTATTATCCACTTGGTCCTCTTCCCATGCCATCCCAGTATCATGTCAGCTCCTTGGGGATCTCATTCCCATGTTGTGTGTTTTTTCACAAACTGGCCCTTTGGCTGCCTTTCTTTTCCTTTCTCAAAGACCTCAGTAAAACACCAATTCTGCCGGGCTTCTTACCCATTCCTTACCCCTTGTACTTACATTACCCGATGTAACACTCTCCACCTAGGCTAGACTTAACATTTTCAATTCCTATGATATTTTTCCATTCAACAACAAAACTCAACAAGAGATCCAACTCCCCACCCCCTCAAATATCTGACGACATTTCTGACACCTTTGTTCCACAAGATATCTCACCCTTGAGGTATGGCCACAGGGCTTCCATTCACTTATAGTTGAATATTTCCTTATCTAGTGCTGGTAAAAGCACCCGCTTCTCCCTAAAGTGTCGCTCCATGTTTGTCTTTAACCTCTCCATGATCCAGCAATTCCATACCTATCGTGATTCAGGCTTCTCACAGTTTTCCTGGTTCGTCTTAAGACTCTATGCAGTAGCATTAGTGACTGCATTACTTCCATGTTAGGCACCTCCCACTAATTTATATCAGATCTCTTTTCACAACTTTAATGAGTTTCATGAATTCCCAGTCACCAGATATTGTTCTCCCATATGTAACAGAACCACACCAGAATTAGCTCCATGAGACTCAAACTCATCAAACATCAGAACCAGCTGAGCCCAATGCATGCCGACCTCTTCGGCCACGTTAACACCAACACGTTCCTGTTAAAACCTAGTTGAAGTTCATTCAACCATTTCTTTGCATTAACTTCAACTTCAAAATGGAGTATATGTAAACCCACACCCATCTTTATCTGTTTCTACAAGCCATGGTGCCAAACTGCAATCAATCATCCAATGCAACAACAGAAACCTGCCCTCAAGTTGTGCACCATCCAGATGCCAGTGCACGCCTTCAGGCCCTACTAGAGCCCCTTTACTTCCTGGAGCACTACCCACTCAGAACATTCACCTTCCTCTCACTCCCAATGCACACTCCCTAGCAATGGCTCTTTCCTGAAGGAGTGAGTCCTAGAGTCCTTCCATTCCACGGACACTTACACCAAACATTTCCTCATCACTCCCATAACCTGATCATTCATCAACTAATGTCTATCCTGATTGATAAACATTGCCACTGCACTCACCTCTCCTGGTCATCCAATCATTCAATGCTCTCTCAAGGCAAACCTGGTTCCTGACTGAATGGCTCACCAACACTATCTACCCCCAATCCTGATAGCTGTCATTGAAGGTAGAGTCTACACGCTCACAATCCCCTCAGTGAAGCTAAGATAAAAGACAAGAATCATAAGTCAAGTCCTATGCCTTTATTCACAAGCAGTACGATGGCTGGGATGAACAGCCATAGAGCCAACGGTTTTACAAACCAAAACAACACAAATAGCAATATACTAAAGGTGCCAGGAGGGGTTTACTCAAAATAGTGCATGGATTTGTTCTTGATTGGTAAGCAGATATATGAATTTGGTACTTAAGGTAATTATTTTTTGTTTGTTTCTAGGAATTTTAGAAATGTTCTCCTGATGAAGCAATACTCCCGAAACGTGTAGTTATTTGATTGAACTTTTGCAATGATGAATGATTATTAAAGTGTTTGTCATTATGTATATTATGCAGTATGTCTAGTCAACGTTTTGAATAGTCATATATTCACATATAGTTGTATTGTAACTAACTTTACTTTGGAAGGTCATTAATTACGTTTTTTTTTAAAGAATATCCTATGAAGGTTGCGGATTTATGTGTGTATTTATTTGGTTTAACATACGTGGAAATATTTATGATAACTCTTGTAATTATAGTGAGCGTGCAACTGTGCGCCTGGTACGTTACCATAGATTACTTCTAATACCATTTCCCCTACTGAGATTTCACCAAATATATTTCACTGAAAAAGGTAGGAGAAATGGTACATGTGTAATGTATATTAGGTGGGATGTGGTGTAAGGGTATAAGGTAGGGTAGGGAGGGGTGATGGGTGTCCGGGGCGTCTCCCCAGCATAGAAATAAAAAGAAACTAGAAGATATGGTTTTTTGGTGAAATAGATCTGGTGAAATCTCCAGTAGGAGAAATATATTAAAAGAAATCACATACATCCGTCCTGGTGGGGTGCTATCGGACACAATCTTTTGGCATACTTTTGAGACCCATTAGGGAAGGTCCATTACACATTGCAGCAATGTTTTCTGACTATTTAGATATGTTAGGAAAGACTAAATAAGTGTTGGTGAATCTTTGAGTGCTTACCTCTAATTTTTTTAAACTATCTTTGGGACCACCAGTCCTTTCAGGATTCCCTTATCTAATATCTGCCTCAGGGATAGAGCACTCAGCCCACTTCTTGACTTCACCAAATCACAAATCCCCTGCGAGCCTCTGCTTTAGGGTACATGTCAAGTTCAGCTATTTTACCCACTAGTCACTGGTTGCCCTAGTGGGCTGAGAGCAGTACCTTCTGCCACATTCCTAGGTGAGAAGTATGAAATTACCCTTGCTGAAATATTATGCCCCCATACTCAAACAGGGTGGTTCTGCCCCTGTTATAACTACGATTAAGGCTGCCGACTGCCACAGACACATCCTAATGGCCAGGCTATGTGCTTCCGCTTAAAGCAAGGGCACCATGGGTAGGTCTGAAAAAGGTTTGTCCATGTGGTTTGGGGTGCAGAGAATATCTCCTGCATTTTATAATGGACTGTACAATTTTGATTAAGTTAAGAAAACAGTGACTAAGGCCTCTCCTCATTCAGAACCCATCATGAACATGCATTGTGAAGATGAGAAAGTTTTATTGACGCAGCTCATTTTATTAAGGAGGCCTTAGATGCTGTTTATAGAAACAGGTCGCTGGTGAAATAAGATATCTGTCTAATATTTTTATTGTAGTTAATTATATTCTTGTATTTTACCATCTGTTGTGCATAGGTGTGTTTTTTTATGTTGCTGTTTTTGATAATTTGTTAATGGATTGTATTTCCAATTAAAGATTATTCTCTTACATTCCTAGAATCAAGCATATCCATCTCCCCTTTCTTATGATTTGGGCATAGACATTGGGCCTCATTACGACTCAGGCGGTAACCATGACGCTATTAGCGCCATGGTTGCTGCCAGAACCTTACCGATTCCGCCATGGTGAATGGAGCAATTACCGCCCCATTCCAAGGTTGGCGGGGGCGGTAATTCCGCATTCACCATGGCCCGTCCCCATTCCCATTCTTGCCCCCATAGGGCTCAATGGGAATGGGGAAGGCGGTAATAACGGTACCACAAATTGCGGTACCGTTATTACCTCCAAAGTCCCTTTGAGGGTCCTGTCCTTAATGCCTGGTAAAACCAGGCGTTAAGGGAGGTGCCGCAAAGGGACCTCGGAATAGGGCGGTAAGGGATTACCGGCACCAGTGCCCTTACCGGTACCGGTAATCCCTTACCGCCTGGGTCGTAATGAGGCCCATTATCACCTTCTAGCCGAGGTTGCCTACCTGCAAGTATTCCTTGCCCCAGGATTTAGGTTTTTTGTCAGGTTCTGATATTTTTCAATCAGTCACAGGTCTCCCCCCTGGCTCTTCTCTAGCTGACCTTAGCCCAGGACTTTAACATACTCCTCAACTGGCTTTCTGGTCTCTCTCTTCTTGATCTGGTCATAGGCGGTGTCTGAAGTATGACCCTCAGCAAGCTTTCTGGTCTCTATATCAGTCCGGTCTCAGCTAGAGATTGTCTGAGTGACAGTCCTGAGCCCTCAGAATTCATTTTCTGTGGTCTCTGTCCTTCAATCTAGTCTCCACTATTGTCCTGAATCTAAGTTCTGATCAAAATGTAAGAGGCCTGGTTCTCTTTCCGTCTATTTATCACTCCCTGCGTCTCTGCTGACCAGGTCACCCCAGTTTCCCTGATTCTTAACTGACCCCTAATTTCTGGGATTCCCTCTTTATAGGTCTTGGAACCCTCAGGTCCATAACACTCCTTTCTCAGCCCTCCACAGAAGGTCTAACTCTGGGTTTATGATTTGCATCCCTGGAGGAATAACTTTAGAGACAATTGGGTTCTTGGGAGTGCGTTTTATCCTTTAAAGTTAGGGTTCCTCCAGATTTCTAGGTTTTCTGGATAGTGCGGCTTCCCTGGGATGGTGCCCCCAAATGAGATTAACTTCTGGGGTCAGGTCTATCAAAGTTTCCCCTATCATCGACTGGTGCTAGCGGATACACACCTCAGTTGTGCAGTTATATGTGTTACTTGTCCCCTTGGTTTTCTCTTATGGGTAGATTAGGTAAACCAAGAGCTAGAAAATGAGGTTCCAGGTTGCTCAGTAGTGGGTACCAAATATTGCATAGATTTATATCCCTACCTAAAGATGTAGTTCAAAAGTGGGTTAAGGATTTTGTAGCAGCCAGGAGGCATCTCAACTAGAAAGCCTGTTTCGATGAAGGCCTTTTCTATTCCGGGTATCAATGGGCTGTCACAGATGGCCTGAATAATTCAGAGAGTACCCACAGTTTAAGGGTTTTTATTTTCCAAGATCAGTACAGTATATGGTATGTCGACAGTCCTTATCAGCAATTTCAGGACTATGACAGACAGCCATATTGGATTAATTGTCAGACAAGTTGGCCTGTTCAGTAGAGAGCACCAGGTTGGAAAAGGGATTTGTGAAGGTGTGCTAAGGCTGTCCATTGCTCTTTCATCTCCAATGGGATCCTCCTTCCCTAAGCCAGGCATCCGTAACCACTGGTTAGTGTTACCAAATGGTAACCCCCTACTATCTGAACACCGCCTTTGTCTGAAGATTTCTACCTAAAACAATGGCTCTCTAATTTCCCCCGGGGACTTCCTAGCCGGCACTACACTACTGAGGGCTACTTCTAAGTGTGATGTGTGTGTGCTGTTGAAAACTCAAGCTCCACTCTGTCTTCTTCCTACTCTCCTCCTCCCCTCTCTTCAACTCAACCCACCTTTCCTCCTCCCTGCGTCCTTCTCCTCTGTCTCTGATGTTTCTATCTCTCCTTCTACTAACAATTTCCATCTTCCAATGTTACTACCTTCTCCCTGACCTAAACCCTCTGTCTCCCCTCCTCTGTACTACTACTCATTGCACGATAGCTACTTCTCTGCATTACTACTTCTCTCCTACTCTGCACTACTTCTACTCTGCCACTGAGCACTATTACTACCCTCCCATTCCAAGCTGCTACTCTCTTCTTCTCTGAACGTAGGGATATGGCCCTGCTCACCGTCCCTGTACCCTCTCTCACTATTCCCACCCCTTCTCTCTTCTTTCCTAAGCCCTTCTCCCCGCACCTGATTCCATCATCCCTTTCTACTCGCCTCACTCTCTCCCCTTACACTCACTTCCTCTCACACTACTACCCTAAGGCTATCACCCACTCCATTGTGTTCTCTCTCTCTCTCTTTCTCCTTCTATACACCCCCTCACCACTTCCTACACTACTCTACGCACAACTGGCACCCCTCTCTCTCTCTCACACACACACATAAATACCTCACGTGTACTAAGCTCTGCCTCCAATTCTCCAACACACAGTTCCTCTGTCCATCCTCTGCCTGGTCTCTCTTCCTGTGACCTCGCCCAAACAACCCACACTCTGCCTCTCCTTCTATCTCCTTTTATATTGTGCTGCTAGTGATGATTCTGTGTCTCCCTCCCCTTCCGATTGGCTGCAATGCTAACCTAACTCTCTTCACCAGTTGGTACCTGTCTTTCCCCAGGACCCCCAGGTGGGAGGTTATTAAAAACCCTTTCACTTTTGCAGCACACTTTTGCTGGAAGTCTCTTAGGATTTTCATGCTGTTTCTGTGGTGTGCTGTAGGTCTGGAAGTTCATTTTTCTGCTGTTGTGGTGGGTTCTATGCTGTTCGGAGGTTCTGGCCTCTGTTGGGTTGAGGTGCCACTATGTCCAGATACTGTATTGGGAGATTAATAGTGGACCTGGGGTGACATCTTAAGCACATGGGAGGGGTTTGAGGACTAGGGACCCCGCAACTCCCATGTCCCATATCTGAGGCTGGTCTGTTTCTGGCTTTTGTCTTAGTGAACCTCCTGCTCCAGGTTGGGAAGGGCATCTCCGCCCTTGACAGGGTCATGACCCTGTCACGAGGAATAGGCAGAATAGACACCAATCCCTCTTGCCCAGGGGGACCTATGGGCCTGCTTATTTAACCTGAAGAAAATTAACTCTGATACTTGAGCTCTCACCTTTCATTTGGTATTGGGGCAAGGACCCTTTATGTGAGAAGTACAGTTCAGAAACTGTTTTCACAAGCAATGGTATGGGTGAGGATGATCACCTTTAGGACTGAAGGATTTCCCAAATAAAACAGAGGAAGGCTCACTATTTCAGAGGCATCAGGGTGGATTTACTCAAAATCATTCAAGGGCCTAAACACAAATCTTCTGCTCTGCTCAGCAGTCCCTAATCTAAAACAGTCTCAGGGACATAGAGCCCAGCTACTTCCTGGTTCACATTTAACAGTCCCAGGGAAATATATTGGCCAGATCACTTATTGACTTCACCTAGCAGCAATTACTTCTCCCCTTGCTTTGGGGTACATGTCAGAATCAGATATTCTCAGTACGCGTTGTCCTTCTGAACTGATGACAGTACCTTTTGATACACTCCTTGTTTAGGGTACAGATTTGTTCAAAGTTTTGATCACATGCTAGCTTCAGGTCACCCTCCTGGACTGATGATCATACCCTTTGACACTATCCTACCACTAAGCATATCCTACCATTAAGCATAGGTTTTTTTCTCAGGTAGTGATATTTTTCCTCCCAACCAATTGTCACCCACCTGGGCAGATGTGAGATGTACCTTTCAATAGTGTGTCTTCACTTTTTGGTCTGATCATAGTGTAGGCCTTCAGCTGCCTTTCTGTTCGCTCCCTTCTTGGTATGGTCCTAGCCAGTGTATGAGCCCACAGCAAGCTTGATGGTCTCTCTTGCTCTCATCTGGTTTCCCCCAGGCTCTGAGTTATAGTCCTCAGAAGGCTTTCAGGTCTCTTTCTCTCAGTTTTGTCTCAGCTAAGTTCTGAGCTATAATTCTCAGCAGACTTTCAGTGTCTTCAGCTACTCTGAGTGCTGCCAGTCTGTAAGGTATGACCCTCAGCAGACTTTCAGTTTTCTCTCTAACTTTGGATCTAGTCTCATCGAGTGTCTGCGATATGGCTCTTAGCAGGATTCTACTTTTCTCTCCAGGGCTCTGGAACTACCCCTCTGGCTCCTTCCCTCTTCATTCTAGTACTAGGTTGGTTGCTCTCTCTTTGTTCCTCCCGGCCGCAAAATATGGGTTTTTAAAGTGGTTCTGGTTAATCTGGTTACATAATATCCCTGACTGATGTTTCTCTAGCCACTTGCTCCTTTCCGCACGTGATTGGCTATTTCTAATTGAATCCTTTCTTTGATTGCTTGTCTTTGATATCCATCTCCCACCACAGCTGCTCTTCAAAAACGTTTCTGCCACCAGGGGCTGCAGCGGAGCTCCATGTCGGCTCCTCCCAGCACCTCTAAGCATCCCCCCGTCGGACATAACGTTGGGGCCAGTATATATAGAGTATAGAGGCACAGTGCCCTGTGACCCTAGTTCCTTTTCCCCCTGCACTCTGCTTGTTTTAGTAACACCTCTTCTTTGAAGTTTTTTGTCAGTCAGTCGATGCACCCGAAGGTGCTTTGGGAACACAAGGCAAAGTTGTTCACTTTTCTCCACAAGGAGAAGAATGATAAGTGGGCCCATTCAAGGTCTCCTGGTGCGGATCACCACACTGAAGAACAGTCTCTGGACCTAAAGGAGAAAAAAAAGAAAAAGCACCACAAGAAATCCCGGTCTCCAGGTGGTTCTTCCAAACACTGTTCTTTCTCATCGAAGAAGAGAGGTCACCACTCCAGAGAATGTCCTGACAATACTGATTTACAGGTACCTTTCCAAACCCAATACTCTATTGTAGGGGAATGGGAGGCCTTCAGGCCTAAGATGCTTGACATCTTTGCCAAGGCCCTATCTCAGACACTGATGGCTTCGGCCGCTGCCCCGCCAGCGCTGACTCAGTCCACCACACTCGGACAAGCCAGCAGAGCATCAGATATGTTAAAAAACCGTGTGCCTTTGAGCCAGACTTTGAGCCAGAAGAACAAGCTCCTGTTTCATACCTGCACGGCTCTGCCTTCAGACATTGGTCTTGCAGCATCTATGTTTCCCTCCATGGTGCCGATGACACCGGGCACCATGAGAGTATGCCCGGGTCCCTAGCGGTGCATTCATGTCTTGCCTAGAAGACATTTATAATGAAGAATGGGACCCCATTCCCTTTGGCATGCAACCCTTACAACCTAGGGAAATTAAGTACTTCCCAGAGGAGTTCTATGGTGTGAACAGTGATTTGGTGGACCGTGCAGCTGATTTGACGGATGCAAGTGGCTTAGACAGCTCACCAGAAGTGGGCATGATTCCGGCTCATACCCGGGATAGCCTCAAGCAGCTTTTCAATGCCTTATTGCTAACGTGTTGGATACCGTCGTTCTGTTGACCCTCACGTCCCAAGGTCCAATATGAGCTGACTGACATTCTGGATGAGTACCCAAAGAAGGAAACCTTATTCCCTTTCCACCAGGCAGTGGCGGCACCAGTCCTGGAGCTTTGGTCTGAACCAGCTTCAATCATCACTGTTGACCATGATGTATCAAAAAAGCGCAGGCCCTGCACCCTCTGATCTAAACTCCCTATCGAGCCATACATCACCAAAGAGCTTGGTTGTACAGGCTGCCATGGCCAGTCTAAAATCCACCTCCTTCTCCTCTTTACCCGGTGCAGGAATGTTTTTGGTTGAGGTAGCCTGGGCCTTGGTTTCATCAATGCCCCCTGTGCACTGGCAAAGTTCTATTTCAAAGTTGTATTTGTCACATCACAGGTGGCATAACACATTCCTGAGGATACGATGAGGGATTGCTTTAAGGCTCTTGTCCAAGAAGGCAAAGAGAACTTTCGGCAGATTGCCCATTCGTATCCTGGACACCACTGACTGTGTACCTAGGAAACTGGCTACCAGCACAGTCTTGAGAAAGTACTCATGGGTGATGATGTCAGGTTTTGCACCGGATGTTCAAAAAAAGCTTCTGGACATGCCGTTTGATGGCAACAGCCGTTCGGTACTAAGGCCGATGATTCACTACAGAATTTCCAGGCCTCAAATGTGATTGCAAAATTGCTGCAACTGACAAAGGCAGGGACAGAGGTTTTCACCCTACTCCTCCTATTCCCACAGGGGAAGGGGTCAAGTCCCCTCAGGAAAGCACGTGAAGTGACGCACAGGGGTCGTGGTAGAGGTGCCTCTAGAATAGGTGTTGCTACCTACATTGTGTCCTCTGCTGCCCCTCTGCTGAGTCAGGCTTCCACCATCCGCCCCCTGTGGGAGGAAGATGATCCCGATTCAGCCAGGAATGGAACGCCGCCACATGATCAGTTCTAGCTTCCGGATCGTCTCCTGCTTGACGAGGTCCATCAGCTTCTGGCAAAGGGGGGCCATAGATGCAGTACCCTGCTTGGAATGAGGCAAGGGCTGATACTCAACCTATATTCTGGTACCAAAGAAGGATGTGGGACTCCGTCCCATCCTAGATCTGCAGCATTTGAACTTGTCCTTATTCAAGGACAAGTTCAAAATGGTCACTCTTGCCCAGATCCTTCAGGACCTGGACCTGCAGGATTGGCTGGTCTCTGTGAATCTCCAGGATGCATCATACTTCCACGTGCTCATTCACAAGAAGCACAGGAAGTTCCTGAGATTTAATATAGGAAATTGCCATTACCAATTCAAGGTCCTGCCATTTGGCCTTTCTTCAGGACCCATTGTCTTCACCAAGCTGCTGGTGGTCGTAGCAGCTCACCTCAGAAGGAATGTGTTTCCCAATCTGGTTGAGCCACTCCCCAGGCTAGGCTTTGGCAAACGTCTACAGGACGGGCAGCTTGTTTCATATCTTGGGCATCTCCCTGAACTTCAGGAAGTCTAATGTATCACCGGACCAGTCCGTCTGATTCATCGGGCGCTCTTGGACATCAGTGAACATCTCCAAGATGGTCAATGTCTCATGACCTCCTCCATCCATGTAGTGCTATAAGCCTTTTAGCGCATGAGTTCACTTCAATTACTTCTGAGTTGCTGGTGGTCTCAGTTTCAAGGACGAGCATCAGATGTTCTTTGGGTCTAGGCGAAGATGAGCAGAGACCTGGAGTGGTGGTCCCAGAGATACCACTTCCTGTGAGGGGCGTTGTTCTGACAACCCTGGCCACTACTCTTAGTCACAGATGCATGTCTAAACGGCTGGGGTGCTCACCTCCAAAAACATACGGTGAGCCACCTATGGTCCCGATTAGAGTGCCGGGAGCACATCATTTTGCTCAAGATGTGGGCAATAGACTCGCCCCGGTCCCATTCTTCACCTCTGTACCAGGCAAGACTGTGCTAGTCACAGATGCATTTCTAAAAGGCTGGGTCAGCTCGAAGACCTTATGGTGAGTGACCTGTGGTCCCCATCATAGGGCCGGGAGCACATCAATCTGAAGGAGATGAAGATGATCAGGCTGGCACTGGTCACCCTCCTAACCTCTGTATAAGGCAAGACTGTGCTAGTACTGCTGGACAACACAGTGGCAATGTACTACCTAAACAAGCAGGATGGTGTAGGCTCCTTGACCCTGTGCAAATAAGCAATGCAGTTGTGGTTCTGGCCCCCAGAGAATAACGTGTCTCTGATGACAGCTCACCTGGCCCGGCAATGAGAACGTGCTGGCAGATGCCTTGAGCAGACCGTCTTTGACCTTCTACCTCCCATGAGTAGGAGCTCTGTCAAGATATCCTGGAGGAGACTTTCTTCCCAGGCGGAACTTCTCACGTAATCTCTCACCTTCCACTGTGAACAGGAAGTGCAAGTGGTTCTCCTCCCTGGAATTTCCTCGACAGGGAGCTTTGGGGACACCTGGACAGTCAAGAGGGACTTTGATCTGCTCAATGCATTTCCTCCAATCCCTGAAATTGTGTTGTCTCTCAGGAGATTACGCTTGTTGAGGTCCACAATGGTTTTGATTGCTCCTGATTAGGCCCAGAGAATTTGGTACACAGAGTTGCTAGACATGGCCATCTGCCTTTAGCGCCTGCCGCAGAGGCTGGCTCGGAGAGGCAGGTTGTGCACCCTAGCCTCCACAGCCTGGCTGCTGAAAGTTTGAGGTATAAAGAGTGGGATTTATCAGACAACATTTTGGAAGTACTCCTCTCTACTATGAGACCTGCCACCAAATCCATCTATGATTCTCTGTGGCAGAGGTTTTGGGCTTGGTGCCGGGTGAAGGATCTGGACCCTTTTACCTGCTTCATATCCTCTGTAATGGATTACCTGCTTTCTTTGGCCCGGACTGGCCTGCAAATTGGCACTGGGAAGGGGTATTTTGCTGCCATTTCTGTTATCAAGATATCCCCTAAACAGGTTTATTTTTTCACGATCCCCACAGTCATGCAATTCTTGAGGTTGTCTTGGTTATATGTTTGCTCTTCGCCAGTTTGTTTTTTCTCCGTTTGAGCACCCTTCATTCATGTTCTTTAAGATTGCTCACCCTGCCAGTGATTTTCCTGGTCACCATCACTTCCAATAGATGGGTGAGTGAGCTATAGGCATTGTCAGTTAAGCCCCCCTACTTGGTTTTCTCCAAGGAGAAGGGTGACATTGAGAGTGAGACCTTCTTTCCTCTTAAAGGTGGTTTCGGATTTTCATCTCTCTGAAAAGACCCATCTTCCTGTCATTTTTCCTCCGCCTCACCCTTCCAAGTCAGAGGAACGTTTCCATTGGCTGGACCTGGTGCAAGCCCTCAGTTACTACATCTCTCAGACGAGAGAGCTCGGGAAAGATGACCAGCTTTTCATTGGTTGATCTGGTGCCATGCTGGCAGGGCAGTGACCAAACAGAGTCTGTCGAGGTGAATCCTCCTCTGCATCTTGGAATGCTATGATCTAGCTGTAATGACGTGCCTGGAAGCCTATGGACACATTGTACCAGAGGACTGGCTGCCACCTCTGCTCTGCAACGTGGAGTTCCTGTTCTGGACATTTGTTAGATGGCTGTGTGGGATTCTTTGCACACGTTTACTACTTGGATTCTCAGTCTGGTCAGGAGGCTCGTTTTGGCAGGGTTGTCCTTCAGAGTTTTATGATTTAGCTGGGCAGCTTATGGCCCGATTCAACATGCATATTGTAATGGATGGGATTACACCAGAATAATTCTGAGTCCAAATAACCGAACCAACTCAAGAAGATGGCAAATCACT
The DNA here is from genome assembly GCF_040938575.1 of Ambystoma mexicanum. NCBI lineage: Eukaryota > Metazoa > Chordata > Amphibia > Caudata > Ambystomatidae > Ambystoma > Ambystoma mexicanum. Next base: position 566,741,070 of record NC_090931.1, on the reverse strand, counting down.
GTTTTATTAACAATTAACTAAAACAGGGAGGTTACTACGAACATCAAAGACGGACGCTCAGTCTCTCAATGATCGCCACAAAAACTACAATTCTTATACCTGAATATACGTCAGAGTGAAGTCATACTATGTGGCAATAGTGAAAAACCTATCAAGGGTCAGGATTGGTTAAGGGAAACATCTAGATATACATTTGTATAGGAGCCAGGATTGTTATTGGCTATCCTTTATCAGGTGGACAACTTATGCCTACCTCTTAAAACATGTCACTTTAGAAACATTTGGTACACAGTTTCTCATTGGTCTTACAAGCTATAAGGTCCTTCGTTATATGGACTAATACAATTGTTTGGCACGCTTGTGCCATGTTTGGAACATTCAGTTAATTTAGCAGCATGTAAGCCCAGAACCAGGTGCAGGGAGATAGGACATAGAGCTACCTCACCATCCAATTAGCCAGGTATCTCGCATCACCCATGCCTTCTGCCATGACATTTTCTTTGTACTTGCCCTTGTAGAGTATTCTCACCCTTTGGGAATGCACAGGAGTGAGGGCAGTCGCTATCGTGTGTGGAACTTCAAGTTCAAGCTCTATTTCCATCCTTGGCTCACGTGAGAGGAGACCACAATCTGATCCATTTTGCAGCTTTTGAATGCACTAAATTAATTAAAACTTGCCATCCTTGTTGTTCTTTCTTGCACCTTAACATGAGAAGGTTCATCCTCTGCACACTGGTTCTTCTTCAGAGTAGATAGCTGACCTCGATTTCTAGGATCTTGACTTCAGGCCAGGCAGCCTTGCCAGACAGCTCCATGAGCCTGCTATTTAGCTGCGACACAGCTTTCCATTCAAAGGAAATGATGATACAGATTATAAATCAATCAGCATTAACCCATGAAAGACTACTAAAAAACATAGAAACACTAAAAGAGAAAATCAAACTCCTGAACTGTCCAGAAATCATATTTAAAAACGATCACATTTTAGATGAATACCTCCTTGATTATGCCAAAGAAATTAAACTCAAAAAACAAAAAAATATTTATTAGAGATGAAAATGATTCTTTGAATAACGGAATCTATACTTTTCAGCGCAAATACGATTTTAACTACAGAGGACAAGGAAAACCCAACCAGAAACTCTTCAGACACGGAAACTATTAGTGATTTGGAAACAAGACCAACAGATTCAGATGCTAATCCCACGGACACAACGGGAGAAAGCTCAGCTATCTGTTCAACAGAAACACAACAAGACCTACCTTTTTAGAAGAACTATTGAGACACCGAAAGAGCTCTCGCCTACCAAACAAAACTTACAGTAGCACCAATCCAAACCCAAACCTCAGTCAAAATATCTTGCACCAATCCACCTGAGAGGAAAGAGAGGAAGAGGAAAAACACAGAAAAGGAAACCAAGGCGTAGAAACACGATCACAAAAGCAAGGCAGGAGGAAATAGACCTTATTATCAATCTTTCTGACTTTCAGGTCACCCCAGCACTTAGATCTGCTCTAAGAAAAGGTCTCTCCTTCAGCCCAACATATCGTGGTAACTATTTTTAAACCCAACTGGACGTTTACAAGTTTTGCAGAAAACTAAAACTATAAATATTCTTTGATCGCTCATAAAGAACCCAAGCTGTTGTCGACCAATTGTTTTAGTATTTGACTCACCAGCAAAAAAATCATTACCTGTTCCTACCATTTGATTAAAAGGTTGGCGCATTGAGAACTATTTCCAAAAATTCAAATTTTTCATGTAACCATTAGTGTGGCAGCCACACTCATTTGGGAAACATCTCTGCTTGACAACTACCCTTAGTGTGAATTATTTGAGGAATCGCCAAGGGATAGCTCTGTTTGGCTGCTTTATTGATTACAGCTTTCCATTCACCCTTCATGATTTCTGGCCTACTTATTTTATGATACAATGTCCAGTTTCTGTACAATGGCGGCTTCACCTTCATTCTATTCACTACTCATAGCTAGCTTCTATGATAACTTGATCTATCTTGCGTTTCAGTATCTGTACATTCATTGAACATTTGTTTTCTGCAACATTTTGTGCACTTGTAATCTTCTTTTACACTTTTGAGTTCTCTCTGTTCTTTATTTCATCATTAGTTTCTTTAGGATCCATACATTATCTTCAGTCAATATCTCAGGACGTTGTCGACACTTTCTTACGATGTCATCAGTCATTTTCTCAGTTCTTTCTCATATTCCTTCAGGGAGTTCGTCCTGCAGGTTGTCATCACTTTGAGCTTAAATTCGTTAGGGTTGTCTCAATGGGTATCTTCTTTCAAATACTCGCTGCAGTATTGGTACAATAGCTGGTGTTAGGCAAGGCACAATCTCATGTCTCCATTACAGGGGACTTAGGGGGGCGGGATCTCCTTCACATGTACACAGCTGCACCTCCACACTGGTGTCCTTGCTATCCTCCCTACTCCATGTCTATGTATTTCTATGGGAGTCTATCAAAGATGAGGAATCCAATGATGAAAGGAATCCATTAGAAGAACAAAATACTTACCTCTGAGAAATGTTCTTTCTGATTGATGTTCCTACCACGGATTTCTCATTGCCCACTCTACCTGCCCATCTTGGCGGATAGCTAGTACATCTTGGTTCTACTGTCCCTCAGCGACATTGTGCTAGGAAAAAAGAGTGCAACTAAGGTCATGGGGCACAGCACCTCTATATTTACTGGCCCAAGTCTCATGTGCAGCTTCAGTGTGTAGAGGTGTCGGACAGAGCCGACGCAAAGCCACACTGCTCCCCCTGGCAGTGAAAAGGAGATACCGTAGTTACCAGACCGTAGTTTGCCGGTCTGGTAACTACGGTACCGGCAAGCTTACCTGTACCTTAGTTACTGGTCCCGGAAACTTGTAATGAGGCCCACTCTCTATCTAGCTCAACAATGAAATCAGTCTTATTGCCACTTTAAAACGCAGCACCCAGGTATCGGTGGCAAGATAAAAGCTATCGATACACCCACTGGAGGATTTGAAGTAAGTCAGATGGTGAATATGGCATCATTATGACAATTTTACAGAGCGTTAAAGCTGGCCTGTTAGCTTAACCACAGTCACTGTTTTTCAGACAATAGAGGCTTAGGAAGCAGTAGCGATGTCACACAGCGGCCCCTAAGGCTATACTCTACAGCATGTCCCGCGCTGACACATCAAGTAAGTGTTTTGAGTAGACAGCATGGTACATATATACAAAGGACACTCCTGAAAAAAACAAGTCGAATAATTGATTATGCAGATTGATGCATAGCTATTGACACCAGAATTCTTTCAAGGCTCCATAGTAGAAAGTCACTTAGAGGGCACATGTGAAATAGCATAACATGAATCATATTTTACACAGAGTAGTACCTAACGGTTCGCCCATTTATTTGAGTTACAGATTTGGAATTCCCAGTAATAGAGGTCACTATACTCCAGAAAAGGACAGTGTTAAGCGTGCTAAGTAAGTAGTGAGAACAAAACGAGACACATTCTAATAACGTTATGTTTTAACAAATATCTAATAGATTTCCTTATACTTCATATCCACAGCAAGGAACGGATTCCTGTTCCTGAGTGCAGGGCCGATACAAAGGGCCAGTTCAAGTATAGAAGAATAAAAAGAGAATGACTTAGTACAAACAAGTAATGTTGGGGTGAAGAGTGTGAAACCCATCCTGAGTGCAGGCAAAGATTTTCGATCCTAGTAAAGCGGGTTGTAGACTGTAAGGCTCTTAGAAGCATAGAGCTGCATATATCCTACACTTATTGATGTTTGCCGGCTGCCCCATCGCAGACAACTGAAAGGATTTTAAAACCCCTGATGAAGTTCCACTGATTCAACCTCTTGTTAAGGAACAAAACATGTTGGGTACATGAAATAGTGTCAGATCTCGTAGAGATCTCATGCTTGCGTTTTGCACATTTAGAAAGAATATGTTAACCATTTAAGGTGTATATGAGCATGTGAACACTTTATTGTTGTACCCGCCACTTTAGAGTCCTAGCCAGAGCTTCGATTTTTAATTGAGTGTAATCATATGTAATTTGTGAAGATGGTTTTAGTAACTGTATTTTACAGTACATTCGGCATAATGTGGCGAGGACATATATATTTATAATTTATGTATACATAAACAGTTAAAAGATTTACTTTTGACAAGAGCATTTAGTTATTGAACCACCTGCCCGAGCAGTCCTGGAAGGTTTTTGTGTCTTTACAAGTTATTAGTACCAGAGATACTTTCCTGCTGCGTTACCAAATACCCTGGTGTTTCTTACTGTATGTTTGAAATATGCACTGAGTATATGACAGCAGCACATGAACATGTTGAGTAAGGAACCTAGAATGACTATACCATACACAGGAAAATGTATCTGGCATTGGATGGTATTGCTTCGACATTTGAAGACGTACTTGACAAATGATGGCAGTGCCTGGACATCTTAGTCTGTACGATACACACGGCAACGATTGCAGGTATATGAGGCATTCACTGACATTGTGGGGTATAAATTCAGCCCAAAATGACAAGGCCAAGCAAGGCCTCCACTCTAACCTTGATAGAGCAGTGAGTCCTAGTGAATGAGAAAAGTGGGCCTCACTGAACATTACCAAAATGGAAAGGCACACAGGTCAAGGAAAGCGTGCCATAAAACATTAATGCAGCGGAGCGTGCCCAATGGATTGTAAAAACATGAGCTTCTGCAAATGCTGACTTTATGTCTAAGGGGATAAGGCACATTATGACTGAGAAAGACAAACAGCAGCATTTTACATGAAACCCCCATGCATGAAAATGCTGTGTATTTGGGAAATAAAAAGAAGGAACTGTGCCTTACACCTGAAAGCGAGCCAAGTGACATATTTAATTTCAAATAAATAAAACACTTACTTTCCAACATACAAACGGACATTATTGAAATGGAAAGGCCTACTTTGTTTTAAAGTCGACACTGGCTTTACATGTTAAACAGAAATCAATGTGTGGATAATTCAGAATGAACTGTCATGTCCTTTAAACTGTCAGACTATAGAAATATACGGACACATGCGCAGAAGGCTAAGATTCAATGTATTGAAATAAAAAACTGTACATGTAAAATACATCCTCTTGATTTAAAACGCCATAGCTTTCAGATTGCAAATGTGTCTTTCTTTAGCAGCGTCTCCCATTGAACTGCTGGACTGTGTAACTGGACACTCTGACCTCAGAGACACTTAATTCATAGAAATTAGCGCACAAGTGGCGCATGCGGCTGGTGCACAGAGTTTCCGTGCACAGCGTATTCAAGGATTTATACATCCATAAGCAGCCGTGGCGCAGAGTGGCGCAGCGACCCTGCAGCAGTGCCAGTTACGCCCCCAACCACGCCCCGTGCGCCAAAAATATTTCACAAATCCAGTACATAGCGCAAAAGCCACTGGACCAGCATACAGCCCCCCAACCACGAAATCGCATGTATAAATCCACACGCACCCCTCGGAATACACGTACCCCGCTCGCGCCAGTGAAATCGCGTGTATAAATCCACACGCACCCCTCAGAATACACGTAACCCGCTCGTGCCAGCGAAATCGCGTGTAAAAATCCACACGCACCCCTCGAAATACACGTACCCGACTCGCGCCAGCGAAATCGCGTGTAAAAATCCATGCGCACCCCTCGGACTACACGTACCCCGCTCACCTCAGCGAAATCACATGTATAAATCCACACGCACCCCTCGGAATACATGTACCCCGCTCGTGCCTGCAAAATCGTGTGTAAAAATCCACACGCACCTCTTGGAATACACGTACTTCGCTCGCGCCAGCGAAATCGCTTGTATAAATCCACACGCACCCCTCGGAATACATGTAACCCGCTCGCGCCAGCGAAATCACGTGTATAAATTCACACGCACCCCTCGGAATACACTTACCACGCTTGCGCCAGTGAAAACACATGGAAAAAGTCCCCCCTGTGGAGTGGGCTGCCTGCGGAGCATGCCCATGGTGGATAGGCTGCCTGCGGGGCATGCCCAGGGGTGATGGGCTGCCTGCCGGGCATGGGGAGGGTGGATGGGCTGCCTGCGCGTATTCCGGGGGTGCGTGTGGATTTTTACATGCGATTTCGCTCACGCGAGCGGGGTACGTGTATTCCGAGGGGTACGTGTGGATTTTTACAGGCAATTTCACTGGCACGAGCGGGCTACGTGTATTTCCAGGGGTGCGTGTGGATTTATACATGCGATTTGGCAGTGTGTGCCCTCCCGGGTGTGCTCCACCCTCCCCATGCCCCGCAGGCAGGCCACATGGCACCATGCACCTGGAAGCCCCGACTCATGTCCCCCCACACCCACTATTGACAGGCACCTGCCAGCAGGCCCCGACTCATGTCCCCCCATCCTCCGACCCACCCCCATTGACGGGCACCTGCCAGCAGGCCCCGACTCATGTCCCCCACCCCACACATCATCACAATGCAGACCCATGGCCCTTATGGCCACCCAAATCCCACCCCACGCCACCCCAGGCCAAACACCCAACCAAGCATTCCATCCACTCCACATTGAAAACCCCATGTCATGACAGATCCCAAACAACCAGTATGGCCATGACTACATGTCCGTCAGACCCACACAATGGCAACACATGACTGAGAAAACCCACATTGTGACATGCACGAAACCAATGAGAGAAGACCACACAGATGAATTAAAAAATAAAAATGTATTCTATACAAAACGGAATAATGAAATGCAATCACACATGAAAAAAATAAATAAACAAAAGTCTGGATGTCCAAAATAAAGGCAAAAAAATGAATGCAGAAATTAATGAAATCCAAAGTAAAATGGCTGCAAAGCATCCGTCCATAAACCAAAATCCAAAGTTCGAAGTTCGAAAAAAAGAAAACCATTCCTCCATGGAAAAAACAATACAGTAAAATCAGGTCCATATCTATGTACAAATATAAAATCAAGGGTCCATGAGCCCGAAAATCCAAATAAAACCTAACAAAAAAGCTACCTAACAAACAACTATTTACAAAAAGGCGGGGCATAGTCCATGTGCCCCAAAGAAAAATAAGAAAGAAAGGAAACCTACACCTACTAAACTATTTACAAAGGCGGTGGGTGAGTCCCACGGCTCATTTAGTGATGTTCCGGGCCAGGGCATCATCGAACTCCACGTCGATGTTCCGGAGGCGGGTCTGTTCCCTGGCCTCGAGGTCTCGCAGGGATGCAGCCATGGAATCCCTCAACTCCCTGCGAGTTTCCTCGAGGCCCTCCGCCCGCCTCAAAGCCCGGTGCATGCAGTTCTCCACCCTGACCATCCTGAGCCGTGCCCTCTCTGCCTCCATTTTCCGGCCCAACTGCTGCCACACGGAAGACACTCTCACCCCGCCTCCTGCCCCTCGGCCGATGCCTGCCCCCAGGGTGTTGATGGCCCCAAGCCATGATGCCTCCCACGCTGAGCCTGCCGCTGCCTCCCACGCAACTGCCTCTGCCACCATGACAGCATCCGGGCTGATAGAATCCACCGGTGACATCGTGCACGTGCCCTGCCCGATGATGCTGGCACATCCTTCATCTGCTAGGGTCCAGTTGGTGGGGTGGCCACCCCTGCTGGACCTCCGACTTCCGACTGTGGCAGGGATTGGTTCTCCACCAGGCTGGTTGCGTTGGTTGGGGCAGATCCACAGGGGGCCACAATACTGGCCGACACATGGAGGAAACCCCCAACAATGGTCCCTCCCAACTGGGCCATGTTGGCACACAGCTCTTCGTGATGACGTGCGTGGTCCCCCAAGGAAGCACGCACGTCATCACGAATGTCACATGTGCGCAACACGACACCAATCAGGGTGGACTCAATCCGGGCACGGGTTCCCTCGTCCGCAGGTAGAGGAGTGCCAGATGACGTGCACCTCCCCCTACCTGCGGACGGGCCTGGGACGGGGCATCCCTGCTGGTGATGCAGTCACAGCATCAGGGACAGAGACATGCACAGGCACCTCTGCGGCGACCTGTGCTGCCTCCTGCCCCTGGACTGCACCACTTGCACCAGTGGTACCACCCCCACCGGGCCCCATGTGCGGCTCTGTAGCGGCATCCTCCTCCTCTATACACAACAGCAACCTGGATGGCTCTGCACCGTCTTCCGCTGTTGCAAGCCCCTGTGGGGGCTCATCCGCCCCTTCCGCTCCAGCCGTAGTAGCAGACGCGGCACCAGTCCCCTCGCTCCCGGATGATGGAATTTCCTGGGAGGGTGACTGGGCCTTGCGTCGCCGGCTGGTGGAGGGGGAGGTCCACGTCATCTGGCACTCCTCTACCTGCGGACGGCATCCCTGCTGCTTTCCTCCACAGCGCTGTCTCTGCCCTCTCCTTCACTCGCCGCTAAGTAAAGGGAGTCATTGAACACAAACATCAGGGTACTGAACTATAGTCCCCTAGACACAAAGCAAGAGCACATGTGTGGCACTGTCAAATGTCACTTCCATCATGTCCCTCCACAACACATGGGTCAGTGCAGGCAACACACATGCAGGAACAGGCATGGCACATGCAACATACATTGGCATCCATGTGCAAGGCACCATAGATTCATCCAATGGTGGGCTGATACTCACATGCATCATGGGACATGCAGGTCACATGCACACACATCACCGGAGGGTCATGCATCTGGCCCGGTATACCCCCAGACACAGTGGATACAAGGATGACTAGTCTGTATCAGTGAATCAACACATCGTCACGGACATGCGTCATGCATACATGGCGCACACACTACTCAGAGAAACGGACATGTACATCATGCATGTCCATGACAGCAGCAAACATCTCTCACACCCCAAACATGTCAAAGTACAGACACAGGCATGCATACATGTATACGTTCCACATGCTGCTCAGCATGATGCATTGTAACACATACACCATCCATGTGGGTCACGCCTGACTGGACTCACATGCAGCACCATCATGTCCCTGCACACATACATCCAAACATGACCCATGTCACACATGCAGCCAAGTAGCTAACTATCAGCACTCTGCAACATGCCCTTTTTTAAACGTGAATGCATGGCCACTTACCACTGGACTCCAGACGGACCTGCATCCTGAGGATCTGGTGGTGAAGCACTGGGCGAATGTGCTCTGGGACCCTCATCTGCTGGGTGGTAAGCTGGAGCCGGCACCCCACTGCATCTGCTGCTTCCAAGAGGCCCCGGGCCTTCTTGAGGGTCCTGGACTTGTAGTCCTCCCAGCGCTTCTTGATGTGTTTGATGTCACGGGTTGCCACCTCCTCCACGTTGATGGCACCCACTATGTCCTTCCAGATCCTCTTCTGTCCTTCCTTGTTGGCGTGCAATGGTGTGAAGAGGGCATCATAATGCCCCAGAACATGCTCCACCAGGATACCAACTTCCTTTTCACTGAAGCTGGTAGCCCTCTGCCTCTCTGCTTGGGGGTTGCCGCTGGTGCCGGAAGGTGTTGTGTCGGACATGGCAACCCCCGAGGCAGGTGTGAGTGGGCAACTGGGTCCTGGACCTGGGCTGTGGAGTGATGGAACACCAGTCGGGAGTTTTCTGTTCCAGCAGGGGTGGTCACAGCAACTGGACCCCTGCAGATGGCAGATGTGCAGGCACCAAATGGCATGGCACGGTGGCAGCAGGCAGGCAGGCAGCAGCAGATGGCCCATGGGAAGCTGCTCGGGGCTCTGGGGGGCAGTAATTCGGCCTTCTGGGCAGGTGCGTGGTCTTCTGTATGTTGTCGCGTGACCAGCTAGATACGGAGTGATTTGGAACATGAAAAACAGCACGTTTGCGTGAATTCCAAGGGAAGGTGACGTAATGTGTGCGCGGGCGTTTCCCTCGGCACGGGTTGAGGGTCCCAAGTGGGTTTCCATCGCTCTGTATGTGCTTTTCGTGGAAAGCGGTGCGTGTGTTTTCCAGACGTTGGGGTTCACACGCAATGACTTCACAGCGGCTACAGTTCGTACTTCTTCTTTTGGCGTGGGTGTTGGCTACGCGTTCTTCTTCTACACGCAAGGCAGACGGTGAGTCGCACATGCCATTTTGACTACTGTGGGTGTCCCTGTCAGTCGCATACCCCTTTTTTTCGGGCATACTAGCCTGCGTGTTGATCACATATGCATTGTGTTCCTGACTGCCACAGCGTACTGTGTGTTTTTTTACATGCACATGGGCTACAGGGGTCGCATTTCTCTTTTTCTTGCTTTTTTGGGATGCCTGAGCATTGCGTGACAGGTCATTTCTCCTAAGGGGCCACAGAATGGGACATTCATCGTAGCTGTACATACGTGCTTTGTTGTTTGTACACCCTTTTATACTGCGCGGGGACGCTTCCGCCTGCCTTTGGGTGGCGGACATGTTTAGGCCTGTGCGTGTCTTTTGGCGTGCATGTGTTTCCCCTGTTCGATTCCATGAATACATGTAGTTCACGTGCGTATGGGCGTTCCGTGTATTTCACAGCAGTACTTCCCCAGTTACGCCCTTATTTCACGCGTTGTTCCCCATTCCGCGTGTTCCGCCCCGTGTTCCGCCCCCTTTTTGGTGTGTGCGCTAATGTTGTGCGCATCGCACACAGCGTTCGGGATGTTGCAGTGACGTGTGCGCCCGTGTGCGCCACGCACGGATTTGGCACACATCCCGGGGAAATCACACGCAGGGCCTTCTATGAATCGCACACGTGCGCGTGCGCTTGCTTTTTCACGCTTGCCCCCCCTAACGCCACAAATTTCAGCGCACAGGGCTGAAACAACATTGAGCCAAGCACAGACCCTTGACATGTGACTTTTGTGAAATTAAACTTACTGAGCTTGCTGGATGTGCCTGTGCTTCTGTAATGAGTATGTCTACCGGGGCCGCTGTACCCACCAGGGCCAGACCTGTCAGGCGCATAGGCCCCGGCAGTCTGACTCGGAGTGTGACGATCCGTTAACAAGGGTGCCGGCAAACTTACCGGCATCCTTGTTTCCAGACCGCCACACTCATACGGAGGCCTATTGTGCCATTAGACACCATGATCCCCCCAAACGCTCTGAAAATGCTAGAAGAATTGTTACATGTCAAACGCACTCGGAATGGCTCTCCTAATTCATTTATTCTGTGGTGTGTAGAAATGACCCTGATAGAGAACTACTTCATGTTCCTTGACAATATCTAGCGACAAATACATGGAACCGCAATGGGAGCTAAAGTAGCCCTGAGCATAGCAAACCTATATGTAGAGATGTTAGAGGAAACAAAGTTTTACTCTGATGAGAATCCATATAAAAACAAAATAAAAATATACAAAACATATATCGATGATGTCCTTTTAATATGGACTGGAAGCAGAGATTGAAGACTTCATGATATTGCTTAACAACGAAGACAAATGTCTACAATTTACTTTGACATGCGACAAATCACAGATCCATTTTCTGAACATAACTATCTTTGCAGATGAAGAGAAGAAAAGATTGGCAGTACAACCTTGCCACAAACAAACTGAAAACAACTCCCACCTCCAATTCGACAGCATTCACGATATTCCTCGTGGACTCGTCTAATTCTACACAACCATTAATATGGGCCCATCTATACATGTTGAGACACAGTTTGTTTTCATTAGAGTGAAACGCAACGTCTGGAGATCATCATCCAGCTTTGCCACATAGCCGTACTGTCAACGCATTTTTCTCCCAAAGCTTGAGAAACACAGAAAGAACTTTAACACACATAAGTTGTGTGCCCGGGCCAGAGACATTAGTTGACTCCTTTCACTAAGGGTATGCAAGGCAACCTAAATCGCTTTCCCTACCTCTCTTTAAAGACTTGGGAAGCAAGTACACTGATAAGAGAAATTATTCCTCCATAATGGCGGGGTATTGTCCCTTTGGCAGCTAGCATTAAATGCACTAAATATTAACAAATCATTATCCAGCCCTGCATACACACTGTTATACATCTCCATTGTTGAATTTTTTAACAGAGAGAAACAGGACATTGGGCCTCATTACGAGGAGCGCGGTAAAAACGGGGTCATTACCGGCATGGAGGAACTAGCGGGTCTGTGCTCGTATGACGCTGCTAATAGCGGGTGATTACGAGTGCGCGAGCACGAGCGAACCCCCATGCCGGTAATGGCCATACCGGCATGCCGCTAAAGGCTCTCTAACCCCCCGATAGCACCATCATGGGACCCGCCGATACCGCCTCTGCCTAGGAGGCACCCCTTAATACCGACCCGGTAATAACATCATGCTAATACCGGGCTTGTAATACTGGACCCGGAAGTAACGTCATCGGGTCAGAACGGGAAATGCGCCAGTGGCCATCTTTAAAAACACAATCCATTGCAATCCTCCCAAACCACCAGTTGTGTTCAGGAGATACCAGTGCCAATCCCTTCAACATGTCAAAGGCTACTAGGAAATCAACCCCCCCCCCCCGCCGCCTGCGCAAAAAGCGTTTTTCAGACGAAGAACTGACCATGTTGGCGGACACCCTAGCCGTCCATGCTGAGGAGATCAACCAGCAAAACCTGAAAAGGGATGTGCAGCAACGCAAAAAGGAGATCTGGGAGGAGGTAGCCCGCAAGGTCTCAGCAGTCGGCACCACTCCACGGACAGTCAAGGACTGTAAAAAAAGGTGGGATGACTTCCGCCTCAGGGTACGGAACATCCTGGCCAGCAATAGGAGGGAGGCCATGGCCACAGGCGGGGGTCCCCACTCAACCACAAAACTTACACGCTGGGAGGAGACTTGCAGTAGCTTCATACAGATGGAGTCCATCAAGGGATTTGGGGAGATGGAGACGTGTGCCGCAACATCTGCAGATGGAGGCGAGTGACCCTGCAAATCCCTGTAGGGGACACCATGACGTAGCACAAGTGATGTGGAAGAGAGTCTAGGCAAGGCAATGCATGTCCCAACACACACATCAACATATCCTTGTCCAGATGGAGGCCCAAACCCTGCCACACTGAAATGCATGCTGAGTGCCAATCCCATTACCAACACACAGCCAACACACACGGACCGTGCCCATGTAATACATCACACAAAGCCCAATACAACAGCATGCCACCTGCCATGCAGCATCCTTGCACTGAGATGTCATGGCACATGCCAAAATGGCCCCTTCATACTACCCTGTGTGACACACCTGTGATAAATGAATGCATGAATAATGGACATCTCCACAGCACCATATAATGCATCTTGCATATAACAACATCAGTGATGCCTTGCATCTCTTCAACCCCCCCCAGGCAATGATGGAGAGGATTCCAGTGAGGAGACAGCCACAAGGGCATCCAAGTCCCGGCACAAGAACACTGACACAGGCAAGACCACCTCCGGGGCAGCCTCGCAGGCCACACCGAAGCCCAGGGCGAGTGGCCAGGCCATGGACGCATATGAGGGCCTCACATCAACGCCTAACACCGGGAGCACGGAGCTGGCAATACCAGTGGAAGGCGAGGCCAGTGCTCCACTGAGCAACATAAAAACTGCAGTGAGGAATATGTGGATGAGGATGGACTCACCCATGTGGCATGTCCACACTCCCCAAGCCCTGTGTCCACCCCCCAACCCCACACTCAGCCCTCACCCACCAGCAGCGCGGATACGCTGCTACACGATTCTCACCTCAGCAGCATCCGTGAGGACAGCACTGCCAATGCAGGCCCAGCCACAGCACCCTCTACCACTGCTGCTCCCACCACCAACCTTGAGGCACGGCTAGCGAGGGTGGAGGCCAGGCATGACTCAATGTTGGACCTTCTCCGGCAATATGTTGCGGATGGGGAGGACACGAGGCGTGAGATTGCCCAGGCCATAGCGGCGAACACAGCCACCGTCAATGCCTCTGCATTGATGATGCGAGACAGTCTGGGGACCATCACGCAGGTCCTCACCTCTATCCTGCTGTAGCAGCAGCCACAACCCGCACCAGCCGTGCAAATCACCATGGCTTCCACCCCATCCACCACACCCGCTTCCTCTGCACCCACTTCCTCTGCACCCTCCAGCCCTATGCGTCCAACAAGACGGAGTGCGAGGCACTCAGAAATGCTGCCCCCGGACAACAAGAAATCCAGGCCATAGTGGGGGAGAACAATGGGAGTGGGTCAGATGGTGTGGTGGTGTATGGGTGTATAAGGTTCATTGGGGGGTTTTGGGAGTTCATTGGGGGGTATGGGGAGTTTTGGTGTTGTGGGGGTGGGTGGTTGCACATTTCTGTAGTTGATATCAATACACCCGTTGTGTGAAAAATCATTCAATGCCTGGACATCGTTCATTTCGTGTGTATCCATTGAATTTATTACAGTGCACAGTGCTCAACTCCCCACATTCCCTGTGTGCATGTCCACATTGACCCAGTGTACAATGTGTCACTGACACATATCTATCGACGTCCCTGTGGGTCAGAAGTATTCGTCAATCAGTGATTGGCGTACTGCACGGCCATCTTGTGCATCACATACAGGCAGGGGTGCTGATTCTCCTCCGTCTTCATCCTCATCATCCTCACCTGGTGCAATGTCAGGTGGCAGTGGTACATTTCTCCGGACGCACATGTTGTGCATCATGACACAGGCCATGGTGATCTTTGCCACCTTCTCAGGCCTATAAAGGAGTGCTCCACCAGACCTGCTTAGGCAGCGGAACCGCGCCTTCAACAGGCCAAAGGTCTGTTCAATCACAACACGTGTAGGGGTATGTACACGATTGTACTCCTCCTCATGGCTGTTCTGCGGATTCCGCATAGGGGTAAGTAGCCACGGCTTCAAGGGATATCCTCCATCACCTGCAAGCGAATACAAAAAGGTCTATGTGAGTCACTCCGAGCTGCCATCTTCAGGATTCACAGCCATAGCCGCAGCTATTTGCTGTCGACATGCACATGTCCCTGTACGTATGCACAATATTATTTGGATGCATTCTATACTGCAACATGGTGTGGTAGTCTGGATGGCGTTGTACAGATGATGCAGGGTAAATTCTTGCATGCTGATGCTGATGTACTGTGGTTGCAGGATGATGTTTTGCCTCACATTTTTGCTGTGTATACTACACTTGCGTGGTCACACTAGCCACATTGGCACAGTTGTAATCATGTTTAGTCATGCATTGCTTGACATACCCATGGTGGCCAGGTTGTGCGTCTTACATGTTGTCATTGATATACGGCATTGGTCCGATGTGTCATGTTCGGGTTAGGAGGTTCAGGTCAGGAGTGTTTAGCTCTGTGTGCATTCTCCACTCACCACCCATGCAGGTGGAGTATGCACCCCCCCCATTCCCACCCAGGTGGAGGATGCACCCCCCCATTCCCACCCAGGTTGAGTATGCACCCCCCCCATTCCCACCCAGGTGGAGTATGCACCCCACCCATTCCCACCCAGGTGGAGTATGCACCCCCCCCATTCACACCCAGGTGGAGTATGGATCCCAACACATCATAACCCCCGAAGCACTGCCATGGGCCTATCCGGCAACTCACCAAGCAGCCAGGCACGTCGTCCAGCATGTTGCTCCATGTGACGGGGTAGCGTGGAGTTACACAGCACCATGGCATCATGTGTCGATCCGGGATATTGGGTGCATCAATGTGTGATGATCTTGCTGGAGTCACATACCATCTGCACATTGATGGAGTGGTATTGTTTGCGATTGCGGTACACCGCCTCTACGGCATGGGGGACTACCAATTCTACATGGGTGCAGTCAAGGGCACCAACACAATTGGGCATGCCTGCCAGTGCATGGAGGCCTACTTTGGTGTCGGCTATCTCCTGGGCAGTCCGTGGTAGGGATATGTGGGTGCTAGCGTGCTTCAGGAGGGCATCCAGCACTTGGTTCAGCATGCGTGAAAATAGTGGTTGTGAAATGCCATGCATCTGGCCCACTGTGAGCTGGTAGGTGCCTGTGGCCAGGAAGTGGAGCACAGACACCACCTTTAGTAGCGGGGGGATGGCAGTGCGTATTTCTATGAGGCTGACGATGTCGTTGTGTATCATGTCCACTATGGTGGTGATGGTGTCCCGGTCGAACCGGTACAGGGTGTGGATCTGCTCAGGGGTTAGATTGAATGGACTGGGTCTGATGCGAGGGATTGATGGCTGCCTACGAGGTACTACTGGCTGCACTGGTGGTAATTACTGGCCCTGTCTCAACCTCCTTCTCCTCCTGCGTCTCCTCTGTGCTGGCTGTTGCTGTGGCTGTAGTTGTTGTAATTGCTGTTGCTGTAGTTGTAGTAGTATAGGCATGTCCTCCAGCCCCATGATTGCAACAGCTAGTGTTATCATTTTGGTGTAGGAAGGGGTGTGGTGTGTGGGTGTACTCCTTTTATACTGGGACAGGCTCCATTGACTCCACCTGTGGTGATTGTGTGCACCTGTGTCAGTTGCCTTGATTGCAGATTGCTGTTTATGGGTGATCTGCGATGCCTGTATGGCCGCCATCCTGCAGGCCCTAATTACCGTCTTTGGGATGCCGGTAATTGCATGCCTGCGTGAGTTGTAATGTCCTCCTATTACCGGCATCCCGGTATTTACTCTGCAAAGGGGCTCGTGTACGCGCGCGTGCCAGTATGAAGGGGCACGGTACGAGCGGTGGCGATATTGGCGGGTTGTCGGGTCGTAATGCCCTGGACCCGTTAACAATGCCGGTATTACCATTCCGCCTTCCTTTTTTCATTACCTCAATTCTCGTAATGAGGCCCATTGTCTCCATTAAAGTCCCTTCCGTCCTGATGGAGGCCAGCAATTTATCAGCACAATAGACCAGCTACGAATTGGCCAAAACTCTAAAGTGTCGACTTTCTGCCCAGTGTCCAACATAAACACTGTCACTACTGTAAATCTATTTACATACACCAATACTGT
The DNA here is from genome assembly GCF_040938575.1 of Ambystoma mexicanum. Classification (NCBI taxonomy): domain Eukaryota; kingdom Metazoa; phylum Chordata; class Amphibia; order Caudata; family Ambystomatidae; genus Ambystoma; species Ambystoma mexicanum. The sequence goes on along the minus strand of NC_090931.1, from coordinate 566,724,156 downwards.
CTCACATGAACCAGATCATTTGACCCCAGAATGTCACCTGGGGGTTTGTTCAATTTGGATGGACTATAATGTCATTCCCTGATATGTGGCAATTTCTTCCCCCTTTGTTCTCCACTGCTTGTCCTGTATAAATGTTTACTACACAAATGTACATGTTTTGCAAAATGTGGTCATAACTAAAATTGATTTGTCTAACCAAAACAATGCCTAATATTCTATGACTTTATGAATATTGGAGTGTGCCAGTTCCGTTTGGTCACCCTGGTCATTTTGTTGTTGTGATTATCTAACCTTCCTGCGTAGATCAGGGGTAAGCCAGGAGCCCTTTTGATTATTGTCCCTGGTAGTAGCCATGACCAAGTATGGCAACATCCAAACACCACTCACTCTCATAGAAAGCAATGTCTGGCTTTCGGACTTGGTCATGTGCGCCTCAGATATGGTGCTTCTACCTCATGTGAAGACGGCCAATGTGATAACAGCGTTACTTTATATGTAGTGACATTCCAAGCTACAAAGAATCTTTGCATTACAAGAACAATGCATTACTCTGGAATGAGAAATATGTTTTCAATCCGTTCAAAAGGCGTATTATTCCCAATTAGCCAGAATAATGGACCAAATATTGTTATATAAACTATTCTCTGGAGACCTTCATATCCCCCGCACGATGGATTTGTGTAATTGTGTAATGGCCTGATTCCGTGTTTGACCTCTAAATATTTGCTGTGATCATCCCGATCTTTCTTGCTGATGCAGCTAGAGAACACACAGGGCTCAAGTCGAGGGTACACACGCGGGACATAGTCCCCCCACTTTATTCAGAAGGTGGACTCATTCCCCCCCCCCCCACCCTCCACCTCCAGCTAAAAGGAGAAACATTGGATGTCCTCTTTGAAATTATGAATTAAAGCAGACCTCGGTGATCAAGTCGTCAGGTTTGTAGGCCGGACATGTCACCACTGCACTATATACCCTGATCAAAAATAACAAACAACTAAAGGTGAAATATCCCATTTCGGTACTGCAAGGCCCAGGGAAAACATTTGTATTGGTTCTTGGAATTTATAACATGCACGCATTTTAATGTTTTCAAAAACACTATTAGAAGAAAATATCCTGTCTTGGTTTTGTGTGTGTGTTGATTTTATGAAAGGCAAATGACACAAAGTGACACTACCTGTCTATCTGCTTCTATTAAACCCCTACTTGTCAACCTGTTTTCCTTCTAACAAAAGGAATAAGACGAAAAAGAAATGACTGTCACAACCCAACGGCCAGAATATTTTGTAGGCATTGGAACAGCCCTGGCCACGATTGCAATGGATCCCTTCAGATTTCGCTTGCTTTTTTTACCCATAGAAATAGTGGGCAAAGTCCCTAGAGCCTGTCTGCAGGCAGCATAGCACTGGTCCGTGTGGATAGGCGTTGGATTCCCAGCACGAAGTGGGAAACCCTGTGTGAATTCTCAAATGTGGAGTTTCCACAGCGGGTTCCGTGCACATGGGGCAGAGAGATGCAGGGAAAGCCATGGAATCATGGTCTCTCTGCTTCTGAGTGAAGACAACGTTCGACATGAAATGGGCAAACGACTGGGACTACTGGTACCACACTTTCTATGTGTCAGGAAGGTGTGTAAGATCCCTTTTGGTGTTTTGGGGCCAAACACTCCCCCAAAAAAGGTGCGCAAATCTGAGATGCGCCACAAATGCACAAAAAATAAGAAAACAATAGAAGCAACTCATTCACAGAGTGCGTCACTCATAGATGAGCCAGTTCATAAAAAGAGGTTTAAATGTGCACAAAAGATATGATGTGATATGACAAAAGATGTGCAACATGTGTAGAAAGCAGGCAAATACACCTAATTAATCATGCAGAAAGTGAGCAAAAATGCACCGAAATCCTGATTCACAAAATTTTATCGCCGGATTTGTTCCAAGAAATGCTCTTCAACATTTGCTCCTATCACAATGTGGCGCAATGGGCTCGGAAAAGAACACAATTGATTTGTTCTATCAGACAAGCACACAATGCACCCCAACCACAACAAAAAACACAGTATCAAAGCCCAGCACAGAGACAGGTACACACCCCAAAATTGGCCAACCCAGTAGACAAAATGCTGCTGCACCAACTGATGAGGATGAGGAGGGAAACGACGTCAGGGTCGGACTGTAGTATAAAATTGTCTCGAGCAACAATGAAAAATTGCTCCACAGTTGCAAATGGCAATTCATTCCTTTTGTGACAGACTGAGAGGTACACAAGGGGGAGGTTTTTGATCAAATGTGATGCAATCATGCATTTTAAAGAATATCCATTCATTAACCCTGGTCAAAACTCCTAGCCGCATGGTGAAGTAACTTATTAAACTGGGCCACATGTGTCAGAAAAGTGGCTCACTTGGACCAAAAAAAGTCCCACACTAGCATTTTGCATTTTTGGTTTGGGTTTTGCCCTATTGACCAATAGGCCAATCTGAGCCTGAATGACATGTAGGAGGAGGAATATCTTATTTCAACTGGATGACGAAGAGGTCACTCAGCAGTATCGCTTATGTAGGGGAGGCATGGTAGCACAATGGGATTGGAGAAACTCCTACTTTGCCCTATAGCTAGGATGGGAGTAGTGCCGACCATCAAATCATAAACAAAACTGTCCTAGTTGTGTCCGTCAAATGAAAATGGCCTACACTAACAAAAACCTAATGCCTGCCCTATAACTAGTACAAAAAGGGTGAAAAGGAATATATGTATGTAAAGGAAAGTCAGTGTTCAAAAGAATAAATGTGGCTGAGTCAGCTCTCCTCCCCATGTTGGACAGCACAGAGTAAGGCAATCCCTGTAGACAAGACAAGACACTCTGGCTCAGGCTCTTAACACAAAGGCAGTTCAAAACATGAATTGAGGCCAGTCTGGCCATCCACGTTAAAGGCTTGCTTCCAAACAACGTTTAACAAAAGGTTCACCCCGGTCCCCCTCTGTTGGGCTCAGACCTTTTCAAAACAAAAGTTAATATTGGTCCATCTGATTCGGGCTCAAATCTCAAAACACGAGTCCAACAATACTTGCAGAGGTTTCCTTCCCCAAGCTTAGCTCATATCCTTCAGGGGTTCCCTTCCCCAACCATTTTTACTCACGGTCGCCCTCAGCCAGGCTCGGACCGTTTCCTGATGTCGAACACTTTTCAGTGTGTGTGGTTTTTGCTGCAGACCTCCATAGGACCACTTCGACTTTCCAGCTTTCAAAACACAGTTCTCTGTTAACTGCCCCAGTGCTTCCTGGTCTGGGTAGTTCACTATACTATGCACCAAAGCTCACCGTTCAGCTTTTCATGGACCCCTTCTCACTGGGTTAATTTAAATCACCTCGCTTTTATAGTTCATTTACTTTCTCATTATAACAGTTTTTTCTTTCATAGAGACTTTCGAGTGGGCTACTTCCTTTTACTGGACCACTCCGTTCCTCAGTATCGCTGACTTTACAACTATGGTAGCTTCAAAGTTCATTTGCAGGTCTGCCTTTCTTCGCGTCTCATCCACACACGTGCAGGCTTCAATTCATTGATATAATGTGGCCACTCCAATCTTTCTTTAGCACACACCGGTCTCTCACGTCACTTGCCAATTGTCCAGCTGTGTGCGTTTCTTTCTTGTCTTTTCCTGTCTTCCAATTTGTGAGTCAAGGTTAGAACCACAGGCTTGGCCTCGCCTCCCCAATTCTGCTGTTCACCCGGGAGGGTCGCTGGCATACTTGAAACACAATGCAGCCTTATTGTTTGGGATTCGATCTTCTCCACATATCCTTTGCAGCCTTTTGGAGGCAACAGCCTCCTGCAGGGAACTCCTGGGGTTCTCTCCCCATGGCCCTCGTCCCTTGGTCCATTGCTCTGCTCCAGTAGGTTTGCCTTCGCCCTGTAAATTCTGCTCTTACTCGTGTTCCACTTTGCTCAGAGTGTGTCTCTATGTTCTGCCTTTTATCCGTGTGGGGAGAGCTAATTGTTATCAGATGAATGCACTTAGAGTTAAGTGCCTGACTTTGCCTGACCCAATTTGCAGGACATGTCCAATGCGATGTGTAAGAGTTAGCGTTGTTACTCTCAGTCGCCCTCTTCCTCGGCCCAGTGTTTGTGTGGAGAGGTGGGGGGAAATTGCGACATTGGGGAATCCTATGAACTAGGATGGATTAGGTGTATGGGAAAGGGGGGAATACCGCGTCTCGCCATAGGATGTCTCACCCCCACTCAGACCCCTCACCCAGGTGATCCTTCCACACTGGTCCACACCGAGGTTCTCGATCCAAAAGTGATGGCCGTGCCCTGGCCACCTGAGAGAGAGATCCCTGGGGACTAGCAGGTGAGACGCCCTCTGGTTTCTCACATACTCTTCCCCTTTGCGATGTAGCTGCATTTGTTTCACAAGGAAACAGGGAAAGAAAATTAAGTTTCCCTGTTCCTTTCCTTTTCGGTGTTCCACAGTGAAACAATAGGGTTGCAGGTCAAGAAATCATTGCATGACTCGTGGGTTAGAGTCCCTTTGTTGACATATCCATACCAAAGATGAGTGGTCGGTAATGAGTGTGAACTTTCTCCCCAGAAGATAGTACCTTGGATGAGTAATTGTCCATTTAATGGCAAGGGCCTGTAATTCCAATACAGAGTCGTTTTTCTCTTGTGGGAAGAGTTTACGCTAGTGAATAGGATGGGATGTTCTAATCCGCTGCGTATTTGCGACAATACTGCTGCTCCTAACCCAGTGAGGGAGGCATCAGTCTGTAATACGAAATCCTTTGAGAAGTCTACCACTTTTAGTATTGGATTTTGGCATAAAGTTTGTTTCAGGGTATTATAACACGCATCGTCCTCATCAGACCAACACCTTTTCTGGGGCTCCATGTTTCTTAGTTTGTCAGTCTGGCTGTTCTATCTGAAGAATTTGGGATAAACCTATGGTAATAACCAATTCATCCGAGGAATGCCCTCAGGTTTCGATTGGTCTTGGCTGTGGGAGCATCTAGGACGGCTTTCACTTTTTCTTGTTTTGTAGCTGGACACTGCCATTCCCTACAAAGAAGATTAGGTATTTCATGGCTGATTGAGCCAGCTTACATTTTGATGGATTGGCAGTTAAGCCGACCTATTTTAGGGTTATCATAATAGTAGAAAGATGAAAAAGATGGAAGATATTCTTTCCTAAGCTTTACTATAAATCACTATGCCGTCAATCTAGGCCCCACAGAAATCGGAGTAAGGCTGTAATATCCTGTCCATAAGACGTTGGAAAGTGGTTGGGGCCACATGTATTCCAAAAGGGAGGACTTTGAATTGCATTGGTCCCATTAGTGCTGAGTAAGCTGTCTTTTCCTTATCAGGTATATACCCAGGGACCTGCCACTATCCCTTGGTTAAATCTAGGGTTGACAGGAATGTTGCATTTCCGAGTTTATCTATCAACTCATCGATGCGTGGCATAGGATAGGCATCGAAGGCGGAGATGGCATTGACCTGCCTGAAGTATACAAAACCTTCAAGAATGATCGGGTTTAGTCACCAACACAATAGGGGAGGACAATGGACTCGAAGAGAGCTCGATAATGTTTGCCTCCAGAATGTTTTTAACCTCATCAATTACTATGTGCTTTCATGCTTCTGGGAGTCTATAGGTTTTCAAATGGACCACTTTTCCCTTTGGAGTTCTGATATAATGGAAAGTACCATGTACTCTCCCTGCTTTCTCACAGAATACATCAGGGAATGCCATAATAAAGTCATTCAAATCTTCTTGTTTCTGTTTAGATAGTTCTTAGGAAACAAGTTCAGAGTTGTCTATCTGCTTAGGTACTAAACAGGACAATATAGAGGAGGTAGTAGCAGAAGGGCTTTCTTTCCACTCTTTTAGGAGATTTACAAGGTATAGGTGGGTCTTTTGCTTTCTATCAGTTTGAGCTATTTTATAGGTACAGGTTCCCATTTGCTCTATCACTTCTCAAGGCCCATGCCTCTTTGAGACATGTTTATTTTCAGAGGTAGGCAAGAGGACTAATACTTTCTGTTCTTCTGAAAATAATCTTAAATGTACTTACTTGTCGTAGGTGGATTTTGTTGGGCTGGAGCTTTCTCCATGTGAGTGTTGACTAGATTCTGGACGAGTTTCATGTGCTCTTGCAATTGGGTAGCTGTCTGCAAGAGGAGAATGGGCGCCTCTTACCTTTTTTCCCATGTCTCCCAGAGCATGTCGAAGACATCTCTTGGTTCTCCACAATAGAGTAACTCAAAAGGGGAGATTCCCGTGGATGCTTGAGGGATCTTTCTCACTGCAAAGTGGGCCCACAGGATCATACAATCCCAATCCTTCCAATCTTATTCTACCAATTTTCTCAAAATTATTTTGAGAGTTTTGGTAAATCTTTCCACCAATCCGTCCATTTGTGGGTGGTAAACTGAGGTTCTTAAGGTGGTAGTGTTTAGTAATTCCTTCACTTCACCCATAGGCTTAGTCATGAAATTGGATCAGTGATGCATTAGAATTCTCTTGGGGAAACCAACCCTAGAGAAGAATGGCAGCAGGTGTTTTAAAATGTGCTGGGTTGCGTTGTTCTGCATGGAGAGGGAAGGCTTCTGGGTACCGGGTAGCATAATCAATGATTACTAGGTCTTATTTATTACCCAGTCTAGATGTTTCCAATGTCCCAATGATATCCATCCCAATTTTCAGACAAAGGGAATTCTATTATCGGAAATGGGTTTAGAGGGCCAGGTTAATGGAATATGTTAACTGTTTTTCTGGCATATCTCACATGTCTGAATGAAGTTCTACAGTTCAGCAAGGATACCTGGCCAAAAGAATTTCCCACTAATGTGAACTTGGGTTTTAGATTGTCCCAAGTGTCCCCTCTGTCTCACTTTCTTCCTCAAAGCGGGGAAATAGAGCCTTCTGAAGAATTCCCTGTGCAATTGTGTCCCCGTGTCATATTTCAAACGGAGTTTCGCCATGGTTCTGTTGGAGAACCTTTATGTCTCTCAGAAAGTCTGGGTCTATAACACCTGCTAGGACATCTAGACCAAACTTCCACAGCAGGTCAGATCTTGGGGCCAATCGTATATAGAATCATCCTTATTTTCCCTGGGGGGATAGTGGGTGCTCTGCTGCCACAAATATCAAAGCCTATGAATTATGTTGTGGTGCTAGAAGGGTCTGAGGCTCTGTGACTAGGTTTCTAGAATTTTAGAGTCCCCCAATTTTTCTCAATTGAGTCGTATCCCACCCCTAACACCATATGTAGGGGAGGCATAGCATCACAAGTATGACACTGACACAATAGGTACATTTTGTAAAATGTGTATTAAAGTTTCAGTGGGGTTGGAGAAACTCCTACTTTGCCCTGTAGCCAGGATGGGAGTAGTCTCAACTATCAAATATTAAACGAAACCGTCTTAGCTGTGTCCTTCAAATCAAAATGGCCTCTCTTTGGTCCCACTGTCTTGTCAAGGAGTTCTTCAAAGGACAGTTTCGATCTTTCCAGTCGGTGAAGGGCCTTGCCCGGTGTGGGAACTCAACGTGGTGCTGACGAGGCTCATGGGAGCCCCCTTCAAGCCTATGTATCAGCCCCCTCTCCTTCCTCTTGTGGAAACTGCTTTCCTTGTGGCAGCCACCTCTGCTAGGCGAGAGAGTGAGATCCAGGTCCTATCCTGCAAACCGCCATATCTGACTTTCCACTAATTGAGGGTGATGCCAAAGGTTCCATCAGAATTCCGCCTCCATGAGCCTTTGGTGTTACCTGTGTTTTTTCCAAAGCCTTTGTCACCGGCTGAAAGGGCCTTGCACTCGCTGGACGTTGATCGTGTTCCAAAGTGCTACGTGGCTTGCGCGAATAGTTTTCGGAAGAAGTCTCCACTGTTTGTGAACTTTGGTCCCATGAACCATGGGAAGGCCTTGTGGCTTCCATCTCCAGGTGGCTCTCCGGCTGTTTCACACACTTGTACAAAAGGTACTTAAACCTGCCCAGTGTTTGTGTGGAAAGGGGGGGAAGTTGGGACATCAGGGAATCCTATGAAATAGGATGGGTTAGGTGTACAGGAAAGGGGGGAATAGCACATCTTACCAAAGGCTGTCTCACCCCCACTACCCGAAGACCCCTCACCCTGGTGATACTCCCGCACTGGTCCACCCCAAGGGTCTGGATCCAACAATGATGGGCTTTCCCTGGCCACCTGAGAGAGAGAGATCTCTGGGGACTAGCAGGTGAGACACTCTCTGGTTTCTCACACTTCCCATCCCATATGATGCTCGAGATGGTGAGTCAGTGGGAGAGATCCTTACCAAACCCACAATGTGAGCCAAAGCCATACTACTACCAGTCAAGGTACTGCCGGCCTTGCATTTGTCTGCCAAGGGCTCCTTCTCAGGAATAATGGCATAACAGTGGTGAATCTTAATTCTTACAAGCATGGGCCCTGCATAAGGTCCTCAATGTGACCCTTCCATCTGCCAGGGTATATATAGGTATTCCTCATTATACATGTAGAGGTGAAGGAATAAATAGGGTGTTTTATTACATAATTGGGTTCTGTGTGGCGTGGTGCCACTGATTGCACCCTTGTGGCCCTCATGCCCCATACTTGTACAGGAACAGGAACCACTGGCATTCCTTCCATGTCCAGACTAGGTGCGATGCATGCAACATAATCATGAAGGTTAATGTTATTATGGAGCCATACCCGACAGCTACATCTATCTGTTTTATGCCTTAGCACCACAGTTGGAAGCAGGATAGTACGCCTATAGATGAGTCTGCATGACATGCAAGTGTCCTCAGAGGTGTACTAGCAATACATGATGCCAACACACATCCCAACCTCAATTCAGAAGGTCAACATCTTGCAATATCAATATTTATGGCCAGAACAATGAGAGTATTCCAAAGATGTTTTATTGAATCGGTGAGACCAGGAACCGCCAAGAGGCTAATGTGCTATGGGCATTGTATACATGACAATACGACCAGGCAGTAGCAGAATCAGTACGTGGCAATAGAAATCGATTATAGAATGAAATTAGAGTCCTGTGTGACCCGAAGTGGATACGATTGTAACACGTTCATCTGGTGAAAGTGTGATGAAGCACACATTGCTTCCAACATTTGTTTGGTGTGGAACACAGGAACCCATGTTCAGAAAAATGAAGTAATCACGTTTGTCCTCATGAAGGTTGTCTAAATTAGAGCAGGGATCATTTGACATGAGGCCGACACACTTATTGTCTTAGTAGCCATACAGCAATGTAATTTCTTTGTATTCTATGTTGATGTATTTTGTGAGTAACGGTTGTGATATATCTGTTGTTTCTCAAAAACAGTGTGTTGATATATTTATGTAACATTTATGTGTATGATCATTTTAAAGAAATTCACTTTTTTAAGAAATACATGGTTTTAGAGGAATTGAATGAATAAATGGTGTGTAGAATAGTGAATTAATCGGGCAGCATTGATAATATACATGTAGACCTATCCAGAGTGTGACTCAGATCATTGTTTATGTATACACAGAACAATGAGAGGACATTAAGTTCTTTCCATGCGTCTTTCTAGGAATCACATCCATAGTTTTTACACAATTATATGAATTAAATGCATACTGCCACAATTTTGTATGGTAGGTTTTAAAGTGTTAACTGATAAATTCTTGCATTGTATGTGATGTGTGAAAAGTTAATTTGTAAACTGTAACATACATTAATAAATAAATAAGAAAATAATCCCACTCTACATCAACACATTCATAGACATTGCTCAAAGACATTCAGGAATGATGCTGCAAAACTACCACATTAGAGATTTAAGAGCCTGATTTGTGGAATATTTAGCACGGTGCAAAGTGACTTTGCACCAGTTCAAAGTCAGTGCAAAGTCACGTTAGACTGCAAAAATACACTTTGCACTGCTCTGTGAATCAGGGTGTTTCTTAGCAGTGCAAAGTCACTGCACCAGTGCAAAGTCACTTTCAACCGTGATATAAATTCCATGAATCAGGCCCTAAATATCATACCCCTACCCCATGGGAAGTGATCCACATTACAAAGTAGACTCACCACAAAGCTAAATTAAAAAATATGAAGTAAGAAGTAAAATCATGACATCACTGAGACTCTTGAATGGTGGCATACTTTTCACTTAGTAAGCAGCAAACACCTTTTGATTAAATTATATGAAGGGTAAGTTTATCTCAAATCATTTATTTTAAATTGACATGCACCACCAAACGCTACTGAAAAGTTAAATACGTGGATTGCAAAGGAGCTAGCTACTTTTTCGGAAATCACGTTGAGATAATAGGAATTGTAAGTATATCTTGGTCCCCTGAGTGATTGCACCTATCATGCCTCATATTTCGCCACACCCAAGAGGTATCAATAGAGAAGTGCTAACGGCATGGGGATGACTCGGGCAGCTGATACCAGCCGCAATTTCAAAAAAGGAGTCCACAGCAAGCTTTGTGGAAATGCGAATCTGCAGGGAATTGCTGTGGCAGTAGAAGTTAGTTGAACAGAATCCTCACTTAGATTTGAACAAGGTAAATTTACCGCCTTTCTGAAACCAAGGCACCCAAACAATTGATAATAATTTCCGAAACAGCTTTATAGGATCTTAATATGCTTACTGTGGCAGAAATAACAATGTCTGATCCAATTGACAACAATGCTTTTCTAAATGTAATTCTTTGGCTGCAACAACAGTCAATTGGTTGCCCTTTAGAGAGAATTGAAGCAGACAAAATTATTGAGGATCTGAATCATGGAGCTATTATTGGAAAGATTAGTGGTAATGTTTCTAATCTTTCTAAGCCACCCAATCTAGTCCGGATATCGGAAAGCCTTTACACATTTTCTCCTAATAAGGATTCATCAGATCGCTCCTCTGACTCGTCAATAGAAGAAACTAATTTGGATTCTGAATCTTTAACCATCTTGAAAGCCTTTGTTTACACTTTGCAACACAATAGAACAACAGCTCTTAAAAACTGGCCTCTTGAAGCTTGTTGATGTGGTACTGATAACCAATCCTGACGTAGGAAATTCCTTGCAAAACAACATGGAGAATATCTCAGAAGTAAATGGGGACATATCCAAACTCCCTATTATTTCGCTAATTGTGTCCATTTTGTCAGAAACTAGGGATCACCATGCAAGGGATGAAGTTCTAAATGGAATGGATAAAACACAGGAATCCTCTATCAATTCTTAATTAAACTGCCTTGTCTCTGGTCTTGAGGAAAGTCTAAATCAAATACTTAAATTGACAAGGGGTCAGAGTAAAAAAAAATCTGTGAAAAAAAAGCAAAGAGCCAAAGCTCTGCGAAATAAAGCCTGTCCTACGGTTAAGTGCTGAAATACAAAAAGAGGAAAAATAATACATAGTTGTCTACGATTGTGGCACAATCTGTATAAGTAAATAGATCTATTCTTTTGCCACAAGCTATTTCTATTAAATCTCTTCATTTGATCAACTCAAGGGGAACATTAGATGCTTAGATTACTCCAAAGGAGATAGAACGATTGTCAATTCAGGGTCCCAGCATTCAAAACGATATTACTGGGAAAAAACATTAAAGGGAGATAATTACTCCTGAACAGTATGAGCAAGAGGTAGAGACACATGACATGGCCTTCACAAATCAGTATTTACAAGCCAACTATCCTGAATTGCAGTATCATCATGAAAACGACAAGATTTAAATATTTGAACAATTTGCTACTATTGACAGTGTATTTTTAAATTGGCAACGCCTACTGAACATTTTTCACAGTATTGCACATCTGCATCTCATATCCGCAAATGATTTGGCTCTTGTGGATATCCCTGGCTCTTCTTTGGATACAAATTGGGTGAGAGTTCAATTTATATCCACAGTGATCTCTGAATTCATAATGTCTAACCATTTGGAATTCTTAAAATTGGGCTTTGAAATCAAATGAACAAATGAACTTTTGTAAAGGCCTATAATCAAAACAACACAGGAAAGGTTTGATTGTGAAATGGCTGATCTCCAGCCCTTTAAGATGAGTAGCAATACCATTGAGATGGATGGGGATGCATACTTTGCTCATACATCAATAATCGAAATGACTCAAGTAGTTGGCAAAAATGATAACTGTTTTAATATCAATTATCTAAAACAGGGAGTACAACGGACATCAACGGACGTCTCAGCACAAATGATCTCAATGCATCTTAGAAAAAAGCATTCTTTTATGGCAAAAAATGTCATAGGTGACGTCAACTTATGTATTTACTAGCGTCATCCTACCTGGCAAACTACAAAACGTATTGAAGAAAGTGATATGGTCTAAGAGAATAGCTAAGTATCCATTCTTTACTAGTATGGGACAGTGAAAGAAAGTAATTGGTTTCTTAAAATCAGGTGGGGCAACTAAGCCCTCCTCTTAAACAGGTCCCAATGAACGTCACTAAAAACACAACGTCCCATTGGCTAGACAAACTATAGGCCCCTTGATTACGTGGTCCGCTACAATTAGTTGGCACTCTAACCTTTGTCAATACTTTTCCTCCTGCGACAGCAGCATGCAGGCTGGGCTGCCAGGTGCCGATGGGCTCGTCTTGACCATAGCTTCCCAATTAGCATATATATCTATCATCACCTAAGTGGTCTGCTGCCAATTAGGACTTTGAACTTACTCTTGGGAGTGTTCCTAGCTCTGGAGAATTCTGGGAGTGAAGGCACGCTCTGACCTCATGCGTGGGTGTGACTATCTTGTTCGTCCAACTTCATCTTTCCACGTGACTGAAGACCACAAAATCGAGTCTCTCGTGTATTAAAAAGACTATTTTCTAATAGACCTTTGACGTCTTCCTTGTTTGGTTCATGGCTTCAGAACAGGATCTCTGTGCTTTCACACAATTTGTATCCAATGTCTGCTCACTCCAGCCTGATAAGACCTTGGCTTCTTGGCTTGGCTTCATGGCTCATCCAGCCTCGCCTTTCTGAGATTCACTTGGTAATTCATTTGTTTCCTTACTGCGACACACTGGAAAAGAGGCCTTCCTTTTCTAGCCCAGCTCTGCTATAGTCCGTAGTGGAAACATCCAATCTTTGCATATATGTATGTGTTGGTGCATGCTGCAATCTATTCGCTATAAAGCTAGCATCAAGAATACTTAGTCAGCTTGCGTTTCTCTGCATCTGTACACGTGTAAACTGGCTTGATATCTTCATCAGTTCTGTGGCATAAGCTTCTTCACCTTGGTCCCAAGATGTCACTTATCCTTGATACTTTCTTGATGCCTTATAGAATATCTGCATTCTCTTGACTCTGCATCTCTTCTATGTATGCCAGCTCTACTCTGTATAACGTCACCATTTGTCTTGGCCATTCACTTACTCTGCGTCTTCCGGGATTTCATTCAAATGGCCATCATATTTTCTCATATGCAAATATGGTTTCCTCAATGGGAAGCTTGCTTCCAGGATTCTCTTCGGTATCAGTATTCTTAGGGGTACCGCACGTGTCTCACACTCTGGCTCCCAACATATAGGCAATACGGGGGACTTGGTTGAGGTGGGGGTACTTGGCTCCTTCTCTACACTGCCTAATATTATCCAGCCTGCCTGACCATATTTATTTATTTTTGCATTTATTACAGCACACAAAACCCTCAGGTATCTAGGCACTAGTTACATTGAGGTTAAAAAGAAGAAGGGGGAGGGTATGAGGGCAATCGTGTAATTTTAGAGCATATAGCTCTTTTATAAAAAAAAAAACAAATGGTCAATGCCTATTGTCAGATTCTGATGTATTCATTATTCAGGAAACATGCCTCACCACCAAATTTAGTCTCAACAGTTTTAATACTATTTAAATAAAAGGTACAATCAAACATGATTTGGTCATCCCTCTGGAGGCCTGATCATCAGACTACAAAATACCTGCTCTGTTAAGGAATTTAGGCCTGATTTTATGATTGAAAATGTCTTAGCAGGAGTAATTACTATTGACGTAGAATTTCGAATATTGATCACCAATGTCTATGATCCCCCGGGTAGGTCTGAATCTCCAGAAAGAATTGCTTAAGTTGAATTTATTGTCAATGAATGGCTAACTTTGAAAACCACTCTGTCCCTATATTATTGTTGGAGATTTTAATTTTCAGAGATATCCCACTAAACCTACAAACAAAGGCAAGGATAATAACTATGTGTTTCATAAGAATGGTCAACCCATTCCTGTCCAAAGAAAGCTGCGCATTCTAGAAAGAACACTTATCCTCTCCAAACTAGATTATTGTAATGCTCTGTACTTGGGGGCAAGTAAACACATCATTAACAAAATCCAAATACTGCAAAATAATGCCCTTAGAGCAGCTCATGGAAAACCCAGGAGAGAACACATCTCGCACCTAAGGAGACAGATCTAATAGCTCTCCACCAAGGATAACAAAATTATGCTTAAAACTCTATTACTAACGCATAAATGTCTTAATCAAGCAGCCCCTATCTACCTCTCTGAGAGAATCACTAAAAAAGTCACCACACGTCCCACAAAGACAATCAACTCAGCATGCCTGGTGGTGCCCAGATTTAAGTTAAAAAAGGCAGGGGGAAGTAGTTTCCCTGTCATGGCAGCACAATCTTGGAACGCCTTACCCCTTTCGATGAGAGTAAACCAACCCTTCCTCATGTTCAGGTGCAACACCATTAAGTGGCTTGTCACAAATGACATTAACGTTCAGCGCTAGCCCGGCATGCACAAGTATCACTGACTACTCATTGAGTATTCTGACTCCTATGACTCCACTTAGTAACGTCCTCCATCTACCTAGTAACTCTTCTATACTTGTACATTTGTATATATGTTTTTACGCTTGCTTTCTGTGTATAACTCATTGCAGCTATTGTAATATCATATTATTGTATATATTGTAACCATTGTATTGAAAGACCAAAGAAATATCGAGGCTTAGTACCACCAAAGACGAAATATGCAAGTCACAAGTTCAGAAGTACATGTACAGCTTTATTGGTCAGACAGCTATCTGGCTCTCAGCACCTTGCAGTGTGTAGCAGCAGACAATGTGGGGGTGCTGGACATTACAAAGACAAAGATATTTATACAGTTGGCCACAATCCCGGTTACATCGTCCAGCCCTTCTCCACATTAATTATTAATTAAAGGTTCATAGCCAGTTCACATTGCTGATACACTTGTAGATATTGGCCTGCGTCGCATCTAGATGGGATTGATTGAAGGATAGCAAGCCCGCGCCTAGATGAAACTTGAATGATGGCGTGTGCCACACTTGGAATTGTGAACACCAGCCTGAGTAGCATCCAGATAGGTTTGTGAATGATAGCATGCCCACACCTGCACAGATTTCTAGACGCTAGCCTGCACCGCATCTGGATGGGACTGTGAATATTGGCTTGCCCACACCCAGATAGAGTTCCAGACATTGGCCTGCGCCACATCCAGATATGGTTATGGGGGTCAACGGGTGCCACACTTGGACAGAACTGTGAATGTTGGCATGCTAAAGGTCAGGTAACCCACTAACCAATATAAGCTCAAACTCTGCATACTTATCTCACTCAAAACTCACACAACCATCTCTCGCACAACAAGCCGCATGCACTTCACAACACTGCAACAACACATAAGCCGGACCAACAGCACATGCGGCCTGACACCGATCCAATACCCGCACCAAATCTCAGCATCTGGTGTATACTGAGTTGAAGCTGCCAACAGAACACCACTCCTCTCAGTATCCTACTCCCTCTTCACCTCACTAACCCATCCCACCTTATCATTTACAGATCCGCCAGAGCGCCTGGGGACCAATTCTGTTGGCGACGGTGCGCGGTACAAATACCTTTAACATTAAACATTTAACATTTAACAGAATCAAATAACTATACATTGTACGATGTTTTTCTTAAAACTAGACATGTTTTTCTGTGCACATAACACAATGGTAAAATTTGTTTTCAAGCTTAAAGTAAGTCCAGTTTCAAGAAACTAACACAAAGGATTTCTGCAAAGGCACACGGTTTCAGCTGTTCAGCATTCTGTTCCACTGTTTGAACAAGGATGACACTATTGGTATAGACAACATCTAAATTACTGCTCAGTTCAACTCTATTTTAGCTCCAAGGTTTCTTAGCTCAGGACAAACAATCCACTCTCAACAGCCACAACATGTTTATCTGCGTTGACAAAGTGAAAAGTTCATTTTTCCCTGCTGCAGCTGAAAACACAAAGTTTAACATGAGGCAAAAACAGGAGTTAAACAAAATGGCGGATGATTCTAAAATGGTGGCGTAGTCACCCTTATTTAGGTTCATTTAAATGCGATTTTTAGTGCGATGCAAATGCGCTTAGGCCAATGTTTGTTATCAAGCGGTATTATGTGAAATATACTTTAACAAACCCTTCTTTTGGCCTAAGCCAAGATCATTAAACATTAGCATCATCCGAAGGCCATGTATCAGCGTCTGAACATCCTGAATCTCTATTGTCAGAGAAATTAATCGCCATTAACTCCATGATGGTAATATCCTGCATTACTAAGGCATTAGTCATTTTCCCGGGCATATGTGTCTTAGGTTCTAGTCTACCTATTGTCTGTGCACAACTTCCTCCTATCCTAGAACAAATGACAGGCAGACATTGTATACAACAACAGAAAAACAGTATAATGCCAAGGATTACCATTAAGACTGCAATGATTTTCCAGCCCAAAGATCGCAACAGGTCCCAGCACCATGTACTGATATCCCAGTTTCCCTCTGGACTGTGTACTTCAGTACTTAAGACATGTAAATTCTTAATCGCCTTAAATATTGTGGGGGAGGAATCAGTTGCAAAGACGCAACACGCAGATCCCACCATTTTGCATACCCCACCATGCTCAGCTAGAATGATGTCTAGCAGCATCCTATTTTGGAGAGCCACTATTCTAATAGCCTTTTGTTCTAGCGTCATGTTATACACAATGTCAGTGGTCCTATTGATGGTTTTTTCCAATACTCTTGCCAATTTTCTAATATCTTCAGAATTCATTATCTGTCCCCAGAATGGCACAAAGGATTTGGCAACATCACCCAAGACTTGTGAAGGAGTATCACCATTCTCACCTGGGATGAGTTTTAAATACTTCAGCAGTGGTGGCAACATATACTCCTGGCAACAATATACCCAAATCACAAGTATCCTCCCAATCTCTGGGTAACCATGAATATGCCTCATCAGCGCAAACAAAGTAAACAGGATCTCCTACGTACAGAGGTCTATCCTCACAGGTTAGTACTACAGTATTTGTACATCCCTTAAATGTACCCATTGGTTGGGAACCCTCTCTTTGTATGCAGAATGGAATGGAGTTTGGACTATGGTTGATGGCATAGGAAGGAGGCATGGCATCCTTATTATCTATGGGAGCCATTTTAAAGGTAATCAACGATTGAAAAGGTCTAGAGAGTCTGTCAGAGGACCTAATAGAAGCAACATTCAGCTTGCTCCTATTCACAAACAAAGAACATCCTAAAGGTGTTAAAACTCGCTTTTCAAATTTGTTAAGATTAGTCCAATCAAAATTCCCAGTGACACTATTATTCCAAGAGCCAAAGAATAATGACCTAAGCGAAGCGTAGCAAGCAGTAGTTAAAGGGGGAGGATGTATATACCAGCCTAGTCCCTTTTCCCATGTTGTGGCAAAAAAGCAAGATCAATCGACAGTGAAGAAGAATTTGAAGAAGAAGCAACAATCTCCCCAGGTCCCACATGCTCAGGAAAGACATTTTAAGACAAAACAGCAGCCTCCCCAGGCCCCACAGGCTCAGGAAGTATTTCTGTGACACCCTTGGAGTTGTTCAGAGCAGACTCATTGTGAGCATCAAGATCACCAATTCCCTGCTCCTCCCTTTTTTTGTAGGGCAGAGGAAAAGGAATCCTCTTGACATGTGTTGCGTGGATCCAATGCTTCTTTCCGTACACTCGTACGGCGGTCTGCGTGGCCAAAAGGATTTTATGCAGTCCTCTCCAACGTGGTACAAGTCAGGAGCCCCTCTCAAAGTTTTTCATTAGGACTCACTGGCCAGGACCCTTGTATTTTACAAGGAGGGCTGCTCGCACCTGTTGATGAATCAAATACAAGCTTTGAGTTAACTGGTCACAGTAGTCGGACAGAAGAGGATATTCAATGTATTTCATCAACTGTTTGGGTTTTGGAATGTTCTATATATTGGCTGTTCTCCCTATGACAATCTGATAAGGGCAGAGCCCTGAGCCCTGTCCTTGATTGTGCAGTCATCCACATTGATAATAAAGGTATTGTTAAAGCGTCAGGCCATTTCAAATTACTATGTGCACACACCTTTGGCATTTTATTCTTTAGTATTCCGTTATGGCATTCTACAAGTTCGGCACTCTACGCGTGTCTGGCCGAATGGAACCGTTTATCGATCTGTAATCCCGCGCATACTTGCAGGATGATAGCAGCGATAAAATGTGGACCATTATCAGACCAAACGACTCTCTGTAAACCAAAACTAGGAAAATATTCCTTAAGCATAGTTTTCACCGTTGACATTGATGTGGCATCTTTTAGTGGAAAAGCTTCAACCCATTTACTGAAGGCACAGATGACTACTAAAACATATTTATAGTTCTGACAACATACCATTTCAATAAAATCAAAGTGAACAACCTCAAAAGGCATGGAGGAGGGACCAAAGCTACCCTTTGGTGTTGGTGTTCCTTTTCCAATATTATGTTGCAAGCATACCATGCAACTCTGGACACAACGCTCAGCAGTTTTATGAATATTAGTATTATACCAGACAGGATCTAACAGTTTACAAATCTTTTTAGCACATATGTGTGTTGGGCCATGAGCCATTGTAACAATAACAGTAACATAGGCATTGGGTAGCATCCATCTTTGCTTTTCATTATCCACCCAACAACCCTCATCATCTAGAACCACTGGACCCTCAGCCCACTGTTTGATTTCATCTGAAGTAGTGTCAGTCTGAATTTCTTTTATACAACCAATTCCTTCATCTACCATACAAGTGTCAGTAACTCCTTTTGTTGGATCTAACACATACTTTTATTAATGCAAATCATTGGCAGTCTGTTTGGCTATCCTGTCAGCAAAGGCGTTTCCTTTTCCTGCATCATCCGTCACTTTCTGGGGAGCGGCACACTTCATTATTACTAACTGTGTAGGAAGCGCAAGTGCTGAAAGTAACCAAACTATTAAAGTACCATGCTGAATCTTTGTACCATGTGAAGTCAAGAAACCTCTCTCAGCCCATAGTTGACCAAAGTTGTGAACCACCCCGAACGCATATTGGCTATCTGTGTATATATTCACACTAAGCCCTTCAGAAATTTCACAGGCTCTGGTTAACGCAATAATCTCTGCAGCCTGCGCAGAATTATGCAGAATTTGTTTGGTTTCCACAATAGTGCTTAATGTGGTGATTGCGTAAGCAGCAGTGGATTTACCATCCGGGAGTTTAAAGCAGGAGCCATCACAAAATAGCTCCCCT
The DNA here is from genome assembly GCF_040938575.1 of Ambystoma mexicanum. Classification (NCBI taxonomy): domain Eukaryota; kingdom Metazoa; phylum Chordata; class Amphibia; order Caudata; family Ambystomatidae; genus Ambystoma; species Ambystoma mexicanum. The sequence goes on along the minus strand of NC_090931.1, from coordinate 566,704,584 downwards.
TGTGGATTCTTTAAGGGTGTATCACTTAAATCAATTCTGCCCTTAGTTTCTTGTTCTGTGGTATAGAGGCAATCATGTGACATCTTGTCACTACAGTCTGTTTCTTGCGGAAGAGGCAATAGTTCAGCCGGATTTAATGAGCAACATCTCTTAATTTGGATATGCGGAGCAAATAGAATCAGCACGTACCTTGTTAGGCGAGCCAATGTGAGATGTTGCTTCTGCGTTCTGTTTAATAGAACGTCTACGGAGTGGGTACCATCACGGTTTAAGAATGACCTAAAACCTTACCCTCACTTTGTTACATGGATGCAGCGGCAGCAGCTACATATCTCAAACATCTCAGCAAAGCGCATGCAACAGGGTTGAAGAGGGAAAATGGGACGATCCCTTCCCCTGATTCCCGTCCAGACCATGGCCTATGACTTCACGACCTAAGCACCCCCCTGCCGGATGAGTTTAGCCCTTTCACCACTGCCCTAGACGTCAAAATCCACCGTGGCCATGCCCCGCACCCCCAGGCCAGCTGCGCATCATCCAAAGCACATGGTGGGACCTCAGGTGGAGCTGAAACTGACCCTATGGACCAACTCGATTAGACGTCACCCATCAATATCGCCATCTTTAGAGATGACATGACGACATAGCCAACGGACAAGAACACATTTGCCACCAAGCACCTGAATCAGACAACACCAAGCCACATGAAGAACATACTCATTCCTATGACATAGAGGACCGCTCACACTCACACACACAAATCGTTGTTATTTTTCACATAGGCTAACCACCGCAACGCAGAAACGCAAGACGCCAGAAGAGCTTGTGTATATGCTTGCAGACGCTTTTTGCTACTAAAAACCCTGAAGGTGTCACCCTGTAGATGGACCAATGTATAAGGACCCAAGTTGCACCCTGCGACCCCCATGTTATGGACTGTATGCAGCCACCCATAAAACTAGGCCAAGGTAGGCTGCAAACCAGAGTCCCCGGGCCCAGAGCAGCACAGACGGAGCTGCAAGGTGCTGATCATGCAGAACAAACCCTGACGGGAGCCCCACAGCCAAGTCCATAAAGTTGCAATCTGCAGGGTCTCACGTCTGGGACCTGGACTGCAACAACAAAGTTACAAGTTGGACACCGGCGGCGATGGGAAAGGGCCACTCAACAGCCAGTAGTAAGACCTATCCATTATCCGCCACTGACACATAGTCATACATTGTTGCCAACGCCAGGTACATCGCAAGCTGGGAACGACGATGGTCCCAGGCTTGGGGGCTTGCGGATGAACCAATCAGAATATGAGGGGCTAACCACTGACGATGCCATAATTCAACCAATTACTAACTTTCTCCATGTAACAAATCTCATGTAGCCATTCTTAGGGACAACTCAAGCGTACCACCTGACCTCTTCTCCACCCCTAAACCTCTCTCCTATACTGATCCATACTGACTCTGCCACTCACAGAGCCAACCCGGGTTAGTGTTAGGTTTAGGGGCAAACTTTCCCAGGTGACGCACATAGTAGCATCATCCTGCTAGAAAAAGGGCCTGCGAGCCCATCACCGCTGAGATGTTCCTTGGGTATCTACGCTCCGAGAAACTGTACCTGTCTGTTTTGTGCAATAAACAGCAGTAACTCTTTGCTCTTGTTTGTGCCTCATACTCCTTTGGGACGCGGGAGGAGTCGGGGCCTCCCCAACCCCAGAGGTATGCGGACGGCCCTGCAGACCCCCGGGAAATCACCTCGACAAGTTGGAGGCACTGCTGAGATAGAGGTAGATCACAGCGAGACCGCTTGCGTCAAGGTGGCCTGGCAACGCGACCCCTCTGTCATTGCCCCCTTTGGAGGACTGCAGGACCATCGTGGAACTGCGAGATGACTGGATAGCGCACTCCGCAGATTGGCCATCAAAGCCGACTCCAAACATTTCCCACCCACGGTTGGCAAGTGTCCAGGTGTGGTCCAGACAAGGGGAGGAGGCGAGCAGATTGGGAGGGGTGCCCGCAGCTGAGTGGCACCAGCAAGCGAGAGCCTGATGTGAGTATGGCACATGCAACCAGCAGTGTAATGTTGTGCGGGTGGCGGGAGGAATTGTGAATAGGGTGGCGGGTGGTTTTATAGTGTGTTAAGAAAAGATTTTGGTCATTTAGCGGCGATCGGTATGTAAGGTGTAGTGGGGAACGGAACAAAGGCCGTCCCTTCTGGTGTTACGGAGCATGCTGGGTGGGGCTTCGAGCTCCCACGTGTTGACTGGCGGATCAGGCTGATTGGTCTAGTTTGCGGACACCTGTACAGGGGGTGTGGCATTCCTATGAGTTGGCGTTGTAGGTCGATGAATAGATGAGGATTCCTATTAATTGAGTGTTTTAGCTTGGTGAATAGATGACGTATTTCCGCAAGAGGTAGCTAGATTGTTTCTCAGTGCGGAAGATAGTTGGCTGGTTAAGCCCCCCTAAGGAGGGGGTGTATTACACACGAGGTAACGCAACGCAGCACAATTATAATAACAAAAGTGATTAATGAATACTCTACTTTGGGTGCGGTGGGAAGACAGCTGTGCGGATTGTGGGAAATAACATTGTCAAAATTGGCACGCATTTTATGTTGCAACTGTACGTTCCGGTAACACATTGTACTAGATGGTGATGTCACCCATAGGGCTTGCATAGGACACTGCGGTCTTCTTCAGCGTAACTGGAGCAACAGCATGCGGCTAAGGAAGGGTGAAGGGGGACAGGCGGCCGCGCACGGAGAACGCCGCCACGTCCTCAACCAAAGGGGTCACGCTGAGCAGTGGTGCGATCAGTGGGAGGGTGAAGAGAAAGGCATACACTGCTCAGTCAGTGGCGACAGAAAGAAAGGAGGAGGGGTTAGAAGAATACCACAGGCGTGCCGAGTAGCAGCTGCGCTGAGAAAGCGGGGCGGCTCAACCGCGCTGGCCGCGAGGATGCAGGGGGCCTCACGCGCCATGGGTCGAAGGGGGCCCTAGCTCCGAAAGGAGGATGTCAAGGGGGCGATAGCGTTTTTAAGAGCAGGAGAGTGGTGGTGGCCAGCATGAAAGTACTGTAATAACAACATTGCTTTTCCTTGCAGCGGAAAGTCGCAAGTCCCCAAATCACAGGGCCAGGTAACGGCGGTAAACAAAATTTGCAAATTTTAAAATGTCTGTGTATTACCGGATAGGGGCAGGATATAGGGCTAGCACATTAACAACACCACTCCAGCACATCTGCGCAACACTAATACCGCACAGAGATAAAATAGTAAAGTACAGTATTGAATGGACTCAAGGGACAGATGACAGGATTAGGATACCGTGGCCGCCCAATGGCATCTTTGACATGACCACTCAACATTCACTGCTAGCATACCTACCTAACACCTATAAAGGGAAGAGGTTAGCAGGCCACCTAGAAATTTTCGACCTCTGGAGAATGTTTCAGGGGTATACACCGGGGATGTTGAGCATGCAGGAGGTAAGGGGGACGGGTGCAGTGCGCCCCAAGCTCCTCCCAGTGCTGAGGATAGCGAGGAAGAGGAAGAAGGAGCATACCCCATTGCAGAAATAAAAAAGGAATGTGAGGGCGAGGCACCCCCAATTGAAGAGGTGAAGAAAGAAACTAGCAAAGCTGAGGGAGGCGCGAAGCATATTGATTAGACAACTCGAGCAAAAGGAGCGGGAAAGGAAGGTGAAGATGAGAGTAGGAAGGGAAGCGCAAGCGGAAATAAAACAGCAAGAGGAAGAGAGAAAGAAAAGGGAAGAGGATCGCATAAGGGAGATTGCAGAAAGGATAGCAGGTGTGGAGCAACGGGAGATCACGAGGAAAGAAGAGGAACCGGAAGAGAACGACAAGGAGATGACACTATGGAAGAAGAAGATTATATCAGAGAGCGCACGGAAGTACGAGGAAGGGAGAATAATAGAGAGTATATTGGCAAAAGAGGGCGGTATGTGGAATGACAAGGACAGAGACACAAGGGTGCTAGGACAGGTAAGTGACGCCATACGGGGAGACGCAAGGGTGCTAGGACAGATAAGTGACGTGATAATTAACAAACTTCGCAGGGCGAGAACCGTGTTAGAGAATGAAGGAGACCAACAAAGCAATCAAGGGCTCAGAGGAACAAGCCAGGCACCCAGGAGTAAGATCAATGCATATATTAAGAGGTAGCAATACCACAAGTACTGGGAGACACGGAGAGGACAGGTGAGTACACAGACATGGGGCCTCATTACGAGGTGGGCGGTAAGGGATTACCGGCACCGGTAAGGGCACTGGTGCTGGTAATCCCTTAGCGCCCTACTATGAGTTCCCTTTGCGGGTCCTCACTTAATGCCTGCTTTTAGCAGGCGTTAAGGACGGGACCCGCAAAGGGACTTTAGAGCTAATAACGATACCGCAATTTGCGGTACCGTTATTAGCGCCTTCCCCATTCCCAATGAGCCCTCTGGGGGCTCAAATGGGAATGGGGAAGGGCCCTGGTGAATGGGAAATTACTGGTCCTGCCAACCTTGGAATGGGCCGGTAATTGCTCCATTCACCAGGGTGGAGTCGGTAAGGTTTTGGAGGTAGCCATGGGGCTAATAGCGCCATGGTTACCTCCAAACTCGTAATGAGGCCCATAGACTTGGAGACAGTAACAGAGGGAGGAGCACGCCCACGCACAAAATTGACATTCTCAGATGGCTTTTGTAGTGATGAGGAGGAGGAGGGATCTTGCGGAGGACAGAGTGACGGGAGTGGATAAGGGCTAAGTAAACCATATATCACACACGCAGGCTGCGGGTCACCATGGGAGTGCAGGACACAAGAAGAAAAAACAACAGGCCAGGAGGGCAAGAAACAAGAAAGGGAGGGGACACTACAAACAATGACACCACCAGCCCAGCACATGCCATATGTCAACAGGCTTAGAGACCTCCCAGGACGCAGAATGGAGGGATCAGCAACCACACACAAGGACCACGCAGGTCAGCAGAGAGGTAATAAGAGCGTAGGGGACACGCGGCTTGAACAACACCTTACTGAATTTATCAAACAATTTTCTGACATGGAAGAGGAGAGTGAAAATACACACATCACCACACTGACGCACGCCAGAGGAAACAACAGAATACACACAAATGCCATTTTTAGAGAGAGGGGGGGGCAAGGCCACAATATGTCCCATGGAAGCATGCAAAGAGAATATTAAATGCAGACTACCATCTTTGAGCAGAGGGGCGGGAAAATGGATATATGAAATGAAGAAGCTAACGACAGAGGACAAGTTAGCAGTTGAAGATGTCAAGGGGTTATTAATTTCAATATTGAGTGATGCAGCAGATGACATTTGGAAAAGGGCGGGATTCCCAGGGTTGACCATCAGTGACACTTCACATGACGGGGCACCATTTGCAAATTGCAGACATGCACTATGGCAAGCACTGAGGGTACAATACCCAGATACCTCAGACATAGGAGCAATAACGTCACGCAAAATGCATGAGAATGAGGACCCTGTTAATTACATCCAGGAAATTCAGGAGAAGTGGCACCTGGAAATGCGGGAGCCATGGGACAAAACGTTAGCAATATTTTACTACATACTGATACAGGGGTTTCCAGAACCAGTACAGAGGCAGTTGAAAAAATTGGTAGGAATGGAAGCAAAAAATTGGCCAGAAATACAGCTGACGATAGTACATCATTGTAGGTTATGGCAACAAAAAATGAAACAGAAAGAAGAAGATAGAAAGGCAGATGAGGCAAAACTGGTACAGAAAAAGCTGTAAAAATATGCCATGCAGGGGGCAATAATAACCAGCCCCGCCCCTCTGACACCAGCCACTGCGCAGCAGTCAGAACCACTAGCAACACTGTCACAGTAAGCACCAATTATGACACAGCAACTGCCACCACCGCCTCCATGCACAGCGCAATACGCATCACTGATGGGGGAGGATACATGCCAATGGGTAACGGCTACACCAACAACTACAGAGGGAGGGGTGGGTTAACTAGAGGGAGGGGATTAGGTCCAGCGGGACACATGCCAGGGTAAGGGTTCCAAGGGTATAACCAATACGGACAGCAGGGGTATTTAGACAACACTGGAGGATACCCGTGACAAGCACAAGAGCCGCCAACGTGCTGGACTTGTGGACTAGTAGGACACGTATCAGGCACATGCAGGGCAAGACCGACACAAGCACGTTGGGGAGAGCAAGGGCAACAGGGTTACAACGGGGGACAAAACAATTACCCACAACCCCAACTACCACAAACAAGTGACATACACATGGGACAACATGGAGGACTAACACAACCAGCGCCACAACTACAACAGCAACCATATGTGCCACCCACCGTACAGCAGGTACAGCACCAACCGGCACAACACCAACACATCCAAACGGTACAACAGCTCACACAAATACAAGACAATACACTACTGCCTACGGACACAACAATGCCACAGATGCAAATGGGGAAAGTGATGATACTGGGTCACAACCCATACACAGGGAACAGACAACCACTATACCCCCAATAGGACAGCCCACAGATGTCCTTGTTGTGTCCCATCCTTTCGGTAACACCTAACCCTGCGGAGGAACCATGCATAAAGGAGGCGATAGGTGACAAAACATGTTCTTTCCTAGATGACACAGGGGCCACTAGATCCTGTATTAGGGGAGGGAAGTTCAACTTGTCAGGCGATGCTATGCACACTCAAGGATTCTCTGGGGCTTGAGGGCTGGTTCCTTTTACTGATAACATCTCCTTATCTGTCGGAGATCGTAACCTATCTTTGCCACTGCTATACTCAAAAGAATCACCAGTAAATATACTAGGCAGAGACATCATGAGCAGATTGAACATGACCATATCCTTCACTGACAAGGGAATATTATGCTCAACACCAGGCATACACATGCTCACCGCACGACACATACTTCAAGCTTACTGTGATAAGAGAGTAGCAAGGGCTGAACCAGTGGACGGGGACATCTTCCAGTACGGAACAGACATGGCCATAGCATGGCTACCAGTAATTGAGGGTAAGGTGTGGAGGAGGCTGGCAGCATACCTTTTCAGACCAGAAACGCCCAGTAGTGAGGAGGAAGGGGCAATAATATCAGTGGATATCGAGAGTATTGTGGCAACCAAAGACTACATTGTTGTTCACGCCCAGGATGGGGAAGGGAAAGCGTGGAGGGCAGTAATAACATTGGCTGAAGGATGCAGGCTGACGCAGGTGTCAGACGAGGAACGGTTCTCAGATGAAGTAGGGGATGGGGAGATGGTGTTCCAGATGAACATCTACATTTGGTTGAGAGTGACGTACAAGGAGGTAGCATAGAAAATGGCAATGGCACTAGAAACGCTCGTTCCCACAAAATCAGACTTGTACGGGGAAGATTTAGCAGCTGTACCCGCCTCACTATGGACTACTAGTCCCTATGATGTGGGATGCATAAAAAACATTGACGGTGTGAAAATAAAGCTAAAAAAGGGAGCAATGCTGCAAGAGTAAAGCAGTACCCACTATCAAAAGAAGCTGATGAAAGGATTTATGAGACAATAAGTGCCCTAGTGGAAAGAGGAATATTGGTACTATCTGAATCCCCATGCAACACTGCGGTATATCCATTGCACAAGGCGAAGGGGGGGTCTTGGCATTTCATACAAGATTTAAAACCTCTTAATCACATTGTGGAGGCAGAGTACCCGATAGCAGCTAACCCAGCCACAATACTGTGCAGAATACCAGCAGAGGCATCACGGTTCACCGTTATCGAGCTCAAAAATGCGTTCTTCTCAATACCACTGCACCCTGACTCACAAGATTGAACAAGTTCCACATACCGCAACACCAAGTGGAAACACACTAGGCTGCCCCAAGGGTACTGCGAGTCACCATCCATCTTTAACAGAGTAATACAAATGGACCTAGGGAACATCGACCTGGAGAGCACGGTGCTGCAGTATGTGGATGATATCGTCATCTGCAGCACCACTGAGGAAAAGTGCAGGAGAGACTCTGTAAAGATGCTCACAGTGCTGGCTGCGAAAGTATACAAGGTGGACAAGGAAAAACTGCAGTGCTGTCAGGAGCAAGTACTATACATAGGGCAGATCATCTCACAAAAGCGAAGGAACATTGCACCACAAAGGGCGCAAGCAATAAAGAACACACCACAGCCGCAAACGATAAGAGAACTGAAACAATTTCTTGGCCTATGCAACTATTGCAGAGCATGGGTTTTTGACTACAGCACATACATAGGACCCCTATTAAAGGCTCTCAAAGAAGCACAAATGGGGACGAAAAAGTTGGGATGGACAAGAGAGATGACTGATGCCTTTAATGAACTTAAAGAGGCCATTTCAACGGCACCAGTTCTGGGTACTCCTAACTATGATATTGAGTTCTACATACTCTCACATTGTGATGGTGTAGTAATGAAGGCGGTGCTGAAACAAAAGATGAGCATGGGACACAAACCAATAGCATTTTACAGCAGACACTTCCCGTGCGAACAACACTTGGCTGCAGCAGCTTTTGCAGTAGAAAAATCATCATCCATTACTATGGGTTGCTCCACCACACTATACGTGGAACATGCCCTCTTAGCGATATTAAACAAACCAAAATCCACACTGACTACCCAGAGAGCAACAGGGTATGCGATTATTCTCCCTAGGCCTGAATTGAAAATAGTAAGGTGTAGCAATGTCAATCCAGTGCAGTTCATAACCGAGGAAGTGGCCGAAGGAGAATATGTACACGACTGTACCCATGCACTTGAATTTTTCTCATCCACTAGAAAAGTAGAAGAAAATGCCGTGGCAGGGGGTGAGGTGTTATACATTGTTGGGTCATCAACAATTGACCAAAGTGATGGTGTGAGGAGGACTGGAGCAGCTGTAGTGCGATTGGGGGAAGATTGGACATACGTTCCAGTCAAATGTGTTAGATTACCCTAACAATACTCAGCACAAGCAGCAGAGTTGGTAGCACTGATCATAGCTTTAGAGTAAAGCAACGGGAAAAGAATAACAATATATTCTGTAAGTGCATATGTCACCTCAACAGTACATTCGGGATTAATAAAGTGGATCAGAAGAGGATTTAGGAGAGCAGATGGTAATCCAGTGCAACATGCTCTCCTCCTGGGTGAACTAATAGAAGTAAGAGCATAACCAGCAGCGATAGCCCTGGTGAAGTGTCAGGCACACACGAATGGGGATTATCCAATATCAAGAGGTAATGAAACAGCAGACGCACAAGCAACATATTCTGCATACTTTGGCGAGACAGGGGACCTCCAAGAAAAACAAAAAAGATAAGGAGAGGGTAAGACAGATGATAGTGAAGGATGGATACACACACATCCCAGAGACACAGATTATGGAACTGCAGGCGGCAGCTCCAATGGCAGAAAAGGAACTGTGGGTTAAAAGGGGATGCACCATGTCCCCCACAGATACACTATGGCGACAGAATAATACAGGGAAAGTTGTGGTGCCCCTGGCCCTACTAAATCAGCTTTGGCCCAAATACACCACCCCACTGATACAGGGAAAGAAGTAATTGCAGCACGAATAAAAGAATCATGGTTCTGCCCTGAGCTAAACTCACACGTTGCAAATTTCATTAGCAATTGCCTCACCTGCCAACAATTTACAGCCGGTCACATGCTGCAAGTGATGAAAGGTACAATACCCGAGCCCGAAGGACCCTTTCTGCACCTACACATTGACTACGTTGCCATGGTGAACGTATGTCAAGGATACAGATACATGATTGTAGTAATATGCCCATTTTCAAGGTGGATTGAGGCCGGCCCGTGCTCCATGCAGATGCATTTAGAGCAGCAACATTTTTAGTAAGGGAAGTCTTGCCCAGGTGGGAGGTTTGCAAAGTATTAATGTCAGACAACGGTCCCCACTTCACCAATTAATTATTTCACCACGTAACTGCCCTTCTGGGGATCAAGCATAAATTTGCCAGTGCATATCACCTACAAGCCAATTGCGTCTGTGAACGCCTCAATGGCCACCTGAAAGAAGCGATAGCTAAGATCCAACAAATGACCAAAAAGAGCTGGCTCTATTGCCTTCTTCTGGCTCTGTTTGAATTGAGAAATAAACCAGATTTGGACCACCACCTTACACCACATGAGGTGGCGACCAGATGCCAAATGCACCTTCCCCTCAAACCGCCATCAAGGGCTATGAGTGATTGTCATACAGCAAGTACTGTTTTTGGTGACGAAATGCATGAGTATGTCTCTTCCCTGGTTACTAGTGCTGCTTTTATCTCTCAACAGATTCAACGGATGCAGGGCGGGTCAGAGAACAACCAATGGGAAACAGCAAACAACAAGGAACATGAGCTGACTGGACAGTTGACAGTGAAAGGAGGAGACACGGTACTCCTTAAAAACTATCGGAGAAAGCGGAACGCCCCTAGATTTACGGGGCCCCAAACAGTCCAGAACGTGGCCCCAATGGCCGTCAAATTGTCCGATAAGGACGTTTGGACACACATTCACGACATCAAGCCCTACAAAGCACAGAGCTGCCCCATCCCTACAGCGACAGGGCCAACACTTCAGCAACAACAACTAACAACAATGATACACTACACGCACCAGATACCCCAAAAGATACAAACGACCAACCACCCATAGACCATCCCATGGTTACAAGGTCGCAGAGAAAATACGCCCCCACACCAGAACAATAAAATTATCATTGTTAAGAAACTGCCAATAGAAACTGGAAAAATAAGCTTGACTAAAAAGCACCCGCCAACATCAAAAGAAGAACATTGTCGAAGAGATCTGTAATATACACCACACTGTGTAAACACGTGCATGCTCTCTTCTCTTTTGTCTCGCACATGCAGGTATTGTGCATTGTTATTGTTGTGTACAAATATCTGACAAAGAAGATACGCCACTGCTCAGGGTCAAATGCTACCCACAGATGATATCCCAGCAGCACTGTCACACCAATGTGTATACATTATAAAAAGGCCAAAGTACTTAAGGCCCAGGAGAAAATGCATCTATTATAATGCGTTTCTCATGCTAATAGTACGTTTGTTTCCCCACCTCCACGCAGCATTACCTGCCTTGAGAGATAGGACAGTAAGGAAGGCGTGGGAGGAGCTTTTCACCTGGGCATTGAACGACCACTTGATACACAGGGCTTGAATAACAAACACTAACAGAAATAACGCAACTTTTTAGAGATTTTCAGGCAGGCACCTATATCATCTAAAGTAAAGTAGATGCAGGACGGCAGCACAGGTAAGATAAAAATGCCAGTGGTAATAGCATCTGTAATAAAGAAGTTGGGGATATTTTTCACCACTGGTCTGATAACTGCTGCTGTCTGACAGGCCTACTATGCTTTTCAGGTAACTGCAACTCCCACTACTAACATGTCCCTTACCACGACTGCAAGGAGAACTGTGTCAGGTGGTACAAGTAACACAGGACCCAAAGTAAAAAGAGGTAAATGTAGTGTTTCTATAGATGTACATGGGGTGGACACATATCTTACAGAATCCGCACTTGTCTCCAACAACATGTGGTATAAACACATGTTAAAAATTGGTAAGGACATGACAAAGGACAACTGCTATGTGTGCTCTTTCATCCCATATGCCATGAGTGTCTCAAGAACATTCGTGGCTACTGAAGTACCAGCAGCAACAGCAGAATGCCTTTTATATTTAGCACACAGACTATTTAGCAGAGAGGCAATGTTCTTTTCTTCTGTGATCCATCCAGGAGTGCAGGCATATGCAAATGCAAAATGGCTACAGATAACAAGATGGGAGCTAATGATGATGGTTAACTCCACCGTTAACGGATTTAACGCGATTAAAGAAGAACTGAGAGCAATAAGGATGGTGGCCCTACAGAACAGGTATGTGCTAGACTTTCTGACAGCAATGGAAGTAGGTGTTTGCGCAAAATTGGGAAGTTCCTGTTGCACGTTCATTCCTGCAAACGACAAAGACAGCGGCACTTTATCTGCAGCAGTATCACAGCTGGCTAGGATGTATGCCAAAAAGGAAGAAGAAGCAAAGGGGGTGAAGAAGGATGGAAGCTGGTTTTCATGCATCTGGTCGTGGATGCCATCATGGTTGTCGGATGGCCTCAAGGTTGTGGCAGGATGCATGATCCTAGGAATGGCTTCACTGATGGGGATAAAAGTATGGATGGCAAGGTCGAAGCGTACTGCCAAGAAAATGATAGGCATGCACGTGCTAATGCCAGCTGAAGACGACAAGCACGCAGATATAATAATAAAGGAACGTGAGAGGCTGCGGCAACAGATAGTTGAAGCAGACTTGTATCCGCCATCAATACAAGTTGAGAATCCACGAAACCCGAAGAGCTATGTTGGAAAATGGCTTTATTGCAAACCTGGTGGCGGATGCGTATACATGTACTGGTCTTTTGAAGATCACGTGGACCGATACGGACAGCTGGCATGAATAACAAAGGTATGGTGAGTGAGAGAAGATAAAAGAGGGGACTGAAGAGGGAAAATGGGATGATGCCTTCCCCTGATTCCCGTCCAGACCATCCCCTATGACGTCACAACCTATGCACCCCCCGCCAGATGAGTTCAGTCCTTTGACTGCTGCCCCAGACGTCAAGATCCACCATGGCCACGCCCCGCACACCCAGGCCAGCTGCGCATCATCCAAAGCATGTGGTGGGACCTCAGGTGGAGCTGAAACCGACCATATGGACCAACTCGATTAGACATCACCCATCAATATCCCCATCGTTAGAGATGACATGGTGACGTAGCCAACGGACAGGATCACACATGCCACCAAGCACCTGACTCAGACACACACCAACCCACACGAAGAACATACTCATTGCTATGACGTAGAGGACCACTCACACTCCCACACATACATCGTTATTATTTTTCACATAGGCTAACCACCGCACCACAGAAACACAAGACGCAGAAGAGCTTGTGTATATGCTTGCAGACGCTTTTTGCTACTAAAAACCCTGAAGGTGTCACCATGTAGATGGACCAATGTATAAGGACCCAAGTTGCACCCTGCGACCCCCATGTTATGGACTGTATGCAGCCACCCATAAAACTAGGCCAAGGTAGGCTGCAAACCAGAGTCCCCAGGCCCAGGGCAGCTCAGACGGAGCTGCAAGGTGCTGATCATGCAGAACAAACCCTGTCGGGAGCCCCACAGCCAAGGCCACAAAGTTGCAATCTGCATGCTCTCAGCACCAAGGTTACACCTGCCACTGCTAAACCCTCCTCGGAGCAGAAATAAAAGTCAAATCCCAGTAATTCTGCTTCAGCCACGGTCTCTCAACACGTGACCAGGCCTATCTGACACGATGCCAAGCTCCAAGGACCAGAGAAGCTCTGGGGTCTCAAGTCTGGGACCCGGACTGCAACAACAAAGTTACAAGTTGGACACCGGCGGCGATGGGAAAGGGACACTCAACAGCCAGTAGTAAGACCTGTCCATTGTCCGCCACTGACACATAGTCATACATTGTTGGCAACACCAGGTAGATCGCGAGCTGGGAATAATGATGATCCCAGGCTTGGGGCTCGCGGATGAACCAATCAGAATACGAGGGGCTAACCACTGACGACACCATAATTCAACCAATTACTAACTTTCTCCATTTAACAAATCTCATGTAACCATTCTTAGGGACGACCGAAGCGTACCACCTGACCTCTTCTCCACCACTAAAACTCTCTCCTATACTGATCCATACTGACCCTACCACCCAGGGAGCCAAACCGGGGTAGCGTTAGGTTAAGGGGCAAACTTTCCCAGGTGATGCCCATAGTAGCGTCATCCTGTTTGAAAAATGGCCTGCGAGCCCATCACCGCTGAGATGTTCCTTGGGTACCCATGCTCCGAGATCCTGTCCCTGTCTGTTTTGTGAAATAAACAGCAGTAACTCGTTGCTCTTGTGTGTGCCTCATACTCCTTTGGGACGCAGGAGGAGTTGGGGCCTCCCCAACCCCAGAGGTTCATGGACGGCCCTGCCGACCCCCGGGAAATCACCCCGACAGGGCCTAACGTGAAGGAAAAATAACTGCACAGTCTATTCTCCATGTTCCTTTGTCAAAACAGCCAAAGGGCATCCATCATATTCATGCACATACAACACAAAGATCTTTTCGTAATTTGGTGTACCCAAAACCGGTGCAGAACACAAACCAGCCTTGAGCAGATCAAAAGCGTTCTGGCAATCCATGTTCCACAGTAAGGCAAAGAAATGCCCTTCTTTGTCAGTGCCAACATAGGTTTTATCATTAATGAAAAATTTGGGATCCACAGTCTACAGTATGAAGCCATGCCTATTAAAGCTCTGACCTCTTTCTGTGTATTTTGAGACAGACATGCTAGAGATGCTTTGTATCCATTCAGGTGTCAGTCTTCTTCCCTCCTTTGACCTCCTGTCGACAATATTGAAACTTTTTCAACAAAGCCTTATGCCCATGTTCTGCTAAATGAATAAGCAGCAACACGGTGCCTTCTTTGCAAGCAACTTCAGAATCAGCAGCTATAAGTAGATCATCGACATATTGCAACAACGTGCAAGTAGAAGGTAACTCAAGCGTATCAAGCTGTTCTTTCAACGCTCTACTATAAATGATTGGACTCTCAGTGTACCCTTGTGGCACACGAGTGAATGTAAATGAGCGTCCCCCGAGGGTGAACGCGAACAAATATCTGCTTTCAACATGTACAGGAATACTGAAAAAAGCATTTTTCAAATCCACAACACTAAAATGTGTAGCTGAGGCTGGAATCATGGTCGATATTGTAGTAACATCAGGTGCAATCGGAAACTGTAGAGCAACAACCTTATTAATGACACGTAAATCAATAATGAAACTAAAAGGAATCACATTATTCCCTTTCTAATGAACTGGTAGAATTGGACTATTACACACGCTCCCTGTAATTTCCTCAATCACACCTATGTGTACAAAATGAGAAATAACACTCTTCAAAGCCTGTTCACCTTCAACTGAAATCTTATATAGCGGAATATACGCAGCAATTTAACACCTGGTTTCAACACAATTTTAACTTGTTCAATTTGTAAAATACTGACGTCATTATCATTAACTGCCCATAAACATTTCGGAACCTTATTCAATTCAGTTGGTAAAGGTCTAGACAAAAATTGTGGAACAGAAGTCTGTTGAGGTGAAATCGTTAAATGCACTCCATCCGGAGAACAGTAAATTACAGCATTCAATTCTTTATATAAATGTAATCCAAACAAATTTTCGCCACAATTTGTCATCAAAAGAAATGGATATGAATCAGTAAATGGCCCCAGTGAAATCAGTACCGGCTGGGAGACCGGACTTACCACAGGCGTACCAGAGAACCCTACTGAAATGTTGTTCTGCCCTGACAGTGGAATATCTGGAAGCCGTGAAAGATCAATAGAACACTTCTGTGCTGCGCCCTTTCTGATCAACGGGAATAGGTATTGGTTACAGACTCTGCTTTGGGCTGTCCTAATGGAACAGTATATCGTCAAATGCAAGATCCTCAGAAAAATAGACAGTTGAAAGATTAATGAAAATGTTTCCACTATTAACACTTTGTTGCTGATTATATTGTGATGGTGCCTGTTGATTCTACCTGGATCCCTATCACAGGAGGGCCTCTGGATTGTCTATCCATGGCACCATATATGCTATTTGATCTCTGCTGAAGGATCAGGCATTGTGCTCGCCAATGACCTTCCTGTCGACAATATGCACATTGGTTCATGTGTACAGGACCCAGTTGTGCATTACCCTGTGGTGTAAATTGGCCTCTAAACTGTGTATTCCCACCTCTGGCTCCTCTAGCTATTTGCTGCAGTAATACTCTAGTTTTCAAGTCTCCCTTCTTCTTTTCCGCCTTCTCCTTCTCTGTATTAACCCTATTTTCATAGTACTGGGCCATATGTAATACTTCAGATTGTGATTTCACTCATCTGAGGTATGAAAATCCAGAGACGGATATATTTTTTGCTCATCAAGTTGGAAAGCCCTATCCATACTTCTAATAGTTTCAGACTTTTTCTGCTAATCATGTAATAGTGCTTTTTCAGTATTCATCATGTGTCTACGTGCATGCTTTTCTGTACTTCTAAGTTGCTACATAGCTTCCTTTCTCCAATCTTTAACTGCATCAAATGCTGCAGGCCTAGCCTTTTCCGTCAACAATACAGATTTTGAATGCTCTAGGTGGGCAATTTCAAAACTGCCATAAATTGGCCACTGAAGTTCGGAAACATATTTAGTCTGCCTGTGCCAAATATCATTAAATAAAATAACTCCTAGTCCATACTTACAGTACATTAAACAAGCCATCGACCCTTTGGGTGGCGCCGGTTGGCTTGTCCCAAAGATTGTCTATCTCTGAAGAATAATCCCCTAAAACAGGATGACAATTTCCCAGGCATAACAGATTACTGGTGTTACCTGATGTCGTTTGTATTCGCAAACACAAATCTGCAATCAATATTAGGATTCTTAGGAACCTGGCCACGACTCACCTGTTTTCAAATCAAAGGGTCCGATCAGATTTCATAGGATCGTCGTGGCTGGCAATTATGGAAAAAAATGGCCTCGATATGGGGGCCCTCGTCAAGATGTCCTCCTGGACCGCTTGCTCACTGTCCAGCGATCGGGTCATGCAGTACTGCAGAGGAATTGCATCTGACTTTACAGGGGCCCCTTCACTCTCCGATCCCAGTCTGGTAGCCACGTCTCCATTCAGCGATGTGACATCAATTTTGAGGGTCCCTATTCGGGCGCCATCTGAAAGACCAAAGAAATAGTGAGGCTTAGTACCACCAAAGATGAAATACGCCAGTCATGAGTTCAGAAGTTCATGTACAGTTTTATTGGTCAGATAGCTATCTGGCTCTCAGCGCCTCACAGTGTGTACCAGCAGACACCGTGGGGGGGACAGTGCTGGACATTACAAAGACACAGGTATTTATACAGTTGGCCACAGTCCCGGTTACATCGTCAAGCCCTTCTCCACATTAATTATTAATTAAGGGTTCATAGCCAGTTCACATTGTTAATACAAAATCAAATAACTATACATTGTACGATGTTTTCCTTAAACACTAGACATGTTTTTCTGCACACATAACACAATGGTAACATTTGTTCTCCAGCTTAAAGTAAGTCCAGTTTCAAGAAACGAACACAAAGGATTTCTGCCAAGGCACATGGTTTCAGCTGTTCAGGATTCTGTTCCACTGTTTGAACAAGGACAACACTATTGGTATAGACAACATCTAAATTACTGCTCAGTTCAACTCTAGTTTAGTTCCAAAGTTTCTTTGTTCAGGACAAACAATCCACTCTCAGCAGCCACAGCATGTTTATCTGCGTTGACACAGTGCAAAGTTCATTTTCCCTGCTGCAGCTGAAAACACAAAGTTTAACATGAGGCAAAAACAGGAGTTAAACAAAATGGCGGATGATTCTAAAATGGCGGCATAGTCAGCTTTATTCAGGTTCATTTAAATGCAATTTTCAGTGCGATGCGAATGCGCTTAGGCCAATGTTCGTTATCAAGCTGTATTATGTGAAATATACTTTAACAGTATCTATCGAAACTAAGCTGAAAGTATACTTGTACCTTCTTATGCTAAGGCACCCAGATAGCCCTGGGTTGGGTGCGCCATACAAATAAATAAACAAACAAACAAACAAACAATGTACAGCATTCGGGTATATGTGTGGGGTTACACAGTTTGAATACATTTCAAATCCTGCAGCCTGCTTTAACATTACATAGTGTGCAACAGTCTTCAGCACAGTACACACCCTTTTCATTTTACTTATAATAGCTTCACGGCACCTAATGTTTACTTTAGCCTTTGCGCTCTGTGTTGTGCCCTCTGGATTTTCCCAGTAGTCCACCAAGCCCAAATCCTCAAGGCCTTTCTAACAAATCAGAGCCATGCTAGGGATCCAGCTCCTAAAACATTTTTCAAGGAGCTCATTGAATTCCCGTGTTTGACAAACTCAGGGGCAATCCAGAGTCTAATCCAATACATCTGCCATTGAGCATGCTTGAACCAAACGGCAGTTAGATGTATATTGTGCCTATATAGATTTCTCTGCTGCATTTCACACTATCCTACGCAATAAATTGTGGCATAAACTCAACTCTTGGGGAATCCCACAAGGTTTACTGCGGATGTTGATGTTACTGCATACCGACACTTCAGTGAGAATAAGACTCAATGCAGCAGGACGGTTATCGAACATTATGGCTACCCACTGTGGGGTAAAGCAAGGATGCATGATAGCGGCAATACTTTTCAATCTTTATTTGTCCGATATGATGAGTGCTTTTAATCTAGCCAATGCCAATCCCGTGAAAGTAAATGGTGTAATTGTTGGATGGCTTGCCTATGCGGACGATCTGTTGTTATTGGACTATACTCCAGCTGGCCTCCAACATATGCTTGATTTGTTGGTGGCTTATTCTGCCACAAATGGTTTGACCATCAATATAGACAAAAGCAAAATTATGGTCTTCTCAAAAAAACGAAGACCAAAGAGATATTTGTGGAACCTAGATCAAAACAATTTGGAACAAGTAATATCATATAAATATCTCGGCATCATTGTCGATGAGAAGCTAACATGGGAATCCCATTGGTCCGCACTGCAGAATCGGTGTATTGCGTCTACAAATGCACTAAGTATATTTATTGTTTGAAACGGTGGCTATTGTGCCATCTCTGTTGTAAATATATATTTGGCCAGAATACGGTCTATGATTCTGTATGCAGCAGAAATATGGGCCACTCCTTTGTTAAACGCATGGTAGTACTTGAGTCAAAAATCTTGAGAAAGCTATTCCGGTTACCTTGCAATCTTAGTATTGAATATTTATATCTGGAGTTTGCTTTTAAAGGTATTTGGTGTGCTTATACATGCCAATGTGTACTGAGCTATGAAAAGGCGGTTACTTTAGCAAATGACACGATTATTGTACCATATGTGCAAGTGTATCTCCGTTTAGAAGGCATGATGCTCATTGGTACCCTTGGCATACTACAAATAACTTATAGAAAATGGTTGCCTGAGTCTACTCCAGGTTTGCTAATGATTGTCACACTAAAAAGAGATATAAAAAAGAAAATGTTTGACTGTTGGAATGAGCAAAATGTAATTAATATTGCCTCAAAGTCAAATAGTGGTCCATATCTTGAAGAGTATTTAACCAGAACAATGACTCCAAAATATATTGAAGCATATCCTAGTACCAGTACTTTTTGTTCATATCTTCTAATGAAATTTAATATGACAGAAGCATTATCTACCAAAGGAGATACTGTTGGTATTCCACATGAAATGAGGAAATGTTGTTTATGTGGGAATGATGTTTATGAGTCACTTTATCACTTAATTATGAAATGTGAAAGCTTGACTGTGATAAGAACTAAATCTTTTACATCTTTTAATAATGCTATTGACATGATGTATATTACTGAATTATGGATGTCTTTTATGAGAGGCAATGATATTAATCTAATTTACCATCTTGTCGTATTTTATGTAAAGATTGTGGCGATTTTAAAATGTATTGAATAATGTATTTTAATGTGTAGTTGCTTTTTTGTATTTAAGAACTGTGTAATTTTAGATTTTTGTATGATTACTTGTATATGATGTATGTTTTGTGATATATAAAGCCTTGTGGCTATAAATTTATCTAATTCAATAAATAAATAAATAAATACATCAGGGGTTAGTAGCAATTACTTCATTTATTGGTTTAAGTCCACATTCCAATCTCAGAATTGCCTTTGGGGCTCCATTCGCTTGCATTAGTAGGCTTTGCAGGAGATCATTGTCCGCCACAGATAGCTCAGTAAAGGGGCAATGAACCCCACAATTCTGCCCCATAAATTGAAGCTGCCCTGCCTTGTTCTTGGTACAATTTAATGGCAGGGGAGACTGCGCCCCTTCTAAGCTTATTGAAAAAGCAGTAGACTTCCCCACTGTATTTCTCCAGGGTTGCTGTGGCCTTGACAAGCTGGGATGTTCATGTAAGATCCTCTGAGAATCTTATCCGCAAGTAATCATAGTTGGGCACCTGTTCTAACACATAGTTGTCAATCAACACCTTTAACTTGATCTTTTTCTGCTTCTTTCTGCCGAATACCATCACCATTGTTTTTTTAAGATTTAGTGACATAGATAGCTTCTGGCATTTCTCTATGAACATTTACAAACTATGTCTCAATCTATTGGGGTTGTTGATAGCATTATAGCATCATCAGCATAGAGGAGTGCTGGAAACCTGTCCTGCCCTAACTTAGGCGCATCGAGACTGGCAACCAGTAGTGCCTCTATGATAGTGTTTATGTGCAAACAGAATAAGAAGGGGGCCGGCATGCACCCCTGGAACACCCCCTCTCTACTGCAAAGTAGTCAGTGTTCTCCCTGTCCAACCCCCACCTTCAGATGCCCTACTATTACGGTACAGGGATTTGATCTTAGACAAAAGTGACTGTGGGATACTCTTGTCTCTCAGTACAGCCCATAGTTTATCACAGGAAACACTACTGAATGCCGTGCGAAGGTCCATGAAGACCGAATACATCCTGGAGTACTGTGTTGTGATATATTTGTACAGGATTGCATTCAGCCTGAGACATTGGTCCGCATTGCTAATGCCGGGGCGAAACCCTGCTTGGAGATGGTTTAATATATGTTTCTCGGTGGTCTACAGTTGTAAGTGTGTTTTTGGACTTTTCAGGGGGCATCCAGGAGCAAAATAGGTCTATACTTGCCTGGCTTTCTATAATCCCCCTTTTTAAACATTGGCACAATAGTAGCACTGCGTCAGGATCGAGGTACATTCCTTGTTTTGGCTACAAGGTCAAAGACCTGTTTCAACAAAGGGGCCCATACACTGCTTTCGTCTTGAAATAGATCAATTGTCAGACAGTTCGGTCCAGGAACCTTCCCCTCTCCAAGGCCGCTAAGGGCATCTTTAACCTCAGCTACAGAGACAGGGTCATGCTCACGTCTGTCTGCTACCATATCACAACTTTCAAGCAATACTTCAGGGGCTTTATGGTCTTTTTCATACAATGTACTGAAATAATGGTACTCACTCGGGGGGCTATGGCTTCCACTGACTTCCAAAAGTTAACCTGGTCAGCTTTTTTACAGTAGTACAACAAGTCAGCCCATTTCTTCTCATTAAACTCTGCCTTTTTCTGTGGCAACAGTAACTTCTTCAAATGTGGTTTATCTATCTGGGGGGATTCTTAATAGAATTTCCTTATCTTCATGACATAAGGAAAGGTTAATAGAAGTTCCTTATCTTCATGACATTCGCTATCAAACCATCCCTTATTATCCAATGCCTGTTTCCTTATTTTCTCAGCTTGCTTAGTAAACAAGGGGAGCAGTATATCTGTTACATCCTTATATAAATCTCCAACATTCATAACAGTTTCACCATTTAAACATATACCATCAATGTGGACTTCAATACTCGCATATATTCTTGTTTTTGTTACGCACAAATCTAGCAATTACCATTTCAAAGTTTTTTGGAATGCCCCGTGTCCATAATACAGTTCCCATCCCTCAATCCCCCTGGATTTTTCCTACTCTGTGTCCCCAGGCTCATATTAAAACTCAGGGGATAGTGGTCACTATCGCTATGTATGATCACTTCCATACTAGTGATCCTGTCCCAATTTGCCATTCTTATTGCTACATAGTCAATCCGTGACCTACCCTGGTGGCCTACATAGGAATGACATGCAGGCTTGTCTGGGGAGACTCTCCCATTGCATGCTCTCAATCCTAGCTCATGTAGCAGTCTCACTACTTCTACAGCAGCAGGGTGTCTTCTTACAGGTTTGACTGTCTCTGATGCAGGGATCCCAAGTGCAGCATCTTGGTCATCCCATAAACTGTCGAGGAGTTCTAGGGGTTCGTATTGGATATTAAAATCCCTCATTGCGGACTGGCCACCAGGGGGCACACGGATGAACTTCTCCTCCGTGTAAGCTCCGTTCCGTGGCCCTGAAAAGCTGTTTGAGCTCCCGCTAAGGGACCCCCCCACTACAGGAACTGAGCAAATCCAGCACCTGAAGGTGACCCCCAACACAGGAGAAAAAATCCAACAAAATTCGGACCTGGTTTTGCCAAGATTATTGTCTTTTACGTTCCATCATCTGACTGCGCAATGGGCACAGAGTTTCTGTGCACACCAGCAGACCTTAGCTGGGTCGTTGTCCCAAGAGAAACATCAGAGGTGTCCAAAATGCTAAGGACCGCTTTCTGGCTGAAATAGCACTCCTCCTCAAAGCGATCGCCCAGCATGATGACAGAAAAAACTGACCCCTCCGAGACTTGAAGTGAGCAAGGGGAACGAAGAACAAACTAACTACGGCTCCATGACGTGTGGATCCCAAGAAGGTGAGCCTGTGAATGCCACCCTACCCCCGACTCCCACAGAGGGCTTGTCTCCCCTTCAACTGCCGCCGGTGTGTACCTGCGGATTTATCACTGGAGGACACGGCTTCATGTGGCCCAGACCTCATCTGTTTTGGCGCGAAGGGAACCGTGGATAAGACGGGGCTGGAAACACCACTACCATGTCGATCTCCTGAGTTCTCACGAACGAAGGAATACAGGAGCCAAGTATCCTGCAACCAAGAGGCTGAACCGAGGAATCGCTGGTGACCCGCTGAAGGACTGCTCCTCTGCACTGCTGTCGCCTTGTGAAACCCTTTTCACCTTTGATCGAACCAGAAGGCCTGTACTGGTACTTCGACCCTTGGAATAGCGGGAACAGCTATTCTCGGCATCTTCACCATCTCCTGCTCGTAAGCCTTCGGAAGCGCCTCTGGGCCATCCAGCAGACTGACCAGCCTACACAGGAGTCTTGCTCTGTAACCACCGCCAGGTTGTGTAGTATTTCGATTCCTTGTCACTCTCACACGATTCGTACGCTTGGCGTTCCCAGGTCTGAAGTGAGTAGTGTACATTTGGCTCAGATACACATGGCCGCTCCGTTGCCCTGCTGTGGTAACAAACTGTGCGGTTTCCTTCGTTTGGGACGTCTTTTACTCAACTCTGCTGCTGCAGACTCAACACGACGACGAGACGTCCCCTGCTCTCCTGAACCTGCCAGCGACTGAAACTGACGCGGAGAAGCCTGGGTCTGCTTGCATCGGGGACCGGTGAGTAGCATAGCTAGGAACTGGTCGCCCTCCTGCAGGAGCCCATAGCTTTTTCCCCGCTGTGTCAAAACAGCACGCCTTTCCGTACTCGCGCTCTGCTTCTGCCCACAGTGGAGGCTGCGCTTGAGTTGCGGAACACTGTTCTCTTCATTTGTGCACTAAACTGAACTGCCTGATTTCCCTCGAAGAGACTCCCCTTTTTGCCCATTGGCACCAGCGTGTGCAGGTACTTTTGAGCACAAGGCTCCACTCTTCGTAGGGCTCGGACTTCCTTTTAGTTAGGTGCCTCTGAAGGCGGACTGGGTCTAAGCATTATTTCGCACTGCCTGTTTTCCTTCCCTTTTAGGTGGACTACACATTTCGTGCATCTAACGCCTGAGACTTGTTTGTATTTGTATATATATTGTATTGGTATGGTATGTGTTGGTTTACTAGAGTTATATTGTGATTTCTCGCTACAGTCATTGTTTTAAAGGCCTTGGAATAAATGTATATATATTTTTAATATAACACCTGTTTGGAGTAATTTGTAAGTGTCCTTGCTTTGTGTGCTCATTGCGGGCTTTCAGTCACCCTCACCCCTCTTGAGACCTAGTCTTGACCGCCGCGATCGCTACCCTGATTGGTCTGGCTTGTCCAGAGGTTACCCTGTTCCAAGTAATTAGGTTGGCCTTCTGAACTTCTGCGCCACCAGGACAGAGTTCAGAAATCCGTCTTAACACACACCAGCAGACCTTAGCTGGGTCGTTGCCCCAAGAGAAACATAAGAGGTGTCCAAAATGCTAAGGACCGCTTTCTGGCTGAAATAGCGCTCCTCCTCAAAGCGATCGCCCCGCATGATGACAGAAAAAAGCTGACCCCTCCGAGACTTGAAGTGAGCAAGGGCAACGAAGAACAAACTAACTACGGCTCCATGACGTGTGGATCCCAAGAAGGTGAGCCTGTGAATGCCACCCTACCCCCGACTCCCACAGAGGGCTTGTCTCCCCTTCAACTGCCGCCGGTGTGTACCTGCGGATTTACCAATGGAGGACACGGCTTCATGTGGCCCAGACCTCACGAAAAATGGTGCCCATAAACGCGATGCCTCTTTGAACCTCAGTCAACCCAAAGAGTGACTAGGAGTTCACTGCTGATTGCAGTGGCGGTTTCCACCCACACGTAGACTGTTGCCCATCTGGGGACTGGAACACCATCACTAAAGTGCTTCAAGACCACTTGTCGATTTGAATTGCTCAGCGCCCTGATGCCCCCGACACTACGTGGCTCGGCCCACGCAACGGCCTCTTCTCTCATTGCACACCTCTCCTTCATAACACGCGCCGGCGTGCGGGGAGGGGAAGAGGTGAACCTAAGAGAAGGCCCACCGAGGAGGGGTGAGGTACTGGAGTTCTGGGTGAACTAGACAGGCATACACATACCACAAGTGTACCTCCCGCCCCATGATATCCAAGTGTGCCTCCCAGCCCACGGTATCCATTAACACTACCAGCGCCACCTGTTGGACACGCTGTATCGAGAGTGCATGCAGATCAATGGGAGAATTGTATACACCGCAGATGGCAATTGTGCTACAAAGCGCATATAAGGGAGTACAGCTCAAGACGACCCCATATTTTGATCCGCATTTAATGAGAGCGCTTTGAGACAAAGTGCATCGCTGGCATCATTCTGGAGGCACCTGAGGATGCGGCTGGCCACGCAGCAACACCCCTCTAGCTCTGAGGTACCTATTATCCGGTGTACAGAGGAAAAGAGATACAAGGCAGCAGGCATTCACAATCTCCCGCACATACATAGTGGCAACATGAGGGGCACCAACGGGAGGCTCCCCCGCTCCTCGATACTCCATTCAACATCGTAATACAGTGGAAGTCCACAATAGACAATTCCAAATGAGGTACATCCTGTCCCCTGGAGTATGAACTGATCCCAATGGTCACAGAAGAACCGAGAGTACCACGGCGTTGCGTGGAGAAATGGAACTAAATCCCAGGAAAAGTGGAGAGATCCTAGCATTAGTGTGCACCCAATCCAGTACCCACCACGAAAAGATACTAGAGGGTTGGGCCCCTGGCTAGCAGGGCGTGTGCCCTCCTCAAGGACACTTTCTCCCACCGGACACGGGACCGAGGCATTGCGTGGCGTGGAACTCCTCCCGCAAATCACTGAACTTTATGCCTCACCCACAAGAAGGTTGGGCCCCTACTTTTGGGGCGTGTGCCCTCTTCTTCAGCTGAGGGGATCACCCACTCCTCTTGTCAATACACGGTCTAGAGGGAAGATATACCGTAATGAGTGTACTTAGTTGAAGTGCCCTATGTCGCGATCGTATGGACATCAGGGAGAAACTTACACTATACAGGTTCTCTCCACACAGCACTGGCACAGCCATTTCTTCAGACTCCAGAATGATGACTTCAAGGGCAGACGCGGCCGCAACCAAAGCGGATCTTGCAGACGTATTCAAAGAAATGAAAAGCATGAGAGCCGACATAGGCGGAAAGGTCGACAAAATAACACAAAGAAGACAAAATAGAGGAGGGACTCAAGGAGGTTGAGCATAACCAATCCTCTCTTAGCACACTAGAATCTCAAATGGACCAGAGAATCACGGACATCGAAGCTAGGGAAGAGGAGTTCCCCCTAAAAATGGACGACCTAGAGAATCGTGAGTGACGTAACAACATACATATTTTTGACATTCCAGAAAGAGAAGGTGAGACGGACCTAGACGTAAAAAGGACACTACACACGCTTATGAAACTCTTGTTCGAAGACGACTCTGTTGATGAGCCCAAAATAGACTGTATACACAGAGCCGGAGGGGCTGCTGGTGGACCAAAGACAGTCCTGGCACGGTTCCACAATTAGGCAGATAAAGCCACGGTTCTGGAGAAGGCCACGCATACTGCACAGATCACCTTGGATACAGCGAAGGTCTCGATCTACCAAGATCTGTCTGCTCTTACACTGGCTATGAGAAGAAAGTGTGTCCCGCTCACTAAATGGCTAAAGGAGAAAGGCATCCGATATCGTTGGGGATAGCCCTTCTCACTAACATTTGAATGGAAAGGGCGTACAATTAGACTCATATCGGAAAGAGATATCCAGAGCTGTACGACCGATCTGCAGGGAGATGAAGTAAGCTGTAAAGGAAGAAGGGCAGATGCAGAGAATGGCGGGTCAAAGGCCCGAAGGAGAGGCGAATACCCAGATCGAGGAAATTTAGGAGGATGAATGCATCTCCAGATATGGAACACTGAATATAATAGCAGCCGATTCCACCAATGTCGAAACTGACGCTCGGGCCTGAGGAAAACTTGTTCACCTTAGATCAGGAACTTTTACAAGCAGAACGACGCTGACTGCAAACACATAAAGCGACTTCAAATGAACACAATAGAAATGTGAGTGCCCCGAGTGCAAGGACTCATGCACACAGACTCATGTTGACAGAATATCAGGAGACTTCGAAGAGGCAGACATGAAACACCGGAGGAGGCGCATCAAGACTGCTGAGGTTCTTGCTCCACAATTAGGAGAGAACTAACAACAGATGCTTGCAACTTTGTGGGGCGCTCTTCAGAGGTCATGATCTTGAAAAAGGAGCGGGCTCGCCCAGGTCACAACCCATGGCACTGAGGGTGAGGCATTTTCTAATAGACTCGATTGGTTATGAGACTACTGAGGGGGTGGGGGTAAAAGGTTGGGGCTCAAAGTTAAGTTGAACATTATGAGATGGGGCCGTATGATGTACGGTATCCGCTGGTGGTTCGAGACCTGCCAGGTACAGATGACCTGTTTGGATTGCACACCATCAGGGAAGGGTGGGCAAGGGGAAAATTGAGGGAAGATGGGGGAACTGGAACATGCCTCCTCAGAGTTGGGTTGTGGGCATTGAGGAACGTCGAGTGTGATAGCAGCATGTACTCATTTTGTGAATGGTATACGAAGGAGATAAGAAATGTTAACAACACTTGAATTCCTGAGGGGAGGACCTTTCAGGGTAGGTACGCTCAATATAAAGGGCATGAATTTGCCCACGGAGCATGATTGGATATGCCTTTCTCCAAGAGACCAAGTATATACGAAGAGAAGAACGCAGGGTCCTACACTCCAGATTGGGAACTGAATATTTTGGCTCTGGCTCTGTGCGAAAAGTGGGAGTGGGAATACTGGTGAAGAAGGGGTTAAAGCTGGAAAAGACCTGGATGTGGGCAGACACAGAAGGAAGAGCTCTCGTGGTAGTGGGAAAGGTATGCAATAGAATGTGCATATTTGCGACGCTTTTTTCTCCAAATGTGGGGCAATCCAGATTTTTACAGCGTACAATTCCAAAGATAATGTTGGAGGCCACGGGCCACATAATACTATGGGGAGACCTTCATTTATGGGCATATCCCGTGTTGGACAGAAAGTCGGGCAATCCAGAATCACGCAAACCTACAGATGGTGGCTGAGCAGGGCTGGTGGAGATGATGAGGACATATGGGCTGCAGGACATTTGGCGAGCATTTCGCCCTAATGAGATGGGGTACACTTTTTATTCTGCACCCCACTCTATGTTCACCAGAGTAGACTATCTATACCTCTCTGAGGGAGTGGGCAAGTTGAAACTGCTTCTGAGATAGTACCAATCTCAAGGTCGGATCACGATATGGTTACTGTCGATATGAACTTACTAACTCTACAACACAGGGGGGTAAAATGGCACTGTAATGAAACTCTGTGGAAAGATCACGTCTTCCGTGAGGAGATGAAGAAAGGGATAGAGGAATAATTTGAATTCAACGATACAGGGGAAATACCCAAGACAGTGGTGTGGGAGGCTGGTAAGGCGACATGGAGGGGGATACTGATTAGGGAAGGAGCGAGAAAGAAGCGGGAAAGGGCGCTTATAGAGACTGGGTTAAGGAATAGGATAGCACAATTGGATAACGCTGCCCGCAATTCCAACGAGGAATATACAAAGAGCATAGCTGATGCTAGGCAGAAAAGAGAGGAGCTCCGGCTCTTGGAGGAGGCCCAGGTTGTTCGCAAACTCCAGTTCCTTAAACAAAAACACTATGAAAAGGGAGACAAAGCAGACGCCCTACTTGCCAAAATGCAGAACGGTCGATTGTTAGCATAGAGGGGGAGGGGGGCACGCTAACAACAGACCAGAGGGAAATTCCAGAAGTGTTCGCACAGTTCTATGAGAGTTTATACAAATCAGAAATGGTACAGGAACGAATGAAAAAAACAATATTTAGAAGGGGTGGACATGCTGCGGCTCTTCCATGAGGACATGGAATTACTAAATGTCCCAATCACAAGCGATGAGATCGAGAAAGTGATAAAGAGGCTACTGCTGGGGAATGTACCTGGTAATGACAGATATACAGCTGGCTTTTACAAGATGTTTATATCCTCTCTCCTCCCCTTCATGGTAGACTTATTTAATGACATCCTCCAGACAGGAGTAGTCCCAGAATCCTTCTCAGAGGCACTCATCACGCTAATCCCCAAGGAAGGTAGAAACCCTAATTAGTGCAGGTCCTACCGCCCAATCTCACAATCTCATTATTGAACATCAACGTCAAAATCTATACGCAAGTACTGGCAGCCAGACAGGTCCACATGCCTCAATTAATACACTCTGATCAGGTTGGATTTATTTACTACTAGTCCATCCCGCTGTTGTTTCGGGAGGCAGGGAGCCGACACCATGCGCAAGATGCTACATATAATCCATGAGTCTGAAAAAATGGTGGGGGACCCCGCTCTCTTATCAGTGATTGCAGAAAAAGCATTTGACAGGGTGGAGTGGGTCTTCTTAGAGGCGGTACTAGAAAAAGTGGGGCTGGGTCCTACATTTAGGAAAGGGGTTAAAGCAGTATACACATCTCCCAAAGCATCAGTAGTCGCCAACTCTGAATAATGAAAGTGGTTCCACCTGGAAAGAGGTACATGTAACGCTTACCTGGTATCCACGGGGACGTCACTCAGCCTGTTCCGACCTCTTACGACCTCGAACCCTTCCCTGGAGTCTACTCAACTGGAGACTGGGTCTGAAACACAGGATTGGTAGAGTTTAACTCCCTATTGTCTCTGTGTGCTTGAACCCCTTCTTCCCCGGGGTCCAACCCTTCCCTTTGATCCACAGCTCACCTTGTTTTCTTGGAAAGTGTGCTCTCCATCCTGCTTTCAGCGCAGGGGCGGGTTGATTGATGCGGGCTTGTTGCTGCCTAGTTACTTCACTGGCAAGAGTCCGACAGGTAAGTATAATGAGTCTTTTGAACAGTTCCTAACTTCGTTCCTTTCCTTCCTTAGATGATGGCCGGCGTCCGGGGATGGCGACGTGCTGCTGAGATGAGTATCGCGGAAGGTGAGTGAGAGCGCTTCGCGATGCAACCCTTTCGTATTTGCATTGAACTGAGTTCTTTTTCTGTGTCTTTTAGGTGCCGCAACGTTTTCAGTGTATATGCCGGTTATGAAGAAGAAATGCGGTGAGTAAGCGCAGTATGCAGCGCTTCTAGATGTTTCCAGGCTAACCTGGAGTGTCTTTTCCCTCTTGCAGATGGATGAGAAGTACCGGAGACAGAGTTCCCCCAGAGCAGCTGGGATTCTGGTAAGTGTTTGAAGCTCGTACAGTCTTTAAAAATAAGCAAAGATTTCTTGTGTTCTTGTTATTGCAGGAGCTGAGCGCAGAAGAAAGATGCAGGCCTACTGGAGACCAATCCGAACACGGTGAGTGTCAGGCTGCAGGTGCAGAAAACACAAAGCATGTTTCTCAGCCTGGGCGTGGCTTAAATAGTCTCTGGGTATCCCAGGTGACTCTGGGCTGAACCACACCCAAAAGACTAGACTGCACATGCAGTTCTGGGAACCGAAATATGTGGGGGCATCCATCTTGTCCCCATCAATGCACTACAAGTCCAATTACCAATGTTATCCTATGGGAGTGAGTGAGTCTGGTGCCACAAGTGCCAAGTCTGACTCCAAGTGGGTCTTTGAAGGGATGGAGAGGCCCTTGAGGGCCATGTAGGTGATCGCGATACTGTTTGCACTTTCCCTGGAACCCCTCACCCAGGTGCTTAGAATGGACCATCGGGTTGGGGGCCTGCAGGTGAAGGGGAAGAAATACAAGGTTGCCCTTTACGCTGACGATATCCTCTTACATATAAAGAACCCCATGACATTGGTTCCAAGGGCTATAAAGCTAATAGAGTGTTACGGAGTGCTTTCAGGTTTTAAAATCAATAGATCCAAATCAATATTATTCCCATCACAAGAACCTACCCCCGAAACCACCAATAAATTAGCCACTTTTTGTCTCAAAATCGGCGGCACCACCCTTCGCTATCTAGGGATAAACCTAACGCAGGATTTGAATACTCTATATGACGCCAACTACCCCAGTCTCTTAGCCAGCTTTCATGCTGATTTAAATAAGTGGCAGTACCTGACGATCTCATGGATCGGAAGGCTCAACGCAGTCAAGATGGTGTGCCTCCCGAGATTTCTCTACCCGTTTTAAATGCTTCCGCTATGACTCCCGGAGACATTCTTCAGAGAAACCAAATGGGCCATTCTAAGATTGTTGTGGCAGGGGAAAAAGGCAAGGATAGCCTATGATATTCTTGTTTTACCCAAGGAAGCCTTCCAGTTAAGGGTTATGGTCCCCCACTTGAGAGAGCAGACGGAGTTGCAGTGGGTACACCTTGATAATCATAACCTAGCACCGGCCACCGTCTCAGAGTGGCTAAGGGTCTCAAGAGATAAATTGCTCAGAAGGCTCCAGAATCACCCGATACTGGGCACGTTATTGGAGATCTGGAGAGAAGGGGTAGATATGCAAGGAATAACCACATGGCCATCCCCTCTGAGCCACATATGGGCTCAGGGAATCCGTGAGGAGATTCCTAACCTCGACCGGTTCCAGGCATGGTTCGAAGCAGGCTTTGAAAGGGTGGGACAGCTTTGGAGTGGGGAAATCTTCCTTACAATCACCGAACTCGAGGAGTCTCTGGGAATACACCCATTATCAGTCTTTTCCTTCCTGCAGCTTGAAGGGGTACTCACGAGGAATGAATGAAAGGAGAGGATACAGAGAGACCTCACCCCTTTTGAGAGATTACTTGATGCGACGATAGAAACCAAAAACTTGATCTTTGCCGTGTATAAAGCATTGGTAGAGGCAGGGAAGGGGTCCACTACCCATTGAGGGAAAGGTGGGAACTGGACTTGAACTTGGAGTTAGACCCCGAATTATGGACGAAGATCTGTACAGTGGCCTCGTAGATACCTATAGCTGTTCAATACAAATTACACACCATCAAACTTCTCCACAGGTGGCAATATGACCGTGACAGGTTATCCAAAACTTTCTAATCGGCTAGTCCCATGTGCTGGCATCAATGCAGGGAGAAGGCCAACTACTGGCATATGTGTTGGGGGTGCCCCCGGGTGGAAGTGTACTGGGACGAGGTTCTGGGTTGGATCAGGAAGGTTGATGGGATTTTCTGAGAGGTAACACCCCTGTAAATCCTATTTGGCTTGGAACAGTGTGAAGGTGAACTGAGACGGTTAACAGGGATAGTGACTCCGCTCCTTCTGGCGGCGAGGGCCTGTCTGGTGATTAAGTGGAAAGCTGAATTCCCCCTGAGCCAGAAAGAATGGGTCACGGTCGCCATATATATCTGTGTAATGGAGAGAATCACTGCATCCCTCCACGGGAAGGCTGCGCAATATTCAAAAAATAAAAACTTGGTTTATAATCCCATGTTGTTATGTTGGCGGAATGGGAGGGGTGGGAAGTAGGTTCCCAATCTTGGTATGGTTCAACTGAAATGTAAATGTTGTGTATTGTGTTTTTCAAAACCTAATAACAGAAAATAAAAAAATAAAGAAATCCCCCATTGTCAGAATTATTGGTAGGTAATTGGCCTGTGTCTGTAGCTTCTTTATTAAGGAACTCATGCACTTCAGACTATCTAAACTGTTCTGGCCGCCAACTCTGTTATAGATGTTAAATATCAGCAGGCGGTTCCCTTCCCTATTAGTCAAGTCAAGGCACATAAGATCTTTGGAGACAGATTGAAACAGTTTGGCAGCCATATCCATAGCAGGATTTACAAGTATTACCAGCCCACCCTTTGGCATGTCTCTTGGGCCTTTGCACTCAAACTAAAATAACTAAACCTTAAAAACTTGGGTGAGTCCATTGCCCATGTCTCTTGGAAACAAATTAGGTCATAGCAATGGACAAACCGAACTCACTCAGCATCTGGCAGCAGTCTATTAATACCAGCCGCATTCCAGGAGAGGACTTTTACTTTTAACTTGCCAGCAGCTCCCTCTGGTTGGTGGTCTCTGTGAGCCGGGGGAGAGGGTGCCGCCCTATCTGTACTAGTCAGTCAATCTAGCCCATCCAGCCCTTCTTCCCTTGCCATAACAAGGGAAACTGGTGTTTGGGTTCTGTTGGTTAATCTTCCGACATTGCCAATATGGAAGGGGCTCTGGGGCAGATAATGACTGCAGTATTTACAGGGGGGTAGGAACGTAGTTCTATTGCAAGTAGCCTATCAGCCAAATGTTGGTCTTTTAGTGTAATTTGAATAAAATCCTTATCTCCCTCAGGCATCCTACCCCAAACACAATACAGAATGTTTTTCCGGATAACTGATTTACAGCCCCTCGTATTCCGTATCCAGTGGGTTCATTTGTTTATCAAGGACGATTTTACTTCGTAGCTTCTCCTCCTTAAGATTGGCACATCATATAAGTATGCATCCACACCTTTCACCCTTGGGGGCTCCCTCACCCCCATGAGTTGCAGGATTTCTGAGAGTTCATTCTGGTTGCCTGAGGCACCTAATGTTGCCAACAGAACTCTAAGCAGGACAGAGCATTTCTTTATTCCTATAAATCAGATCTGGGGTTATAGCCAGCACAGGCTCTAAAGCTCCATCAGCTCCACCAGCTCCACTCTTTTCTGGTCTAACCAGCCCCTCAATCCCTCTGGGAGCTGCAGCTCTAGACTGATTGCCATTTAATTTAGGGTTGATGTGAGATGTATTCTTTCCTATCCAAAAATTCAATGCAGAGAATCAGGCTTTAGTACCGTAAGTTGGAACTATTACAACAGGGCCAGCCTTCCCGTCCTCTACATTTGTGACCAGTCTAGCTACTACATTCTTCAGGTTATTTATTTATTTGATCACTGTGCTTAGAGAGGCTCAGCTTCACCTCACTGATGATGCCCAACAAGGCTGAAACACGTGTATGGGGTTGCTGTTGGTACTCTTGTTCAGAGAGGAATTGCCATAGCATTTCGGTGCCGGACTGCCCATGTGGACTGGGACAAAGACTGATATGCAAATGGGTATTTCCCATCTGTGAAAGGTACAGTGAGCAAAACGCAGATGGCTGCAAACTCTCAATGTGGTTAACAACCACTGAACAGGTTATCATGCCTTGTTCTTTCGAGAGAGGGGCTCCTGCACCCTTTGTTGAATACTTATTTGATGATGTTACCTAAAGCAGCCATTATTTCACCATGGCACATACAGTTAATTTTTGCAGTCTTTCTGGTCAATACTTTGCTTATTTATTACTTCTTGAGTCTGAATGCGTTGGTGAAAGTACAAAATAGTTACTATTAAGATCTCACCTTGACAGACAGTAGAATCCCAAATTGGAAGAGCCAATGCTGAAGGTGAAAGCTCCCCGACCGGCCTGTCCTTCCCGGCCCGGAAAGAAATAACCTGAGGGAAAGGACATGACCGTCAGGGAAACCCTCTGGGGAAAAAACCCTGGATGAATCTGGGAACCGGTGACTCTGAATGGCCGTGTAGCTGGGTTTTCACCGACAGTTGATAATGGACTGGAGGCAGGAAGGCTTCTTCTAATGGACAGAGAAACAAAGGAGTTGAGAGGCTGATACTGAAGAAAGAAGGAAATTAGGATTGAACAGTGGAAAGGTAGGGGAGAGATTCCTTTACCTGATGACGTGGAACTAGTAAAGAATTCGAGGCAATGACTTGCAAACTGGATCCGAGGTAGACGGGAGACAGGATATCTATAAAAGGCAGAAGAGTGAGTAATGGCGAGTTGGGAGGAATGAATGAAAGGTCATTGGTTAATAGAATGAACTAACTCTTAAAGGCTGTAGAGAAGGAAGCAATGCCTGAAATGGCGATCTGGAGCTAGAAGGGGAAAAAGGAGCTCGGAAGGAGAAGGTAAGAGCTTGTGACAATTTAG
Source organism: Ambystoma mexicanum (assembly GCF_040938575.1). Classification (NCBI taxonomy): domain Eukaryota; kingdom Metazoa; phylum Chordata; class Amphibia; order Caudata; family Ambystomatidae; genus Ambystoma; species Ambystoma mexicanum. Next base: position 566,670,047 of record NC_090931.1, on the reverse strand, counting down.
CACAGGAGGAATCCCGCTGATGCGATCTGAAAGGAGCAGAGGAACAGAGTTAGAATAGCTGGTGAGTATTGGATCTTAGATATAAAGCAAGGTAAAAGAACACCTAGAAGCGAACTCACGGAGCGTCTGCAACAACAGAAGCGACGCGAAGAGTGTTCGGTCTCTGTTCCGTATAAAGGATCACGTGAGCGATCCTCTGCGTCTCTAGCGGACGTGCAGAGACTGAACCGCTGCTCTCCGCCCTGGTAATACATTGAGCCTCCATCTTGGAAGTACCATTTCTAAAGATACCGCATAAGCGGTTACGGGACCAAAAAGACCAACGGCCGATATGTGTAACAGTATGCCCCCTTCTCCTGGGGGGTGACCCTGGTTTACCCGGATGCAGCTGGAAAAAGCACTGGAACAGTCGGGGTGCGTGAACCCCAGAAGCAGGTTCCCATGTCCTTTCGGCGGGCGAATACCCCTTCCAATCCACAAGAAACTGTAATCGTCCCCTTTGATATCGTAAATCAGAGATGCTGGCCACTTCAAATTCAGGACCAGTATCAGTGGAAACAGGGGGTGGTGGAATCATACTCAACCGATGAAAACGATCTTGTACGGCCAATTTAATCTGTGATAAATGAAACACAGGGTGTATCCAAGACCATGACACACCACTTTAAAGGGTCCGAAGAATCGGGGAGAAAGTTTAGATGGAACAAGATGACGAGGTAGGAACCGAGATGCCAACCAGAGTGAATCTCCTATGGTAAGTGACAGGGCGTCTTGGCAATGACCATCTGCATTCCTCTTCGCCCGGTCTTGAGCCATTTGCAGAGACAGTTTGGCAAACCTATGAACTTCGTGAATGTCTGAGATAAGGCTATCTACCCCAGGACAGCTGGAAGATGTAGTGGTTACTGAAGGAACAGATGAAGGGTGATAACCATAGGAACAGTGCAAAGGACTGGTGTGAAGGGCAGAGTGTCTAGCATTATTATAGGCAAATTCTGCAAATGGAAGTAGTTCTACCCAATTATCCTGGGCCGCCGATACAAAACATCGCAAATATCCTCCCAAAGTTTGATTTAAGCGTTCGGTTTGCCCGTTGGTTTAGGGATGATATCCCGAACTGAGGGCCCGTTTAATTCCCAAAGCATGACAGACTTTTTGCCAGAAATGTGAAGTGTATTGGGGACCTTGGTCTGATACAACAGTATCCGGGAGACCATGTCGGGAAAATATTTCAGAGAGAAAGATCTTAGCCATCTGTGCAGCTCCAGGCAGTTTGGTTAATGGTGTAAAATGCGCTAATTTTTTGAAATAGTCTATAGTTACCATAATGGTGGTTTTGTTCTCCGAAGGAGGAAGTTCTACTATAAAATCCATAGATATAATTTGCCACGGTCGATCTGGAATAGGCATTCTTGATAACAATCCCAAAGGTGGCACTCGTGGAGTCTTGGATTGAGAGCAAATGGTACATGCAGCTACGTAATCTTGGACATCAGATCTCATATCTGGCCACCAAAAATGGCATTGAATTAAATCCAACGTGGATTGGGAGCTGCGATGACCCGACGCTCGTGAGTCAAGGCACATTTGCAAAACTTTTTGCTGTAGTAACGGAGTTGGAATCAGGACTTGAGAACTGTGAAAAAAGTAGTTGTTTTCTTTGGTGAGATGATGGGTAGAAGGGATACTTTCTCATAGTGGCTTGTTTAGAGTGGTAGCGGACTTCAGCTCTTGGAGAAAATCAGTAAGAACAGCGATAAACCTTGCATTGGGAAAGAGTCTTTCTGAACAAAATTTAGATGTAGGAGAATCCTTACGGGAAAGGGCATTTGCCCTTAAATTAGGTTTACCCGGAAGAAAGGTGAATTCTATCTGGAATGGAAGGAAGAAATATGCCCAGTGGGCCTGTCTACTGTTATTAGTATGAGCATTCTGTAACACTCTGAGATTTTGATGGTCGGTGCAGACCTCCACTGGGAATGGAGATCCCAGCAATAAATGCCTCCATTCTTCAAAGGCTCTCTTTATAGCTAAAAGCCCCTTCCCAAGAACCGAATAATTCTGTTCCGAAGAATTGAAAGTTTTTGAAAGATAAACCACTGGTCTTTCTACCCCCTGATCCGTGAGTTGTAGTAACACTGCGCCTAAAGCACATTGGGACACATCTGTCTCTACAATAAATTGCTTGGTCTGGTTGGGAGTGGTCAAAATAGATGCAGAAGTAAACATCATCTTCAGGGTTTTGAAGGCGGTTTGTGCCGATTCATCCCAGGAGAATGAGATCCCTTTTTTCAAAAGATGTGTAATGGGCAGAATGATCTCAGAGAAACAGGGAATAAACTTCCTATAAAAGTTCGCAAACCCTAAAAATCATTGGATTTCTTTGATACTGGATGGGGTAGGCCATTCTAATACTGAAGAAACCTTTTTAGGATCCATAGATATGCCCTGAGCCGACAAAACAAACCCTAGATAAGTAACCTGCTCCTGATGAAATTCACACTTCGTTGCCTTCCAATATAGGTGATTGGACTGAAGACGTTCAAGAACAGTGTTCACATGATTAATGTGGTCTTCTCTGTTAGTAGAATATACTAGAATATCATCTAAATATATGATGACAAAGTGAAACAGGATGTCTGCAAACAGATGGTCTATGAACCGTTGTAAAACTGTGGGTGCATTGACTAGTCCAAAAGGCATAATGTGGTATTCGTAATGTCCGAAAGGAGTCCGAAAGGCTGTCTTCCACTCGTCCCCGGGAGTGATACGAATGAGATGATATGCCCCTCGAAGGTCAAGTTTTGTGTAGAGGGAGGCACCCCGGACCGCTTCAATGATATCAGGAATTAAAGGCATGGGATACTTGTCGGCGATGGTGATTTTATTAAGGCCCCGATAATCGATGCATGGTCTGAGTTCTTCAGAGTCTTTTTTAGGAATGAAAAAAAGAGAAGCACCCACTGGGGAAACCGATTCGGTAATAAGCCCATTTCGCAAATTGGATTGCAGATATTCCTTTAGAACAGCCTTTTCATGTTGAGAAAGTAAATACATTCTTCCAAAAGGAATAGGTCGATCCGGAAATAGATCAATGTGGCAGTTGTCTCTCCTATGAGGAGGTAGGGTAGGGAATTCAGGATTAGCGAATACAGATTGGAACTTCTGATGGCATTCAGGGATAATCTCTAGCTGGTTAATGGTGGACACAGTTGGGAGATTGGAGACTTTCGTAGGTATATGAATGCCAACCAACTCATGAGAGAGACAATGATGTGCACAATATTCAGACCCGAGAAAAAGAGTCCCTGCTGACCAGTTTATAAAAGGATTATGAAGCCTTAACCAAGGAAGACCCAGAATAATAGGAAAGTGGGCCGTCTTGATAAGGTCAAACTCTAAAGTCTCCTTATGATTTGCGATCATGCAGGTGATCAGATCAGTCTGTTCTCATATAGGGCCGGAACTTAAAGGGCTTCCGTCTACTGCTTGGATGGGAGTAATGAATGTCTTTGGTATGTGGGCTATACCATGATCCGAGGCCCATTTACCGTCCAGGAAATTTCCTGTGGCTCCGCAATCAATTAATGGGGGAATACCTCTTATGACTTGCTCGGAAAATACCATGGACAAAAACACCACAACCATGGTCTTTTTAGTTGAAGAAGTTACTAGGTTCAGGCTCATTCTATTTGGGGAATCTGATTTATGCACCCCTACCGTCTTTCCCCTTGTGGTAGGGTTTTGGAGTTTCCCGAACTCGAAACTGGATTTCGACGTGGAGGAAGAAGATGGCAATCTCGCAACACGTGCGAGGAGGACCCACAGTACATGCACAGCCCAAGTGTTTTTCGTCTCTCTCGCTAGCAGATAGCGGTCCTCTCACAGTTCCTATTTACATAGGCTCTTCGGTTGGGACTTGTTTACTAGTTACAGAAGGGTATTCCATAAGTGGTCGAATCCCTTTATTCTTCTTCTTTTCATGAGAGCGTTCTTTTAAGCGGTATTCTATTTGCATGGTAAGGGTGATCATATCTGCTAGATTCGCAGGACGAGGGACTTTAGACACTTCATCTTTGAGTTTGTCAGATAGTCCTCTTCTAAACAGGGTGAGGAGACCATCATCTGGCCAAACTGCGGAAGACAACTACTGGAACTGTGTAATATACACCAGAAGATCCTTACTGCCCTAAGATCGAGGAGCCTTTCTTGAGTAGCTACGGAAATTTCTTGTCTGCTAAACATTGTTTTTAAACTATTAGTAAAGGCTGGGTAAGAATCTAGAATTACATTGTTCGAGGTTACTAATGGGGTAGCCCAGGCTAAAGCTGGACCGGATAGATGGGAAATCACAAAGCCCACTTTCTCTTTGTCAGTAGGAAAAAAGCAGGGACTTGAAGGTAAACTGAACTGTGCAGCTGTCAAGAAATTCCTTAAGTTTGTGCGGGTCACCGTCAAACTTGCTAGTATTTAAAGTAGATGGGGGGTATCTGAAAATGCACGGCCGACTTGCTGTTGCAGTTGGGCATTGTCCTGTTTAAGCGATTGCATCTCTAATGACATCGATTGCATCGCAGCCATGAGCTGTTGCATTTTCTGTTCCATTAGGTAACTGTCTGTCAAAATTGGCGTCGCTTACTATTACTCCTTGAGTCTGAATGCGTTGGTGAAAGTACAAAATAGTTACTTTTAAGATCTCACCTTGACAGATAGTAGAATCCCAAATTGGAAGAGCCAATGCTGAAGGTGAAAGCTCCACCGACCGACCTGTCCTTCCCGGCCCGGAAAGAAATAACCCGAGGGAAAGGACACGACTGTCAGGGAAACCCGCTGGGGAAGAAAACCCTGGATGAATCTGGGAACCGGTGACTCTGGATGGCCGTGTAGCTGGGTTTTCACCGACAGTTGATAACGGACTGCAGGCGGGAAGGCTTCTTCTAATGGACAGAGAAACAAAGGAGTTGAGAGGAGGATACTGAAGAAAGAAGGAAATTAGGATTGAACAGTGGAAAGGTAGGGGAGAGATTCCCTCACCTGATGACGTGGAACTAGTAAAGAATTCGAGGCAATGACTTGCAAACTGGATCCGAGGTAGACGGGAGACAGGATATCTATAATAGGCAGAAGAGTGAGTAATGGCGAGTTGGGAGGAATGAATGAAAGGTCATTGGTTAATAGAATGAACTCACTCTTAAAGTCTGTAGAGAAGGAAGCAATGCCCTAAATGGCGATCTGGAGCTAGAAGGGGAAAAGGGAGCTCGGAAGGAGGAGGTAAGAGCTCGAGACAATTTAGCACAGGAGGAATCCCGCTGATGCGATCTGAAATGAGCAGAGGAACAGAGTTAGAATAGAAGGTGAGTATTGGATCTTAGATATAAAGCAAGGTAAGAGAACACCTAGAAGCGAACTCACGGAGCGTCTGCAACAACAGAAGCGACACGAAGAGTGCTCGGTCTCTGTTCCGTATAAAGGATCACATGAGCGATCCTCAGCGTCTCTTGCAGACGTGCAGAGACTGAACCGCTGCTCTCCGCCCCGGTAATACAATGAGCCTCCATCTTGGAAGTACCATTTCTAAGGATACCGCATATGTGGTTACGGGACCAAAGAGACCAACGGCCGATATGTGTAACATTATTGGCTTCAACCTAATCACAGATTCACCCCCTTCATGTGTTTGACTGGATACTTCGGCTACTGCGAGGGGGGTGACTCCCCCACCTTCTATGGACCCCCCTTTTGCTCCGTCCCCTAACCCAACCTAGGTCATCTTCTTCCCGCTTAAACTTACAAAGCAGGTTTGAGGGGGAGATGTCACACACCGAGGGGGCATCAGTTAGGCAGGAGTCAACTGGTCCATTTACTTCCTGTCGTAAGACGCAGGCTGGCTGACCGCCTGGAGCTGGAATAGGCTGCTTTGGGGGCCAAGGGTGGTCTTCAGATATAATTTGGGAGATAACCACTCCCTGCCCCACTTTGGGAGATGTTATTACCACCGGCTCCCCGTGGGGAGTGAAACACCCTCTCCCATTATAGATGTCAAAAGGGAAAGGGCTACAGGATGAAATTATACAGGTCCCCTTCCCGGTCGCAACTCCCCAAGCTGAACAGGGATTTCATGGTTGTTACATTCTGTGTGAGTGGGGGGGGCTATAACCTTGAACACATCTCGAGGGTTTACTTTTCTATCCACCACTTGGTGCCCAGACTGCTGGGGTAGCCTTTTGTTGCCAAAAAGGCCGAGGCACACCCACAACCAGTTTCCAGGGGGTCAGGCTGAATTGAAAAATTTGGTGTACTAAAGTTGACACTACAATTGCTTGCTAAGGGACGTTTTTCAAGTGGCACAGTTATAGGTGCAACGTTTCCTTTATTTGTGCCATTGGCATCTATCGCTTATATATCACCCAAAAGGCCCTTAATCTCGTTGATCAGGACGTTTACATTATTTATCGGCTTGAAGAGTTTAAACAATTTCTTCTGACCTTCGGCCGGAGAGATTAGGTGAACTGCGATACACCATAAAATTCACTCACTAACAGCGGACTATAACGAGTCGCCTCTAAATCAGCGCAAACAATGCAAATCTATACAAACGGTAAAATGTAAGAGGATGTGCAAAATCTTGCAGGAACCACAGGATTTAAGGTGCATATGCTAGTGCAGGTGGAGGTGCAGGTGCACATTAGCCACTTAATGAGGGAAGTAAGTCTTTCTGTCTTTCCTCCTCCAGTTATGCAGGATCAAGTCACATTATTTCGCCACAATATTAAAATTCTATAGCTGAACTTGTTGAAGGGCTGTGCAAATAAGCAAATGTGCAAAATATTGAGGGTCCAAGGGCCAAGGCCCACAGACTATAAAGTGCAAATAGAGTGCAAATGCCCGAAGACATTAGTCAATTAATCAATTAGTCAATAGTCAATATGAGCAAAAAGTACCTTCCATTATTCCTCCTCCATACTTAAAAAGGAATCCATAAAAACCATAAACCATGAAAGCGCTTTTGAGATAAAATCCATTATTAAGAATCCATCTAAAAGTTAAGAAGTGTTTGCTTGCCGGCAACGTGGGCTTAGTTAACTGCTGCTTGCTTTCCCACATATTTCTATACAACTCCTTACCGATTTGGGAGCACGCAGGCTCAGGGGCTACGCAGTGACTTCTCACAGCCTGGATGCCCTTGTCCGCTCTCCAACAGTGGGTGACTGCTTAATCGGCTTCTCCTTCACCTCTTTCGCCCCAGCAGCACGGACAGCACAGACAGCAGCGCCCTTGATACCAGCGGGCATGCGCCACAAGGGAAAGCCGCTGAACGTTTTATGCCGACTGCTTCCTCCTTCCTCCAAAAGGGGGGCGTGGTCAGCTCCTCGGCACACCATGGGGCCAGGGACAGCATATACACGACATACCTTGGGTATTTCTCCCTCTACGCCTGTGGAGGCAATTTGTTTGGAATAGGTTTGTTCTCAATACAATCTCGTCTGAAATTACATCAAAGCTTACATTACCTTCAAATGCTTGAACAGAAAGATAAGGATGAATAACCATACTTTGAGTATTTATTTATTTTACATTTATAAAGCGCTCACACAGCCCGCAGGCATCGAGGCGCTGTTTGTTTTTCTTAGTTGCGTAATTGTGTTTTTTTTTTGTCTTAGTTACATATTTATAACGCGCTTAAGCACCCAGAGGTTTCTAAGCGCGGACCCGGGGATCGAACCTGTGTTGCTTCGTGTCGTCTTGCTTCCAAGACGCACACTCTGCCGCTGAGCTATCCTCCCGGGAGTATGACTTAATCTTACGAAATTAACCGTTTTTCGGTGATTAGGGAATGGATATAAGATATACACCAATTCCATGAAGAGATAGGATTTAAACCAAATGTCCTTATTAATGTTGGGCTTGGTGTCAAGGAACTTAAAACTAAGTCAGAGGAATGGGATAGAATAAGAAACATTGAATACCTTTCAAATAAATCGACCTTTTTGAAATATGTAACTCAAGATTTTACAATCAGAACCCCATTTAATTATATTTCTAAGATTAGTAACTCAAAAGTACGATGACTAACAATGAGATTAGGCTTTGACCAATTACCGATTTATAGGTGCCTGGTCAAAGATCCCACATGCTCTCAGAATTTGTCGTATCTGTAAGTCCCAGATTGAATCTAGTCGTCATTTACTTACATCATGTCTGAAATTGGAATCTTATTATGAGAAATGATAAAAAGATTATGTATAAGTTATTACATTCATTGAGAGTGATCAATTTCGGGTGCAAATCTTTTCTGGAGAAAATACTAAGTTAAACTATATTACTTATATATGGCTGATTATCTTAAAACAGTTTAAAAAAATTGAAGACTGATTCTCACTTTTTATCTGTCCTGTGATCATTTCCTTTAGCACAAATAATCTATTCTAAAATGTTTTGACTTATACATAATTTTCATTGAACATTTTCTATACGGTTTTAAGAATGTTGTATGCATTTTGAAGTTTTTAAACTGTAATATGAAATATGCCTAATGTTTCTTACTTTTTTTATCAGATATTCTTAATGTATGTTTACGTATTTTAGAAAAGTGTTATAGGCAAATGGAATGTTTACCAATAATAGCCTAATAAAATAATAATAATAAATATAAAAATAATGTCTTATTCTCAGTCTTATTAGGTATCTAAGACAAAAAAAAATGAACTGTAAATACATTGTCATAAATACTTTGCTTGTGTTTTGTAGGGTAGTTGCACTCAATTGTGGGGCATTTGATGAGATGCACGTGTTTTAAGTGCAATGTGATGCTCATTAAGGCATTTGCACATAAAAGGTGTGCATTTTATAGATGCACCAGAAACATGTGCATCTCATCAGATGTGCAATACATGCTCACTTATTTGCACTTCTTTTGCCTAACAGTATGTGCCCACTTGCACAAGGAGCATTTTTTGGTATTGTGTCCGTGTCGTAATGAGATGATCGATGGAGCGCGCCTCTCTTTGCGCCATTGAGCATCTCAATGAGATGAGCGTGTTTTTTAGAATGTGTCGCTTAGAATTCTGTCATGGTCTCAACTTTTGTTGGGGTTGCTTAGCAAAGTCCTTTAAACATGGTTTTTATGTTATTTGTTTCTTGTTTGCTTCACTTTTTCACCCCCTGTAATCATTTCACCTTTTTGAAGCCGCTCCCAGCGCCAAAATGCCCATCATGAGAGAATGTTGTGCTATATAAAAAATATAATGTAGTAGCGAAAAGAGGCCAAAGCTAATTGCTATCCATCGGATTATGACGTGCCATTTGCAGTGCGACGCACACTCAGTCCCAGAAGCCCCTCGGGTATACAGATGCCATTGTTGGAGTTTTTCTATTAGTAGACAGGGTGCCATTGCCACCCCTGGGAAGACAAAGGGTGAATGAGGGCATCACCGTCTGATCAGAAGAATGGTCAAGGCGGCATTTTAAATGCTGGTGAATGGCCTGAAACAGAAGAAGTACATATGTTGTCAAATAACTCACGCTGAAAATTACACCCAGATATGATATGATATTTTATTTATATCGCGCTCATACACAGGTGTTTCAGAGCGCGACTAGGCGAAGGGAGGGGAACAGGGGAGAAGCAAAAACAACGATCTTACTAGGCCCAGTGACATTGAGAACGCACAAGTGCATGGGGAAGGGAAAAAGGGGAAAAGTGCAGAGCAAAGGAGAGAACAAAATAAATAGAAGTAAATAAATAATTAAATAGGGTGTTAGCGGTGGTAGCGCAGCCTGTAAGAGGCAAAGGTGCTAGGTTAGTCAGATAGGGTGTATCAGATAAGTGCAGACGAAAAGTGGGTGGGGAACTGTATGGGTACAGATACAGGCCCCAGTGCAAGGGGTGGGCCGGAGGCAGTACAGGAGGATGGCAGGGTGAGCAGGTACCTGGGCCCGAAGGACAGAGGGTGGCCAGGTGCACAGTGCCGAGGGAGAGGGCAGATCAGCAGGGGAGAAGTGGGGCAAAGGGAGAAGCGATGTGGAAGCTCTTGAGGAGCTTCCAGAACCGTAGATGGTTCTCCTCAAGTTCAAAGGAGGTAGGGAGGCAGTTCCAAAGGGAGGCCCCAGCCAAAGACAGAGATCTACCTCCAGCTCGTTTCTTTGAAAAATGACTGACCCTGAGGGAGTTAGAGGTAGAGGAGCGAAGGGCTCGAGAGGGGAGGTATTTACGGAGGGATAGTTGAAGGTATTTTGGACCCAGGTCCCAGAAAGCTTTGTGGACATAGCAAAACGTTTTAAATGTAATCCTTGCATACACTGGGAGCCAATTAAGGGATTTCAGAGCTGGAGAGATATGATCCCATCCCAGACAGTGAGCTTCCGAGGGAAGGTGAGGAATGGAAGAGTACCTCTAAGGAGGTGCAGTAAGAAGTTTGACTTTTTAGAGACATCAGAGATGTGTGGGGAGAAGGAAAGTGTGGAGTCAAAGATGACCCTGATGTTCGTAGCTTTGCAGGTAGGAACAGGAGGGGGGCCAATGAGGGGAAAGGATAGAGTGTACCAATGAGGAGGATCTCAGTCTTATTGGCATTTAAACAGAGATAGTTGATGGCACACCAATTTTGAATGGCGATGAGACAGTCAGAGATGAGGGAAGGAGAGTAGGTGGCTGAAGGAAGCCTTAAAATTAGTTGGGTGTCATCAGCATAGCACTGGAAATTTGAGCAGAAGATGGAAATGCAGTATGCAAGAGTTGCCAGGTATTGGTTGAAAAGCCAGGGCGAGAGGTTAGACCCCTGGGGAACACCACAGGTAGAGAGGGAGATAGAATACAGGAAGGACCCAAGTTGTACCTGGGAGGGTCGATCAGAGAGAAAAGAGGTCAGCCAGGCCAGAGCCTGATCGGTGATACCCATGTTGTCACAGAGACAATTGAGCAGGGTGGTGTGGTTGATTGTGTTGAAAGCAGAGGAGAGATCAAGTAGGATGAGGACAGAGGGAATGTTAGAGTCAAGGTTGGAGAGCAGGTCTTCACGGATGTTCAGGAGAGCAGTTTCTGTGATTCTGGCAGATCTGAAGCCAGATTGGTGGTCGAGGAGAGAGCTAACAGAGTCAGAATGAAGGTTAAGCTGAGAGATGGCAAGCTTTTCCAGGAGCTTACTCAAAAAGGGAATCATGGAAACTGGGCGATAGCTAGCCGGGCAAGAAGGATTAACTGTGGGTTTCTTGAGGAGAGGATACACAAGGGAGTGCTTCAGAGGGGAAGGGAAATACCCAGAGGCAAAAGAGAGGTTGCAAAAATTGGCAAGGGCCAGAGCAAGGGTATCGTTGCGGTCCTTAATGGTTTTAGAGGAACAGGAACTGACCTGTTTTGATGAGGTTTTCATAGATCGGACTTGTCTAACGACCTCATCGGGGGAGAAGAGAGGAAAGGAGGAAAAAGAGGGAGTGGGGTTAGCTGGGGGTGGGTCAGCAAGCAGAGAAGGAGAGGGGTGAGGAGTGGGAGGGGAGGAGAGAGTCGGTATTGCCTTTGGAGAAGGCGGCAGGCCAGTTTGTCAGAGGATGAGCAAGAAGCCCTCCATTTCCTCTCGGCCGCCCTACACTTATGTTTAAGTGTAGCTAGGTCGGAGTAATACCAAGAATTGCACTTGACTTCGGGCTTCAAACGGATCCTCATGACAGGGGCAAGAGTATCAAGAGTGGCAGAGATAGAGGAGTAGAGCATAGACAGTGCTGTGTCAGGGTGTGAGTCAGTCTGGGATGAAGGAGGGGGTGAGAAGGTGGCAGTGAAACCCTCGACTGACACATACTTCATGGGCCTAATGTCCGAGAAGGTGGGTGGCAATCTTGCGGTGGACTTGGCTTGTGGGGAGGAGATGGAAAGATGAGAGGAGAGGAGGCAATGATCACTCCAGGAGAGAGGAGTGGTAAGGGGAGTTGATAGGGAATGCCAGAGGAGATCAGGACATCAAGTGTGTGTCCAGCAGAGTGAGTCAGGCCAGAGGGGAGGGTAGAGAGGGAGAGTGAATCACAGAGGTCGCGAAAGAGCACAGATGAGGAGCAGTGAGAATCAAGATGGATGTTACGGTCACTAAAGAGGAGGAGTTGAGAGGTAGAGGCCAGGAGGGCGGAGGAGAGGTCTGCCCACTAGGAGAGAAAAGAGGTGATTTAGTACCAGCAGGCCGGTAGAGAGTAGCAACAGTAATAGAGTGACTAGGAGAGAGACAGAACCTACAGACAAGGAATTCGAAAGATGAGTAAGTCTGAGTGGGGATGATAGAGGCAGGAATCCACTCAGGGAAGATCAAGGCTACACCCCCACCGGGCCGGGTGGATCTGGGGGCGGAGATGATCTTGTAGCCGTCAGGGAGGAGAGTGTAAAAGCTTGTGACAGAGCTGTGGGTGAACCATGTCTCGGTAAGACCAAGGACCTCAAGGTCAAGTTCTTCTAGGAGGTGGCAGATGTCAGAGGATTGTTTGACAGCAGAGCGGGAGTTGAGGGTGGCAAGATGAAGAAGTTTGCCAGCCTTAAGGACTTTCCAGGGAGGGGTACAAATCAGAGGTACACCCTGCGGGGGAGTGGAGGGATCATGAGATGGGGAAGATGGAGAAGGAGAAACGGGCAAGGTAGCCAAGGGAGGGGAGTAGGGTACAGCTGGAGATGAGAGGAAATTGATGAGGCGAGGGAACCGCCTATCAAAAAGAAGGAGATTGGCCTGATGATCTTACACCATGACAGTGCCATTTAGGTAGACATTAATGATGACTCTGGAGGAGTCAAAGGAATCCATACTAACTTCCCAGCGGGTGCCACCATTAATGGGAGAGGAAGAGACAGGACAGAGCACAGAGATCATATGGGGGGTCCAGAGATCTGGCGAAGGAACGACAAAGAGAATCTCAGTGAGGGTTTGTCTGGCAGAAGCGCTGGAATAGGTATCAGCAACAGGTGATATGTGAATGCAACCCCAACCACGATCACCCAATTTAATACTCTAGGAAACACTGGCTTTTGGCGCTCAATCCCATTTTAAGATTTCAGGAAGTGGTGTGGTGCTTTCAAATTCTAGTTTAATTTACAATATGGGGTTACCGAGTGTGTCTGGGTTTAAGCAGCAGCGTGTGAGAAGGCTCGGCAGATGTGCTGGGGTGGGTGCGCCGGCCTGTTCTACTTTCTCATGATTATTCGGATATGGTGGGTGTTATGAGGAATTCGACCATCCGCACGTGGAGTGTGCACTTGTCTGGGCTCTTTTGATATTTGTTTAAAGAAATTGAATGTTGGTAGATAAACCTCCGGGAAATGTGTGGGGCTAATCCACACACATTTTCCAATGCTCACCGCACAACGAACACATAGCCAAGTGTATTCTAAGGGACAAGACCTACCAGCACAGTCCTCCTGTCATGTTCAGCTGGAATGTGACAGCCACAGATGCATCAAAGCATCTCAAGAAGGGGGAAGGCAACACCTTCCTCCGGCCATGGCCAGCCTAATTAAAATATCAAAGGCTCAATGGATCTGACCTGCCTATTGTCAACTTCTGTGTGGTGGCAGTGCATACTGATGAGTTAATTGAAGCAGGCCTTCGAAGAGGCATGTTCACGAACTAACAAAGGGCAGGAAACCCTAACACATCTTTGATATGTAATGTGTTACCTTGAAGCTAGCTCCCACCCCTCTGTATGACGGGCAGTGAATATCATGTCTGGGACAACTGTTTACAGTAGGCAACCCTTGCAGGGATCCCCCTTATAGAGGGATGAAGTCTGTGGTTTAATGGAGATAGAAAGTCTGTTCTCGTGACAAACTTCAAGGGAGACTTGCACTTTGATCAGGAGTCACAGAGAGCTCAATTAACCTGAGAGACACTTTTATCCACAACAGACAGGAAGATGTGTGCGACTTAGCAGTACAGGTTGTCACCCGTTACCTTTCCTTTTGTAAAGCACTCTGGTTATGACCTTGCACATAACAGAAGATTGTTGGTGGGTACCCAGGATTGGTTCATTAAGGTAGGTTTAGCCTGCACCAATCACTGAGGCCCATTTGTCTAGAAAAGAGAGTTGAGGCTCTTGTTTGGCAGATCATCCAATGGCTTTGAAAGGAGTAAGAAGGAGGACTCATTTGGACCCTGGTTGAAGGTACAGTCTGCCTTACAGCTTCCACCAGTGAAGGAAGACCAGGATTTCCAAGAGAGAAGCAGGATCCCTCCCCTAAACATCTTCCAGGGGACATAGGGAGATACCACACTCAGAGGACTCATTCAGCAGCTCCAGAACTGGTACCCAGTCAGCATACAGCATGCCCTGCTAGGTTCTGCCAGCAAGCTTCCTAGGGGGGAAGTGCCAGAGATGCTCTTCACAAAGGACAAGGCTGTTGCCGGCAAACACTCTCCTCAGCTTTGGGCCATCCACCTTAAAGGACAACAAAAGTCCAGCAAAGAAGGTACGAGGAGTGCCACAACAAGCATCAACCTGCATCCATCATTTAAGGACATTTTTGAGGCAGTCGAGCCCTTGAATCGCGACAGTCTGCACCACTGACTGTTGTCATGCTGCAGTCACTAAAGCCATCCGAGACGCCTCAAAGGGCGTTCCAGATCCACCAACCAGCACATAGACAGGGATTCTTGACCACAAACTGCCGTGTAGGCCAGCCTGCAGCCGTCTGTCCAGCTTTGCTGGACGAACTGCCTGCCACATGATACCCACAGCTGTCCCCCGTCTTGAACTCTGTCGCAGGAGCTTCAAAGCATTCTTGGACCAACTCGATGCTGTCGAGCATCAAGATCATCCCAAGCACCAGGTACATTGTGATTCTGTCCCCCTTGTCCTTCTCGAAAGCCCCTAGTGACATTTACAACCAGCTGCTCCCTTGGTGCTGAAACCAAATAACCTTGAATAGTTAAGACTGATTGCTTTACTGACTACCCTCCTGTCAGTACTCAGAGTGAATCCCTTTCCTTCGTGAAACTGTCTGTCCTCTGCGTTCCTTTACAGGGTGGGCTGTATTTCGTAGTGTGCTAGGACTGTCAGTTGTAATAATAATAATAAAGTAGATATTTGTATACAACATTGACTGCACAGTCCCTTTTATCATTGGGTAATAATTGTATTTTTGATGTGTTCCAACTAACCAACGATCCACGACCTTGCAGAGATAAGCCTGCCGTTCCATCCATGTTACCAAAATTGGGCACAGAGGTTTATAATTTACTTGTGCTTTCAATCTATTCAGATCCCTTCTGGTGTACTCGATGTGTGGGGCTGATTGATGGTTTAGAAACCGATATTCACCCTGGACCACTGGTGTCACGGAAGTTGATTCGTCACATTGGTGGCAAGCGGTCGGATCTGTTGGAGCCTTGCGCTCAGCTTAGTCACCCAACAATAAAAGTACTGTTGCAGGCAACATTTAAGGCCTCATTACACGGTAGGCGGAGGACCAAGGTGCTACTAGCACCTTGGTCCATGCCCCTAAAATACCGGCACCGCCTTGGTGGAAAGGGGAATTACCGCCCTATTCCAAGGTTGGCAGGCGGTAATTCCCCCTTCCCCATTGCCCTTCCTCATTCCCATTTTTGCCCCATAGAGCTCTATGGGAATGGGGATGGCGCTAATTACGGTGCCGCAAATTGCGGTACCGTAATTAGCACCCTGGTCCCTTTGCGGGTTGGTTTTTAATGCCTGCTAAACAGCAGGCGTTAAAGTACTTACCTGCAAAGGGACCTCGTAGTAAGCCGGTAAGGGTTAACGGTCACCGGTACCATTACCGGTGACCGTTAACCCTTACCGCCTTCCGTGTAATGAGGCCCTTAGTCACTGCTAGGTATTAGTAATAGTCATGGATCTTGACATGGAGACTGTAAAAGGCAGGACCAAGGATGTCCTGTGCGTCTTATGTCAAGAGCGGGGACTGCTCCACAACACTAAGGTTAATAAACCTGAGTTGCTGACCAGCCTCTAAGTTTGGGTAGAAGCGAGGGATTTTGGGGAGAAGACGCCAGGGGACGGGCTATACCCAGTGTATCCAAACAGACAAGACCTTCCAGGGGAGGAAAATTATGAGGGTGACTGCATGAGCAGTGTTTCTCACCAATCATCCCTTTTGGAGGCAAGTGTGGTTTCTCAACACTCAAGAGTGTCAGTGTGGACGGGGGCTAGTCTGGCATCCTGCAGGTCCCAGGCCTCAGCACAGTTTCTAAGTGGCCCAGTAATTGTACCGCCTGTTAATGAGGTAGCGGCTAGAAAGCTCCTGCTTGAGGAGAGGAGACTAGCGCTAGAGGAACAGAAACAGCGGGACAGGGTCACCACAGAGTGGGACAGGGCCACCATAGAGCAGCGCAAACTGGGGCTTGAAGAGAAGAAGGAGGCCAACAGATCTACCTCTAGGGAAAGCAGTTGTAGTGGCTCAAACCAGAGTACCCGGGATAAGCCCCAGCGGCACATCCCCAAAGACTTAGTGCAGGCTTATGAGGTGGAAAAGGATATTTTTGACTGATTTGAAGTGCTCAACTGGCTTTCCAGCTACAGAAGGTGGATGAGGTACTTTGGGGTGCAGCCCTGGTGAGTAGCTTACCGACACAAGTGAACCCATTAGCGTCCTTTAAGACAAGATTACAGTATTTGAGATGGATGGGGATGCAGATCTTACTCATACATCAATAATCAGAGCTCCCCACCCAATTAGCCCAACATCCATCATCGCTCCCCCAGTCTGCCATTCAATTACTTTGTTTGAACTCGGCCTTGCGAAGGCTCACTGTGCCTGAGAATGAAAGGGAGTGAAGGCATGGCCGTATCTTCTAGTTTCAGTGTAGTTTGCCCCAAAGTCTATTTTCATCTGACCATGTGACTAGAGACCATGTTTTTGAGCTCCTTCGTTGTATTTAATACTATTAAATAAAGAAAACTTGGCCCTTCTACTGTTTTTCCATTACACCTCAAACCGGAGCTCAGATCGCGTCTCACGTTTACTGTATATTCTCGAATGGATAAGCAGGCTCTTGGCTGCCCTGACTTTTGACACTGGGACAGGCGAGCGTTCTTAAATCTTCCTTCACCTTCAGCTTGTTTTATTCTGCTGTGCCACACTTCCAGCCCTTTCATTCACGGGGTCCAAGTTTGCTAAAATACATTGTGGAACATCTAGATTCTATACATTCCTATATATATATTGGTGGCACTGTCTGCAATATATTCTCTAAGTAGACAGCCTCACGATTACTTTGTCTACTTGCGTTACTGCGTCTGTACATTTGTGAACTGGTTTTGCTTTTTCTTCAGTTCTCTGCACACATGCAATCTTCATTTCGCTCCCAGAATATTGCTTACTTTGCTACTTCGTCATCAGATTCTATAAGGTTTATATTCTGTCTTCATTAGCATCTCTTATGGGTGCATCATTTTCTGCTTCACGTGACGTCACCAGTCTTTTCTTTCATTCATTTTCACATTTCTTCTGGAACTTCCTTCAGAGGTCTGTCATTCCTTTTGCGGATACATATAGGGTTTTATCAATGGATACCTTGTTTCAAGGACTCTTTGTGGTATAGGTACCATTATTGGCTTTGCGCATGTTGCAAGTTCCTGCTGCCAACATATATAGGCGGAATGGGGGCGGGGCTTTTGGTTTATGTACTTGGCTCCTCATCTACACTCCCCCCTCTGGTTGATTTAGGGACCACTCTCCCATCATTCGTCACATTTAGACATCCTTGTCTGAAGAAGTGCTTCTTTGGAGTCCATATCTTTATTACTCCCTTCAGGCATCCTGCTGATTTCACATGTTCATCAACACTCCAGGTCATAAGACTACATTGCCCATTTTGGCTACAATAAACCTATCTTCCCACATACTTCTTGTGGTTCTTCGGATACAGGAACTTTGTTCCCTCAGAGGCATGAACACTGGCCTTTACACAGTCTCTGATTTCTTCATCTGTCAGCTCTTTGGGTCCAAACACAGACTCGACATCAATCATGATCTTTATTCCTGTTGCTTTCTTGGCTGTCTTCTTGCACTGTCTGATTATTATTCTGATCACACAGAATCCAAACATGATCTTCACCAACAAAGCTCCAAGAAACTTGAAGATATTCGCCATCCATTGTGGAACCCATGAGTAGATTGATGCAAACAGGTGTCATCTGCAATGCCTTCCACTTCGTCTTCCATCTTGACATGTAAGTTTGTGAGCATCGTTATTGTCACGATCACAGGACCCCCCAAGGCTCAGGGAGGAACCTGGGCCGAGAAACTGGCTGCCTGGCACAGGCACAGGTTGCCTGTGTCTTAACCCTATCCAAAATGATCAGTCAGTGATATCCAACATGGCCTCCAGGGGGCCACTGTACAAGTTTCCATGGTGGTCTAGTGGTGCTCGGTGGGCCCAGGGCTATATAAACCCCACCCTGGGCCACCCCCAGCGCTTAGCATTTTCTCTGGCTGCCAGCGTGACGCTTGCCTGTCACGGATCAGCTCTGTTCTGCACTACGGATCAAGACATCAGTATCCTGTTCTGCGCGATGTGTCAAGACTTTGTGACTTCAGTTCTGCATAACGTGTCAGCCTGGGGAAGCCAGGGACTTCACGACGCGAGTCAAGATCCACTCCAGTTACTTACCTGAACGCATGCGGACCGCAGAACTCTTCTGACTCTGTGTCTGCAATGCCTACTGGATTCTTCCTGCGCAACTGCGTTCTGCATGCCACTGCATCTGAAAAGACACAAACACAGGGGTAAGCGGTGGCCTGATCGTTGTTCTTCCCCGCCCACCAAACTCACATGACTTACCTGGACAGTTGTCCTCAGCAGCAGTTTTCTGCGATTACCCGTGCCGACCTCCTTCATCAGCATACCAGATCTGGAGAAGGAATCAGAAAAAGAGTTAAGACAACATGTCAGTAGGCACGTGGACCTACTACCCACAATTACGTGGAGGGGTGCCTACAACTAATATAAGGACAAATCCCATGTCAATTCCACTGTCCCCATGGCACACTATTTCCTTAGACTTTATCACAGACCTACCCTCCTGCGGAGGTTATAATACCATACTGGTAGTAGTGGATCTCCTAACTAAAATGGTGCACATCACTGCTCTGAAAGGTATACCTAATGCAGGACTGTTAGCACAAACCTTCTTAACCAACGTTGTTAGACTACACAGATTCCCTTCAGTGGTGATTTCGGACCGGGGAAGCCAGTTTCTGTCCAAATTTTGGAAGGCTTGCTGTTCCAAGGCTCAGATCGAGGTCTGCCTGTCTACCAGTCACCATCCACAGACCGACGGACAGACCGAGAGAACAAATCAATCACTCGAGCAATTCCTCCGGTGCATGCTTGCCCAAACAGACCGGAACTGGAACAAATGACTATGGGCAGCTGAATATGCGTACAACAACACTGTTCATAGCTCCACCGGAATATCACCTTTTTTCTTTTTGTATGGACGGGATCCACGAACTTCAACCTTAGATCCACCAGCGCCTTTGGACATGCTTGCCATGTGCACCCTGCACACCAACATTAAAGAAACCCTGAAAAAGGCTATGCAAGCCCTCCAGGAAGCCAAAACTAACCAAAAGAGTTTTGCAGACCCAAAAAGTATACCTGAGACTCAGTACCAGATCGGAGACAAAGTATGGCTGTCTACAAGGCATATACTGCTAAAAGGACCCAGGAAATTTCACCCCAAATACATTGGCCCATTCCCGATAAAGAACATTATCAATCCTGTGGCCATGGAACTGGAATTACCACCAATACTTCGCATACATCCAGTATTCCATGTTTCATTACTGAAACCAGTACATCTGGGCACCCGAGACAACTTTAAGAGACCTCCATCTATAATAGTGCAGGGGGAAGCCGAATACGAAGTCACAAGCATCCTGGACTCCAAAATAGTCAGAAAGAAACTCTATTACCTAGTGGACTGGAAGGGCTATGAAGTTCTAGATCGAACCTGGGAACCAGTGGAACATTTACATGCACCTCACCTAGTCGCTCAATACCATAGGGAAAATTCAGAACATCCAGGCCCGGAGTGACTCTCCTTGGGGGGGCTTTAGGTGGGAGTGCTGTCACGATCCCAGGAACCCCCAAAGCTTAGGGACGAACCTGGGCTGAGAAACTGGCTGGCTGGCGCAGGCACAGGTTGCCTGTGTCTTAGCCCCATCCAAAATGGCCCCCGGGCTAGACCAGTCAGTGATATCAAAAATGGCCTCCAGAGGGCCACTGTACAAGTTTCCATGGTGGTCTAGTGGTGCTGGGTGGGCCCAGGGCTATATAAACCCCTCCCTGGTCCACACCCAGCGCTTAGCGTTTTCTCCGGCTACCAGCGTGACGCTAGCCTGTCACGGATCAGCTCCGTTTTGCACTATGGATCAAGACATCAGTATCCTGTTCAGCGCGACGTGTCAAGATTTTGTGACTTCAGTTCTGCACAACGTGTCAGCCTCGGGAAGCCAGGGACTTCACGACATTAGTCAAGATCCACTCCAGTTACTTACCTGAACGCATGCGGACAGCAGAACTCTTCTGACTCCGTGTCTGAAACGCCTACTGGATGCTTCCCGCGAACTGCGTTCTGCATGCCACCGCATCTAAAAAGACACAAACACAGGGGTAAGCGGTGGCCCGATCGTATTGTTCTTACAACGCCCACCACCCTCGCATCACTTACCTGGACAGTTGTCCTCAGCAGCAGTTTCCGCGATTACCCGTGCCGACCTCCTTCATCAGCATACCAGATCTGGGGACGGAATCAGAAAAAGAGTTAATATAACACATCATTAGGCACGTGGACATACTACCCACAGTTACGTGGAGGGGTGCCTACAACTAATATAAGTACAAATCCCAAGGTGGATTGGGGTGTCGCAGCAGGCCTGGGCATCCATTGGCGCAGTGAAGAAACTGGAAAACCGCCATTACCTCAGTGAAGGAACTGGGGAATCAGCCAAAGACTGAGTGCAGGAACTGGTGAATCAGCCAAAGACTCAGTGAAGGATCTGGGGAATTAGCCAAAGACTCAGTGAATGAACTGAGCAGGACTGGTACAAGCCCAGTGAGGAAACTGCACAGAAGCATCAATGAACCTGTGAGAGACTGGGAGTGACATTCGGTGCAATACGCCTTGGAGGCGCAACTCAAGAGCATTCCAGATCCAATTCTTCCAGGCCACTCCTGCCTCTCTGACCACTGGGTGACAAAACCTGCAGTGGGCAGAGCGGAGGGAGTGTTTTGGGCAACATCAGGAGATATCCACAGACCGGACCTGAACTCGCCGACAGACCGGACCAGGCGCTCCTGCAGGGCCCCAGAGGTAAGAAGATATGAATGTGCAACATGATTCTCTGATTTTGGCACAGACACCATCATCCATAGCTGTAATCAAATCCAAGACATGTCTGTCCTGAAGAGTTATCAATCTTATGGCTCTCAGCTCTTCCTTGATGGCATTGAATCCCTTCATGGTAGTGTTGATTGTCTGCAGGAGCTCCCATCTGGTTATCTGTAACCATCTGGCATTTGCCATCGTCTGGATCCCTGGCATGAAGATAATCGTGAATATTCCCGAAGTCTGGCTGAACAAACTGTGTTCATACGGAATGTCATTGAAAGCTTCTATCGATTTAGCTGAGAAATAGTTTTCTCTCTTTGTTCGATTGAGGACTCCAACTGACCTCCTCTTTCTTAGATGAGCATCTTCTTTTGGGAACTCTCCAATGTTCAGGTCACTCTTCGGTATCACCAGTGCTGGAACATGGACAATCACTATAGAACACAGTCCTCCCCAATCTCTGGGCAGCTTCATGTATGCTCTGGATCCACGGGCCCAGTAGTGATCTATTATCACTACTGTTCCATCCTTCATTACTGGTACATCAAAGATTTGAAAGCCCTGTAGGTTCTCGCCAACTTTTCTCATGCCATTGTTTCTGAAGCATAGTTCTGGACTAGCCAGAGGCACCATCTGCAATGGGCCTCCTTTGTCTTCAACCCATGTCAACAATTTTGCAAGCTTTGGTTAGAGAGGTTTACATCCTTTCTCTACACGATCTATAACTGGTTTGTGATGTCCTGTTACTACCACAGCTCTGCATCTGACTATGACCTCTTCCCAGCCATCTATAAAGTACTGTTCCACAGATCTGCATCTGGCCTCTTTCCTTGCATCTTCGTATTTCTTCATCAGTTTTTCCCTGGCAATTGAGTTTCTTATTTATCTCCCATCTGATTCCTGCTCCTTTCATTCCAGGATGCTCATATCCTATCACATGATCTCTGGTGTGTGCTCCTGCTCTTGTCTTCAAATCTTGAACATAATCATCTTCTTCTGGACCTGACTATTCAGTCACCCATACCAAGGATGCTGTTCGACCCTGGAATTTACCTCTTGTATGGCAGAGTGCAAGGTGAGCCTGACTATGAGCTGTCTCGATGTCTATGTCTATAGCTATGACTATCTTAGACTTTTCCATAGCATAAGGTAGGAGAGCACAAACATAGCAATTCTCAGATATCGCTTTCCCACCTCCTTCATGTGTTGATACCACATGTTGTTCCCCAAATATGCTGTACTGGCTAGATAAATATTTAACTCATAAACATCTTCCCTTGCACTTCTCTTGGGTCTCATTCTCGCCAAATGAGCTTGTATATACTGGTCATGGAGTATATACAAAACAGACCATACTACAGTGGGAATCATAGGAACACTTGTCAAAGAAATAGTTGAACTTACATGTGTCACTTGTGTAGAGATAATTACGTATGGCCTTGGTCTTCTTGCAACATCTAATTCTGCATAGGTTACTGGAGTGTGGAGAATCAAAGGGACTCCAACCTTTCTGGGACCAGCAAGGTAAGTAGTGTGTATTAGCAAAAACAGAAAAACAATGATGGATGATGTGAACACATATATTATGCACCAATACATGAGACCCCCCCACTGGTGTCTCTCCGCACGTCGTTGAGTCTGCTCACTTTCTGGAACTGCATTATTTTCAATGGACCACATTGTGCCTTGGTACTACTTTTAAGGAAGGAAAAACCTTTTTAATCGGGCATCCTTGATTGGTCAGGTAGCTGCAATATCTGCTAGATTATTGCTGTAAGCAATCGTCAAATCGCAGGGCCATTCTTAGGATCCTGCACAAAAGTACGTATGTCAGTGCTATGCCCAACAAGAGCAGGGTAAGCTCAGAGTATAAAAATGAAGACAGCGAGGAGGAGTCTATGGACAGCGACATCAGATAGGACCATGAATGTGATCAAAGAGAAACTTAGTGAGGAACGAATCAGGGAACTGCTGCCTTTTCCAGTCGTCAAATATAAAGTCAAGATCTGGCATTTTTTGCACACCAGCACTTTCTAAAATTCACATTGATATGATTCCTGTGTCTCTGTAACGCTCACCTGATTCCCACGGAGGCGCGGGTCTTGGCAGGAAGCTGTCTGTGACTTGAAAAGCGATGTGCAGGACTCGATTGGCTTCTGGGGTCGAACCTCTTCGCACTGTGTGTCGGACTCGAAGAGTGAGGTTTCTGCAGGTGAAAGAATATGGGGGTTAATGGTCTGGGTTGTTGAATGTCCCTCTCTCTCTGTTCCCAGCTGTTTCGTAGAGCCCCCAGGTCAACGTGCTCACCTTATATAGGTGAATGCTGGGCTCTCCATCTGCGTCTGGTGCAGGGTGCCGTTGCCAGTTCCTTCACTGGTGAAACATAGGCCTCTTGAATTCAGAGGATGGTTACCGTTGTTATCTGCACAAGCGGTGAGTTTCTGGACACCTTTTGTCTTTATAGTCTTTAAATGCGTGGCCCGTTTATATGCAGACTCTGTATAATGCTTGTCCCTTATGTATTGCAGGGCTTTTGAGATGGAAGGTGAAGTGAAGCGCCTGGAAGTTCGTAAGTATGGCAAGCGCTCTAACTGTCTCTTTCTTTGCAGCTTAGTTCGTGTTAAAGAGACGCCGGAGTATGGGTAGGCATTTTATTGCGACGAGCGTGATGGACGTAAGTAAATACCTGCTTAATGTCTTTTCTTTTGCCTTTCAGATGTTGGTACGCAGCGCCGGAGTTCGCGGAATGCCAGTAAGTTGTTAACGATACTTTGTCTTTACAGGCGGCGATGCAGAACGAAGAAATCCGGAATTCACAGCGTGCCGGTAAGTATGGCAATGCTTTTGCCTTTGCAGGTGGAGATGCGGCGTGAAGAAGCGGCCGCCGCCGATGGATCAGGTGAGTAAGTACTGCGTGTAAAGTTCGCCTTGCTAACCTGTTGTTTTCTATTCTTTGCAGGTGCTGATGATGTCTGGATACTGAAATGGTAAGTAGGATTCTTGCAGGTCCAGAAGAAGAAAAGCCGGAGCAGATTCGGTGAGCGTTCTGCTGCAGATGCAGAATAACGCGACGCACCCTTCATCTATCGGGTGTGGTTTAAATAGCCTTGGAGTGATGAGGCGTCTTCTTCCACGGCCCCGCCTAGGTAAGAAAAGAGTTCCAGTTTCCAGAAGAGTTCCAGTGCTGTATCCAGGGAGTGGAGCTGCCCCACCCATGTAAGAAAGTAGTTCCTGTTCTTAGATAGCTACTAAGTGGCTGGTAAGTAAGCAGCATGGTCTGCTGCAGGTAAGTCCACCCAAGCATCCTCACACCTATTATGAGCCCGGCGCTTCCAGTGCCGGGACCAATGGTTTTGATGAGCCTGGTGCCACCGGCGCCAGGACAAGGTCCAAAAGGTCCCAGTGGGGACCGGCTGGTGCCTAGGATTAGGGTTAGGGGCCTGCTTCCAAGGACGTTGGGCTGGTCCTGGCTCCTTGGAAGCAGTGATCATGACAGTCTCGAGAATAGTTACTTTTTGCACTCCTGATGAAATATCTATAAAGAGTGTCCAGGGTAAGCCATATCCAAATGCACACCTGCATTTATTTAATCAGAAATCTTAGCGTCCTTCTTCCTCATCAGCGATCAAGTCTTCACGTGCTGAACTCCTTCTTCTTGTCTTGCTTCTGAATCGGGTGGGGGTGTTCCGGTCTCACCGGCATCCGGCTTCACGTTGCCCAGGCGTATCCAGATGCGCCTTTCTTGGACCTTTACTGCTGAGGGAGTGATATTATCGACAATGTACAGTCCATTGAAACGGGGCTAATGCCACTTCCTAGTGAAGTTGCGTATTAAAACGGAATCTCCAACAAATAATGTGGATAAAGGTAGTTCTTTAGATCCAGTTGCTGAATAGTCTTCATCTGTGTTCTGAGACCTACACCCCTTACACTTGAGTTGATATGAAATGACAGATATACTAGCGGTCATACATGTTAAATTCGCATGTAGCACATTTCCTAACAATGCTGCATCTGGGCATCATTGTACTCCTCGATGGAGGTAAGAGGGGCATTCTCATTCACCTGCCTTCCTTTAACAGCTCATGGGGTGTGAGGTGGTGGTCCGACCCGGGCTGATTCCGTAATGCATATAATGCAAGGGGTAGGCAATACAGCCATCACTTCTTCAGTTCAATTTCAACTTGCCAATTCTCTCTTTCAGAAGGCCGTTGAGTCTCTCACATATTCCGTTCACTTTCAGGTGATAACCAGAAGAAAACTTGTGTTTTATCCTAAGCAATAGGCTGATATGTCCAAATCCAAAATTAACAAAATGGGGCCCATTGTCGGATATCAGCACCTAAGATGCTCCCCATCTAGGAAAGACTTCTTGGACTAAAGACTTTGCAGCGCAAGTGGCATCAGAGTGTGTACATGGACCAGCTTCAATCCATCTAAAAAAAGGGGCACACCACCACTATCATATCACTATCCACTACATACTTGCAGCATATCGACATAGCCAATATGTAAATGCTGAAAGGACTGTTCGGTCGAGGAATTACTCCTCTGATTGTTTGCAATGTATGCGCAGTGGTAAACTTTTGACATATGATGCAATTTACTACATAAAAGTCAATGGGTCTCATTAAGACCCGGGCGGTAAGAGATTACCGGTACTGGTAAGGCCACCGGTACCGGTAATCCCTTACCGCCCTACTCCGAGTTCCCTTTGCGGGTCCTCCCTTAATGCCTGGTTTTACCAGGTGTTAAGGACAGGACCCGCAAAGGGACCTTAGAGCTAATAACGGTACCGCAATTTGCAGTACCGTTATTAGCGCCTTCCCCATTCCCATTGAGCTCCATTCACCAGGGCGGAGTCGGTGAGGTTTTGGAGGCAGCCATGGTGCTAATAGTGCCATGGTTACCTCCAACCTCGTAATGACCCCCAATGTGTTCTAACAAATTTGGTACAAATCAGTCCTCCGCAATAGCTTCTAAGAGGCTTTCCCTAAATATATGCGCTGGGTAGTGTAGCTGTTCTAGCACTACCCTTAATAAGGCTACAGGTATCACCGGCTTTCCAATGCTGTCCTGTCGCCACAGTGCTTCAGAGGGGTATAATGAACACCCCCTCCATGTCCATAGCTCGTTCTCTTCCTGAGGAGCACCACCTTGAACTTCCATCAACTGTGTTCTGGATAAATGATTAAACACTTTATTTACAATCATAACCGTGACCACTTTTTTTTTCCTTCACATCTGGAGTGTCAAAACTAGAAATATCTGGAGAAAATGCTGCAACCCTTTTGGCCTCTTCGTCTGCGGCTTCATTCCCGTGTGAGATAAAGTCAGTTCTCTTAGTATGTGTTGCGCATTTAACTATTGCGATGGCTACTGGGAGTTGTAGTGCTTTAATAAGCCTGTCAAATAATGCAGCATGTTGCACTGGAGTGGTATCGGCTCAGAGGTAGCCCCTCCTTTTCCAAAGTGCTAACCCTGCATGCACGGTTGATGTCACATAGGAGGAGTCACCGTACGCCGTTACTTCCTGCCCTGCGTTTTTCTCGAGTGCAACAATAAGCACTACAATTCTACAGCTTGTGCCAAAAAGTGAGACGGAAGTCTTGCACTTGCTACTACTTCAAATGGTCCATTAGCTCTGTGCCTTACAACAGCTGACCATGAATGCCTTTCTCCATCAGTTTGAACAATTTTTGATGACCCGTCAATGAAAAGAACCCCCCCCCCCCCACTAGAGCATTCTCCTTCACCCTTGGGATCTCATCATAAAACTCTTCATAGTTTGTGCAATCATGTAGTTGCTCATCCGCTGTCACAGGTTTGAATACGAATGTGGCGGGGTTCACTATTTTACACCTGACTATTTTGATCGCTGGATTTGATATAACTACCTCATATGCAGAATCTCTCTGAGATGTCAGTGTACCCTTAGGTTTCTCCAAAATAGCAAATTATGCATGTTCAACAAATAAAGTCATGGAGCACCCATCACAATGCTTGTAGACTTCTCAATAGTGAACGCGGCTGCTGCCAGTGATTGTTCGCAAGTAAAGTGCCCCCTCATAACTGGATCTAGAATCCCACTATAATATGCCAGAGGTTTATACCACAGTGTAGTCCTCTGTGTTTATACCGCTATCATAACTGTCCCATTCATGTGCGAAAACAGATAGAACTCCTCAGAATAATTGGGAATTCCTAAAACTGGAGCTGTACAAATTGCTTTTTTCAATTCTTCAAACCCTCCATCCATTTCCTCAGTACATTATTTCTCGTCCTTATTCACTTGGGCTTTTTTCAAAGCCTGCAAAAGGAGTCTGGTGTATGAACTATAATCAAATACCCATGCTCTAACATAGTTGCACAGTCCCAGAAACTGCTGGGATTGTGCGGTTTTGCTTTATCATGCGGTTTTGGTGTTTTCATAATCGCTTCAGCTCTTTCAGATGTATCTTTCTTTCCCTCATGCGAGAGTAACTGGCCTATGTACAACACCTCCTTCTGGCAATATTGCAATTTCTGCTTGTCTACTTTATATCCCTTGTCTGCTAGGATAGTCATTAACTGAGTCGAATCTCATCTGCACTCATCTTCTGATGTGCTGCAAACTAAAATGTCATCTACATACTGCAGCACAACACTTTGCAAATCGATATTGCTTAGGTCCATCTACTGGACCCTATTAAAGATCAATGGAGACTCATAGTACCCGTGCGGCAAATGAGTACTCTTCAGCTTAGTCTGACAGAACGTGAATGACGTAAGGTCCTGAGAGCCCTTATGTAACGAGATTAAGAAAAATACATTTTTCAAGTCAATCACAGTGAAATATTGTGTGTCTGTGGGGATACAACATAAAATCGCTGCAGGATAGGAACTAGAGGAACCTCTGCCTCTACAATCTGGTTAATTGGTTGCATGTCCTGAATGAGTCTCCACGACCCCCCTTGTTGATTTCTTCACAGGGTATTGCACAGTGACTCTGACATCACTAAGATACTCTGTTCCATCATAGCTGATGTAGGGGGGTCATTCCGAGGTTGGAGGTAAGGTAAAAACGATGCCGGGCTATTCTGACCAACCAGACCGCTATTTATGGCATCGTACTTTACGATGCCGTAAATAGCGGTCCAGGCACGCGCACGCTACACAACATGCCGGCATTACCGGCATGCCGTAAACCGGAGCTGATCACAAGCCATGCGGACATGCAAATAACGGCCTACTGAAGGCCGAAAAGTACCTTACCGGCATGGAGTAAATACCGGCATCTCTGAGAAGGTATTAAGAACCCTGAGCAGTGTTTCCAAGAGCCACAGGTGCACACAATCAGCACAGGTGGAGGCAATGGAGTCTGGCACAGCACAAAAGGAGCACACCCACACACCACACCCCCTCCCACACCAAGATGATACCAATAGTAGTAGCACTACTAGAGCTGGAGGCCCTGCTTGCAAGGCAGCAGCAACAACAACAACAACAACAACCACAGCCCCCACCACAGAGGATACACAGGAGGAGAAGGAGGGTGAGACAGGCCCAGCATGCCCCACCAGTACAGCCACCGTTACCACACCGGCAGCCCCAATCCCTCGCATCAGAGCCACCCCCTTCAACCTAACACCAGAGCAGATCTACACCCTGTACCGGCTTGACCGTGACACCATCACCACCATAGTGGACCTGATACACAATGACATAGTGAGCCTCATAGAAATACGCACCGCCATCCCCCCTCTACTGAAGGTAGTGTCTGTGCTCCAATTCCTTGCCACAGCCACCTACCAGCACACAGTGGGGCACATGCATGGCATATCACAACCCTTATATTCCCGCATACTGACCCAGGTGCTGGATGCCCACCTCAAACACACAAGGGACTACACATCCCTACCACGGACTCCCCAGGAGATATTCGATACAAATGTTGCCTTCCATGCACTGGCAGGCATGCCAAATTGTATAGATGCACTCGACTGCACCCATGTGGAGTTGGTGATCCCGCATGCCATGGAGGTGGCGTATCACAACCGCAAGCAATACCACTCCATCAACGTGCAGATGGTATGTAACGCCAGCAAGATCATCACACATTGCTTTGCCCGATATCCAGGATCAACTCATGACTCTTTGGTCCTGCGGAACTCCACGCTACCACGCTATATGGAGCGACATGCTGGATGACGTGCCTGGCTGCTTGGTGAGTTGCCTGACTGGGCCATGGCAGTGCATCGGGGTTGTGAGGTGGGTGGCTGCATACTCCACCTGGGTGGGAAGGGGGGAGATGCATACTCCACCTGGGTGGGAGGGGGGGGAATGCATACTCCACCTGGGTGGAAATGTTGAAGCCAGTGCACGATGTGCACCTCACTGAACACTGTGCCCCAAAGCAAGTGAAACGGCACATGACTATCAAATCCTACAGTGATGAAGTAAGGCCGACACCTAACACTACATGACTAACAGGTAACCAGGCCGCATTCAACAACACATGCACCACTCATCGGCAGCCCTCACACACCGTAAGGGCTTCCTGCACTATGCACTGCATATGCACTATGTCGCTGCCTCCAGCATATCACAGGACAGTCATCCCTGGGAGTGCATTGAAGTGAGCCTAACAGGGATACCACAGCGTGTCACTGGTTCCGCGCACCCATAGGAGTGTTGCAAGTCACCATGGTACTGATCAGTGCAGAATGACGAATATGCTACTGACTACAGCCAATACTCCCTACTACCAAATCTCACAGAACACAGCACATCAATGATTTTACCCCAAGACTGCTGCATGCATATACAATGCACGTGCAACAAGATGTGAGTGCACACCATAAACCATCTTGAAGATGCTACCCCCGCCACCATTCCATTGCACAGGACACATAGCAAGGCCAGAAATGGGGTCAATGCATCCAGGGACATGTGCGTATGGGCAGAAATCACCTGCTGCCATGTAAGACTAGTTCAGTTGTCCGCCATGAATGTACAAACACTTACCTTCATTCCCCTCTCATGCAGGTGATGGTGGCTATCCCTTGAAGCCGTGGCTCATGACCCCTGTCCGACACCCACAAAACAGGCACGAGGAGGACTACAATCGTTCCCATACCGATATGTGTGGTGTTTGAGCAGACCTTTGGCCTGTTGAAGGTACGATTTTGTTGCCTCAGCCGGTCAGGTGGGGCACTCATCTACAGCCATGAGAAGGTGTCCAAGATCACCATGGCATGTGTAATGCTGCACAATATGTGCATCCGTCGGAATGTGCCCCTGACATGGAACTGCTACTGCCTGATGATGATGAAGGGGAGGAGGAGGAAGAAGGGGCAGGACAGCATCAAGATGCCGATGCACAGGAGGGACGTGCCATGCTGCAAGCATTGATTGGACAATATTTCTGACACACAAGTCAGCAGAGGGTGTGAAGATGTCAGGACATCAGGCACTGAGTGTGGGGATACATGTACACTATGCACTGTGCAATGTTAAATGACACATGCGTAATGATGAATATCCACTTTGTTTTTTTTAGATGAACAACCGGTGTATTAAAATTGAAGGTTTAAACATGAGAAACAAACCCTCCACCACCCTCCCCAACTCCCCTCCCGCCACAACTCCCATACACACCCTCACCCCCCTCCCCTTCCCACCACAACTCCCAAACACACCCCCTCGCCCTCCCACCACAACTCCCAAACACCCCCTTACCCCTTCCCCCTCCCACCACAACAACCCCACAGTAGTTCCATAAGGACCACATAGGCCACATGTGGATGGCAGCATTGTCACTGTGCGCTCCCAGAGCCAGTGGGTCGGATGTCCTGGCGGCACATCGTACGTTGGGACCGACGGTGCGGGCTGGTCTGGGTGGAGGAGCATGCAGAAGGTGTGTCCTCATGCTGGGGCTGTTGTGCAGGATGTGCAGCCTCCAGAGCATCTGCTATACGGCCAAGGCCCTCACAGAGCCGGTTGGTGCTGTCCGTAATGACCTGGCCCAGTGCCCTCAGTTCATTCCGCCACTCCTCCCTGGCCTGCGATTGTCCTGCATGAAGTCATTGATCAGGCCTGTGAGCTGCTCAGCCCGCTCTGCATCAATGGCTGATGTTGTGGCCCTGCTGGGAATCGAGCTGACATGTGTTTCCGGCGCTTCAGAAAGGGAACTGGCCACAGGACTGGCATGTCCCTGTGTTGCTCCTTGCCCAGTAAGCTCAGGTGTGTCACTCTCACCCCAGTCACTATAGGAGACCTGGGGGTTGGTTTGGGCATCAGGGGTGTGGACGACTTCATATGTGTCCTCCTCAGTCACTCCGCATATGGATATGGGGCTGTCGGCAACATCAAGGTGGGCCGTGGCTGCAATCTCCCCAGCCACACTCGACTCCTCAGAGCGCGGCGTAGGGCATGTGTCTGCCGACAGTGCAGGGTGGGATAGGGGTGGGGGTGGGGGTGATGCACCCACCTCGGGCCTTGCTGGAGCTGGTGGTGTGCCTCCAGATGTTCTCTTGCTCGCAGGTAGACGGCGGCCCCTGCCTTGGCTCCTGGAGGTGCAGGGCCGGTTGCTTGCTTGCTCCTAGCTGTCATGCTCGCTGCCTGTGGGGGTGGAAGAGGGGAACGGCATGAGTGATGATTTGAGAGCCAGCATTTGGACTTGGCTACAATATCACAATCAGATATTAGTGGGATATCAGCATTTGGGTGGAGAACGGCACATTATTCTATGCTTGGGTGGTAAATGCATGCATATGTCTGTGTCACTCATGTTGGCCGGGTACTGTGCTGGCTCACATGCACACTGTTTCCATCGACTGCCCTGTGTGCCACACGGAATGGCCCACTTTGTGTGGTATGTGTCATATAGGTTACCTCGCACCTGACACTAGCCTGGGTCTCACTTGTTTCGGCATGATTTAAAGGGGGGGTGTCGCCGACCATGCCGTGACACCTTGGCCAGCCCTTAGCAGTGACTTTCTAAACATTGGCGTTGGCAGTATTGACTTTGGACACTCACCTCCATCAGCGATGACATTGCCCCGCACTCATATCTCCAACCCCTTCGATGGCTTTGGGGCCTATCATGGCCGCACATGTCTCCTCCCACGGCATTAATTTCATGGGCGAACCTGGGCCTCCTCCTGTCTCCAGGGCCTGGCTTCTATTAGCCGAGAGGACGCTCCGCACCCTCAGCCGCAGGTCGTCCCACCTTTTTCTGCAATCCTTTGTGGTGCGGGGGGTGTTACCCACGGCGCTCATCTTCTGCGCCACTAGAGCCTAGATCTCCTTTTTTATTTATCACCGCCACCCTCCGCATGTCATTGCTGAAAACAGTGTCATCATGCTCGTGGAAGGTATCCACCAGAATTTGGAGTTCGTCAGGGCTGAACCGCTCCATTCGGAGGCGGCCAGCTCCCTTTTTTGGCGCTTTGGGCATTCCTCCTTGATGATGGTATCTTCCCGGTATTTCGAAAGTGTGCCAGGGGCCCTGTCTGGTGAGGATGGCAATGGATTGTGTTTTTAAAGATGGCCACCGTGCTCCTTCCAGTTCCTGCGCGATGACGCTTTTTCTGGTTCCGCATTTTAACGGTGACCGTAAATAACGGTGACCGCTATTTACAGTCACTGCTAATGCCGCGTTGCTATGAGGCGGTAGTGTTCGTTACGGTGCGGGTCATGCCGGTAGATGGTTTTCCTGCCGTTTTTGTGGCATGCCGCTAGGGTCTTTACCGGCATGGCGCAAAGCTCGTGCCCGCGAATTCGTAATAGTGAGCTTTTAGTGGTCTATTGCCAGTTCGGATACGCTATTTGCGCCATGCCGGTAATGGACGGAACTTACCTCCTATCTCGGAATGAGAGCCATAGTCTTAAAAATACCCTCATCCGCCTCTCGAGACATCGGATACTGGGCCTCATTACGACCCAGGCGGTAATCGTCCGTCATTACCGCCATGGCTTAATGAGCGTTTACGCCGTGGGCCGATGGCGTAAAGAGCGCCACATTACGACCCATCGCGCACGAGCATTACGCCATGGCGGTAATGCAATTAACGCCATGGCGGAAAAGGCCCCTACCGGCATCGTAAAGCGAGCAAGGTGCACTTCCGCCACCGTAAGTAGCGGCCACCGTAAGTAGCGGCCACCGCAATTTGCGGCGGCCGTAAAAAGCAGAACCGGAAATAGCGTCATCGCGCCAGAACGGGAAACAGCCCGTCGGCCATCTTTAAAAACACAATCCATTGCCATCCTACCGAACAACACCAGACCCAACCCTGACACCTGTCCCAACCTATCACCCACCCATCCAAGTACCCGAAAATGCCAAAAGCTGTGAAAAAGGCATGTGACCGCCAGCGCCAGGAGAGATTCAGCCGGGAGGAACTCTGCATGCTTACGGAGACCCTGCAAGACAACGCAGGTGTCGTTTTCTCCCCGGAAATGACCAGGACAGCCATAGGGAAGAAGAAGGCCATCTGGGCCCTGGTGGCTGAGCGCGTCAGCGCGGTGGGGACCGTACCCCGCACCCCACAGCAGTGCAGGAAGCGCGGGGACGACCTCCGCATACGGGTCAGAGCCGTCATCTCTGCAAACCCCAACCTTGCCCTGGGTACCGGTGGAGGGTCGGAATCCCCCCTAAAACTCCAACCGTGGGAGGAGATCTGTGCTACCACGATTGGCATGGAATCCATTGAAGGCGTCGGAGGGATGGAAAGGGGAGCTCCGACATCAGGCGATGAAGGTAGGTGCCTCAAACAAGACATGCCATAGTCACTGCAGTCCAATCATGTGTAGCACAAGGTTGCCCTAGAGTGTAAATGCAACACATATCAACACAGCCCATAGCCACATGCAAGCACCACCCTGTATGCACTGCTGGCACCCGCATACCTGCATCCACATTCCACACTAATAGGAGACAATCTGCATGGCACTGCCTGAAATCTGCCTCATCTACTGACCAGAATAATGTCAATCATTGTCATTCCAAAGTCTGCAGACCCATCAATAACGCCCTCCCTCCTTTGCTCCACCACAGGCACAGATTCACACCCAGAGGACCAGGACACCCCTGCGCCGAAGATAGCCAAGAAGGCCATCAATAACGTCCCTGCACCCTCAACCTCAGCTGCAGTGAGGCAGACCCCACTACAAGCAGGTCCCACTGCAAGCATACCTGACGTCCCACCGGCAAGCACCCCTGTAGGCAGCAGGCCAGCAGCAGCTGCTCCACCGACATTGCCTGCCACAGAAGGCACGGGGTCAGCGGCCAGCAGCAACATCGGTGAGACAGCTGCAACAGCTGCATGCTCAGACTCAGACATGGAGCACGAGGTCAGAAGCCCCACTGACCTACTACATTCCCCCTGTTTCTCAGATGCCAGCCCCCATGAGGATCACACACAGGGGCACACAGAGGTAGAGGAGTGGCCTTCCACCCCATGCCCTGTCCACACTCCACAGGAGGGGAGCAGCCCCTCCATCACTCCACCAGCACTGGCCATGGGCCATCAGGGCCAGCAGTCCCTCGAGGACATCACTGAACGGCAGCATCAACTGGCCACGATGCTGAATGAGCATGCCGCGGAATGTGTGGGGGCTAGGTCTGCCATTGAACAGGCCACGGAGACCCTAAGGGCCGAAGTAGCACAGAGCACTGCCACCCTGAGGGATGCCATGCAGACCATGTCCAGGGACATCTGTGCGGAACTTGCCGCCTTGCGTCGTGCGCTCACTGGGCACACCCACACCCTACCGGATGTGCATGCACAGTGGCAGCCAGGGACATCCTCCACTGCCAGTTCTGCACAGAGCAGCCCCGTGCGACGTTCCGGACGTAACCTGCGCTCCACAGCCAGGGATGCCCCGGGGGCCGGGAGAGGGGGCTTGTAACAGCCTGTGGCCACTGTCACAGGCATCTGTTGAGACCTAGAGGGTGTGTGTTGGGGTGTGCAGGGGGGAGGTGGGAGGGGGTGTGTTGGGGTGTGCAGGGGGGAGGTGGGAGGGGGTGTGTTGGGGTGTGCAGGGGGGAGGTGGGAGGGGGTGTGTTGGGGTGTGCAGGGGGGAGGTGGGAGGGGGTGTGTTGGGGTGTGCAGGGGGGAGGTGGGAGGGGGTGTGACACGACATTTCATAGTTTCAATACACTTTTTTCTTTCAAAAAAAGTAATGTGTGGACATTTTCATTGCGTATGTGTGCTTTATTGGTGTACAGTCCACAGTGTGCATGTCCCAGAGACACACAGTGCCCCAAGTGCAGTCTCCATGTGATAAACACCAGCCGTGTGTGCTAGAAGCAGTGGTCGATGATACTTTGGCGCATTGCACGCCCCTCCTGTGCATCGCCTCCTCCATGGGGTGCCGCCCCATCTGCACCCTCCTCATCCTCATCGTCAGGTGGTTGCAGTTCTGCGTCAGGGGGCAGGGGCACATTCCGTCTGACGCACATATTGTGTAGCATGACACATGCCATGACGATCTTTGCCACCTTCTCATGGCCATACAGGAGTGCGCCACCAGACCTTCTGAGGCTTCGGAACCGTGCCTTCAATAGTCCGAATGTCTGCTCTATGACCACACGAGTAAGTGTATGTGCACGGTTGAAGTCCTCCTCGTGCTGGTTCTGCGGGTTCCGGACTGGTGTAAGGAGCCACCTCTTCAGGGGATAGCCTGCATCACCTGTATGTAGGCGAGAATGTATGTGTCAGTCATGTTGTCTGATCAGGAACATGATGTTCCACCATGGCTCGCATCCAACTGTTACTTTGGCTCACTTCTACATGCACTGATTGATTCACACAATGCAACCAGTATATGCTCATGGCTCCCATGGCCTGTTTTGCATGCCATCACCCAATGTATGCAGAGGGGTTGTGTGCATTGTGAGTGCCCATCCGCTGTCTCCGTTCTCTGTGTTACTCACAGCCAGGTGGAGTATGCATCATCCCCCCCCCCTTTCTGCCAGGTGGAGTATGCATCATCCCCCCCCCTTTCTGCCAGGTGGAGTATGCATCACCCCCCCTTTCTGCCAGGTGGAGTATGCATCATCCCCCCCCCTTTCTGCCAGGTGGAGTATGCATCACCCCCCCCCCCTTTCTGCCAGGTGGAGTATGCATCATCCCCCCCCCCTTTCTGCCAGGTGGAGTATGCATCATCCCCCCCCCTTTCTGCCAGGTGGAGTATGCATCACCCCCCCCCCTTTCTGCCAGGTGGAGTATGCATCATCCCCCCCCCCTTTCTGCCAGGTGGAGTATGCATCATCCCCCCCTTTCTGCCAGGTGGAGTATGCATCATCCCCCCCCCCCTTTCTGCCAGGTGGAGTATGCATCACCCCCCCCCCCTTTCTGCCAGGTGGAGTATGCATCATCCCCCCCCCTTTCTGCCAGGTGGAGTATGCATCGGTACGTCATTCACCTGCCCACTTCCATGACATTGGACTCACCGAGTAGCCAGGATCTTGGGCCTGCATGTCGCTCCATGTAGCGTGGTATTGTGGAGTTCCTCAGGACCATAGAATCATGGGTTGATCCGGGGAATCGGGCACAACAATGTGTGATGATCTTGTTGGAGTCACAGACCATTTGCACGTTGATTGAGTGGAACTGTTTCCGGTTGCGGTACGGTACCTCCATGGCACGTGGAACCACCAATTCCACATGGGTGCAGTCGATGGCACCAATGCAACCGGGTATGCCGGCTAGTGCATGGAAACCCACTTTGGTGTTTGCAATCTCCTGGCCAGTCCGTGGTAATGAGATGTGGTCGTCTGTGTGCTTGAGGAGGGCATCGAGCACTTGGATGAGTGTTCGTGAGAATAATGGTTGTGAAATGCCATGCAGGTCCCCCACTCTGTGCTGGTAGGTTCCTGTGGCCAGGAAGTGGAGTACAGACACTACCTTCAGTAGGGGGGGATGGCGGTTGGACTTTCTATCATGCTGACGATGTCGTTGTGTGTCATGTCTACGATGGCGGTGATGGTGTCCCGGTCCAAACGGTACAGGGTGTGGATCTGCTCAGCAGTGAGGTTGAATGGATTGGCTCTGATGCGTGGGATTGGGGGCTGCCTGCGTGGTGGCACTGGCTGTGCTGGTGGGGCTTGCTGGGCCTGCCTTGCCCTCCTTCTCCTCCTGCGTCTCCTCTGTGCTGCCTGTTGTTGTTGTTGTTGTTGTTGTTGTAGCACATGCATTGCTATCAGGTCCTCCAGCCCCAACATTGCTAGTCGTATTGGCATCATTGTGGAGTGTGACTGGGTGTGGGAAGGGGTGGGGTGTGCTCTTTTTGTGCTTCCCTGAGTCTGTATTGCCTTCACCTGTGCTGTTTCTGTGCACCTGTGGCAGCTGCATTCACTTAACATGGCCCTTTACGGTTGGTTCGCGATGGCGTTATTTGCACCATGGCGGTAAGGTACTTAACGGCCTGGGTGATGGCGTTAGGTGCATGTCCGCTTGGGTCGGCATTTGCGTACCTTTCCGCCATGGCACTAAGTACGGTGTGGGCGGTCGCGTGCGCGCACCCTTGACGCAGTTAGCGCCAGCGTTAACTACGATGCCGCTAATGGCATCGTAGTTAACGGTCACGGGTCATGATCGGACCTGGCGGAAAACGATGGCGGTAACCATTTACCGCCATCGTTTTTCACTTAGCGCCAGGGTCGTAATGAGGCCCACTGTCTTTCTCGAGGTGAAATTGCTCCTGGTTTAAGCATAATCTTAACTTCTACCACCCCCCTCAATTGGCCTATGCCATAAGGGTCTCTAGTCCATAAAGAGGTTGGCACTGTTTCCATGTCCTCATCAATAAGTGCTGGGAGCTGTCGTACTATCACCATTTACTGTGGGCTTTCCCTTCTCTCTATTCTGATCCAATATGTAATACTCATCTCAAATACTAAAGTGAAGAAACCGAGAAGTAGCCCTTATGTGGGTAGTTGCGCACACACTATTATTGGTTCACTCAAAGAGTTATTATGATGTGAGGGGGGGTCCTTAGCAGCAGTAGCAGAGCGTAGAAGGGTAACTTCTCGGCACCCCTTCTGTACAATAAGCAAAAGGTAAGGTAATGCCTGCCAATCTGCGCTACCCCAACCAAACAGTGATCTGAGGTTAGTTTGGTACCAAAAAGTTTTCACAATGCCACATTCTCCTGGGTTATACAGTAAGTATTTTTAATTGTTAAAAGCAAAGAAACACTACACGCCAACACGTGTTTCAGCCCTCTCTGGGGCGTCCTCAGGGCGTATGCACATAACAAATTAAGTATATCTTAATATGGTTCTCATTGCCCGATAAGTCACCTCTGTAGGGTCGGTTAGTTCGAGTCGGGAGATGGCACTGGTAGCAGTGCTGGAGAGCATAAATGCGGAACAGGCAGTGTGCTACTGCAAGTCTAATGTCCGTTAGATACGAGCGTCATTATAACACGCCTGAATGCGTTCCTGCACGGTAGTTTCTGCCGGCAGGCAGTGGTTCTCTGAACAAAGAGAACCACTGCCTGCCGGCAGAAACTACCGTGCAGGAACGCATTCAGGCGTGTTATAATGACGCTCGTATCTAACGGACATTAGACTTGCAGTAGCACACTGCCTGTTCCGCATTTATGCTCTCCAGCACTGCTACCAGTGCCATCTCCCGACTCGAACTAACCGACCCTACAGAGGTGACTTATCGGGCAATGAGAACCATATTAAGATATACTTAATTTGTTATGTGCATACGCCCTGAGGACGCCCCAGAGAGGGCTGAAACACGTGTTGGCGTGTAGTGTTTCTTTGCTTTTAACAATTAAAAATACTTACTGTATAACCCAGGAGAATGTGGCATTGTGAAAACTTTTTGGTACCAAACTAACCTCAGATCACTGTTTGGTTGGGGTAGCGCAGATTGGCAGGCATTACCTTACCTCATCTCAAATACTACTTCATCATTTGTCAGATCATCTCTAAACATATCTTCATCTGTGACGTCAGTCAATCTGTCCCGGGAGGATAGCTCAGCGGCAACGTGCTCGCCTTGGAAACAAGATGACACAAAGCAACACAAGTTCAATTCCCTGGTCCGTGCTTAGAAACCTCTGAGTATTAAGCGCATTATAAATACACAACTAAGACATATTCCTGTAACAGCGCCTCAATGCCTCCGGGCTGTGTGAGCGCTTTAAGAATGAAAATAAATAAATAAAAAATAAACAAATCTATACCCTTCCCCAAGAACAATTACTGTTCTCCATGTCCTGCACTCATCATCGGTTCCTTCAAGCATGGCCCATTGCCCTCTCACTGTGCCTGCCTGTAACTCCAGAGGAATATTCTGTCCCACTTCTTTGTTCATAGGTACCTGTGCCCTGAACAAGAACTCTTCAGGTATCCTCATAATTTTGCCCACTAAGCCAAGTAGCCATGTCAACAAAATGCGTAGCCCATGCAAAAAGACTTCTTGATCTAATGGCATCCCTCGCAGAGCTATTTGCCCTCTAAAAGCCATAAATTCACCCATGTTTAGATAATGTATCCGTGGAGTGGAACACACTATGCCTTCAGCAGTGAAGGAAATCGTCATATTTAACTTTGTCTTCAGATCTCGGCCCAGAATATTAATCGGTGGCTGTTTTGAATACAATAACGGTACAGACATGTCACACTCCTATAGAGACTGGCAATTCAATAGTAAAAGGAACTCACTTGTAGCTCCAGAAAAGCCCTGAGCACTCATGGCATGTCCCGATAATGCATATTTTCCCTCTCGTATACATGAGTTGGTTGCCCCAGTGTCTACTAAAAATGAAAAATATTTGCCTCCTATGGTAACATCAACCCTTGGTTCCTCTTGAGGATCTGGTGTCACCAATAATACAGAACACATGAAGTCACCCTGGGAGCTGTCCTATTGTGGGTACATACTTATCCGCGTACCTTTAAAAGGACTTCCTCCCACAACAGTCTAGGTGTCAATAACTGTCCCGTGTTTGCACTCTGCTGTATCTGCATGGGTGCGTACTGTGACTGCCCTTGTGGCGGATTCAGTGGTGCTTTCAAAACCTGTTGCATTTACGGCGCTTGTGCTTGATACACAGTCTGATCTTGGCCAAACCCACCCCTACTTTGTGAGCTATATGCTGGAGGATAAGCTGTCCCCCTCTTGAGAATTGCCCATTCTGTACATACCCTTGGCTCCCACATGTTCGTGCAATGTGCCCTGTCATGCCACATGTCCAACATATAGGAGAGAGCTTTCTCATTGGATGTGCTTGCATATTTTGATTGTCATTCTGCATATTTTGAAACCCGCCTTGGTTATTTTGAAAGCCACCCTGATTATTCTGGAAACCACCTCTTCCTCTAAAGCCCATTCCTTCCTCGTGGCGTGAACCCATTCCCTCCTGTGACATACCTACTGCTTGATGAGTTCCCAAACCCTCTCCACTTGTCAGTACCGCTCCTTCTATGGCATACTTTGACAATTTCTTCTGTACTAACTTAGCTTCCTCAAGTTTCCTAGTATCCTCCTCCTTCTTATTTTTCTCTAATAGAAATCGGCAATGATTTGCGATAGTCAACTGTATCTCTGCCCATGGCTTTGCTTCCATTCCCACTAGTTTCTTGAGCAGTCTCTGTACCTGTTCTAGCAATCCCTGATGCAAAATGTGGTAAAATACTGGCACTGATTTCCCCCAAAGCTCCCACATTTTCAAAGTCCAGCATTCCTGAATACCACTGGATCTTCGTCATCTTTCATTTTACGTGCTGTAATTGCACCCATATCTGACATACCAGGATACTGTACCCTGAGCACTTTCCAAACAGCTGCCCTAAAATTATTAAATGGTGCCCCATCATGAGCTGTGTTCTGTGCCGTGACACTTGAGTAACCTGCTCTCATCCAAACGTCAGCAGCCCTTTTCCTAAGAATAGCTGCCAAGAGACGCTTGATGTCCCCTATGGCTAGAATATTTCCTCCTGTCATCCTCTCTAGCTCATGAATCCGTTTTCCTGCACCCGCCATTAAACTAGGGAGTTTCCACCTTAAATTATCCTTGTCCATCTGTGGCCATGGGATATACTGCGGTTTGGCTCCTCCTTTCTCCAATAAGGGTAACTGCGTGAACCCAAATCTGCAATCAACTCCCATTGTCTTCCTATTCATAGTGGGGAAAATGGTTCCTGATTGTCTTCTACCTGGCAATTAACTCAGCCTGTTAACATACGTTGGTGATTCCCCCCTCTCACTATGTGATTGTCCTTTAGGTCTCTCTAGGTATGCCATGGTATCTGGCGTCCTATCTTTAGGTTGGTCTAAATGCAACCATCTCACTTCCTTGTCTGTCTGCAAACATCACTTGGGACCGCATGCACTTTCTCCATCCTCCCCACAGAAGGTTTCTCTGCCTTCGTCTGACATAGCCAGTCCCCAACCAGTATGCCTTTCATCTTTCTCATCCCTGTTTAAAGTCAGCCTGTCTAAAAACACGTCTCTATGCTTGAGACTGAACAAGCTTCCTTCTATGCCTTGTGACTGGGCAACAATAGATTTATCTTGTTTTCCTCTACTTCCCGATTGACCTTTTGTCCTCATCTCCTGATAAGCTTTATCAATCCTATCTCTGATGTTTCCTATCTCGAAATTCTCATCTAGGTTTACCCTAGACGGTCCTGGCATTGCTCCTTGTGATGGGAGAAACTCCTCTATGTCGCGCCATGATATTACTGGACTCAGTTCCATGTGCTCTTTCTCAATGCGATCAATATTGTGCACCCTCTGTCTGCTTTTTCGCTCCATTTCTTTGTCTACTTCCCTTTGCTTCCTCACTTCCCATTTAACTCTCTCCTCCTCTTGTCTTTTCTTTTCCCTTCTTTCGTTTGCTCTATGGTCCTCTCCGTCCCTTTGTCTTTGCATTCTTTTATCTCATAATTTCTGTTCTTCTTCACTCTTCTTTTCTAGCATATCTCGTTCTTCTATTGCTCTCTGCCTGTTATCATACTTCCTTTGCTCCTCTGCCCTTACTTCCTTTCTGAGCTGCACCTCCTGATACAGCTGTTCTCATCCTTGTCTACTCTTCCTTTTATGCTCATCTTCCTTCAATCGTTTCTCTTGTTCCCTGTCTTTTCTATCCTGTCTGTCTTGATCTTCCCCTTGGCTTACTTCCTCGAAACTCTTTCCATCGAGTTTGAGCAGTATCTGTCCACCCATCCATTTGTTCTGTACGAGCGTAACCTCGTCAGCTTTATCCTTTTTTCCTTTCCATCTCTTAATCTCCCTTTCTGTATCTAGGTCTACATTTGATTGTTCGCTTTTCTCCTTTTTGTCTTGTAAGGCC
Source organism: Ambystoma mexicanum (assembly GCF_040938575.1). Lineage (NCBI taxonomy): Eukaryota > Metazoa > Chordata > Amphibia > Caudata > Ambystomatidae > Ambystoma > Ambystoma mexicanum. The sequence continues at coordinate 566,627,405 of NC_090931.1, read as the reverse complement.
TTAAAGGTCACCTCCTTTCCTTTAATACTTTCTGGGCTCTCGTCACTGCTAAAAGCAGGCCATTCATGTATCGGATTACTATATCCTGTCACCGCCTTTAGTTCCCTTAATGGATACAATCCTTTATCTGTTGCTCTATCGCCATTTACGTCAGCCGTGGTAAGGGGAGCAGAAGGCTCAACACCTTCCTCCCTACACTGATTAAGCATCCAGTCCTCAGGAGGCGGATATTTCCGTTCCTCCTGGTAAATTTTCCAGAGCCCTAAACTAGCTAGCCTTTTCGTCAATGTCTTCCCTGTGTATGCAGCGTACAAGTATGTGGTCATGTGTTGCAAAACCGTTTTTGACACCGATTCCCTCTTGTGGCCATGCCATGAACATATTGTCTGCATTACCGTTGACTCATTCCACGCTATACTGTTTAAACTTAGGTGTGTGTTTTGGCAGTTGCTTGCAAAGATGCATTAGTGGAGTAACATTCCCCATTGTCACAAGTCTCAATTGACTATCAATACTTACTGTTGATTTACACAAAATACTTTTCAGAAAAATAACAAATATGAGCGAGCACCAACAGTCGCCGCTCAAAATCTCTACTTCTCAGTTTACTATAATCTACCTGTTCAGTCGGCGCCAACAATGACTAAAAAGATAGATATTAACTTTTGATCTCTACTCGCCACAGCCTATCTTTGTCGCTCTTCAACACTTCACTTTTTCAATACACAAAATACACAAACAAACTAGTTAACTTTAACATATATCTCCTTAGAGCTCTTTGCTGCTATCTCTTGCCCCTAAAATACTCTGATTGGAGTTTTAATCATTTCCTCTAATAGATCTATTTATGTGCCTCCTAAGTACCCATTTTGGGTTTTGAAATTACTCCTTCTAAAAGCAGATCTTACTCATGCATCAATAATCAGACCGACTCAGGAAATTTGGCAAAAGTCACAGCTGTTTTATTAATAATTATCTAAAACAGGGAGTACAACAGACATCAACAGACGTTCGCTCAAGTCTCTCAAACATTTCATTAAAAAAGCACAACTTTATACTATAATTCCATCATAAGTGACATCATACTACGTCACAAAATTAGAAAAACTACTAGGGGATGTGATAGACTTAAAGGGAACATCTAAGTATACTTTCTGTAGGGACAGGAATCGTGATTGGGTCTCTAAGGTCAGGTGGGCAACTAAGCCCACCCCAAGTGTAAGTCATGTTCCGTGCCAGACTAATACACAATGTTCTGTTGGCTTCTCAAACTATAGGGCTCCTTACTACTAGGGCCTCTACAATTGGTTGGCACCCTTGTAGCCTTCTTGAATTTTCCACTCGCTAGCAGCAGGCAAGCTGGTACCCCAGGTCCTGGGGGGTTGGCTTTGGTCATGCCTCCCCACCCAATAAGCCCAACATTGATCATCACTGCTGCGTCTGCCATTCAATTACTTTGTTTGAACTGGCCTTTTGAAGGCTCACTGTGCCTGAGAATAAAAGGGAGTGAAGGCATGGCCTTATCTTCTGGCCTCTGTGTAGCAGGGCCCAAAGTCTATTTTCATCTGACCATGTGATTAGAGACCACGTTTTGAGCTCCTTCATTGTATTTAATACTAGTAAATGAGGAAACCTTGGCACTTTTTGTTTTTTTCCATTACACCTCATACTGGAGCTCAGATCGCTTTTCGTGTTTACTGTATCTTCTCAAGGCGATAAGTGGGCTCTTGGCAGCCCCGACTTTTGACACTGGGCCAGGTAAGCCTTCTCGAATCTTCCTTCGCCTTCAGATTGTTTTATTCTGCTGTGCCACACTTCCAGCCTTTACATTCACAGGCTTCAAGTTTCCTAAAACGCTTTGTAGTACATCCAGATTCTATACATTCCTACATGTATACATTGGCGGCACTGCATGCAATCTCTTCACTATATAGCCAGCTTCATGATTACTTCGTCTACTTGCGTTACTGCATCTGTACATTTGTGAACTGGTTTTGCATTTTCTTCAGTGCTTCTCTGCACGTGCAATCTTCATTTTGCTCCAGAAATGTTGCTTACTTCGCTACTTCGTCATCAGATTCTATAAGGTTTATATTCTGTCTTCATTAGCATCTCTTCTGGGTGCGTCATTTTCTGCTTCACGTGTCGTCATCAGTCTATTCTTTTTCATTCATTTTCACATTTCTTACAGAACTTCCTTCAGAAGACTGTTATTTCTTCGCTGATACATATAGGGTTTTCTCAATGGATACCTTGTTTCAAGGACTCTTCATGGTATAGGTACCATTATTGACTTTGCGCATGTCGCATTTTACAGCTGACAACATATAGGCAGAATGGGGGTGGGACTTCCGGTAGAGGTACGTGGCTCCTCCTCTACGCCAGGAACTGATGCAATTCTTCAGTTACCTCCTGAGGAAAGGCACGTTTATGAGTACAAAGGCAGCTCTGCTCAGGAAATTCTGTAAAACCCCAGAACAGTATCTCAAGAGCTTCAGAGAGCTTGGAAAGAAAAATAGGCAGTAATTTCGAGCATTCACACACTTGTTGAAATATCTGAGTGGGTGGGTGACTGGTAACAAAGTCGACACATTTAAAGGCGTGTACAATTTGATTGTGTGTGAGCATGTATTGGAAAATTGTGAGGTTGACCTACAACAGCATCTTGTGGACAAGACAATAACAGACCCTAGGGAGCTTGTAAAGGCTGCCGACAGGTTTGTGAGTACTCAAGCCCAGAAAAAGGCTCAGGCGACCACACCCAAACCGGAAGAGGAATCGGCGAACAAAAAAGTAAACAAGTATGGGAAAGAGAAAGGCCCAACCCAATCCTTTTTGAAGTAAGGTCCCCAAAAGAACAAAGGGAAATCCCAAAACTGTAGTTCAGCCGTGCACACTGAAAAGAAGAAAGCAGGCACCCCTAACAATGGGATAACTGCGGTCTCACCAACCGAAGGTTGTTTCGTCTGTAAGGAGCTGGGCCATAGGAAAGGGGATCCTGCTTGCAAGGGCCTACCCAAGCAAGCCATAGTGAATTTTGGACTTGTGGAAGAGTCCATCATTAGTGTGGGCCTCTTAGAGGAGGACTTCTCACTAGGCCAGGGTGTGGCTAAATGCAGATTGGTTACACTGAGTGGGAACGGTACCGGGTCTCCAGAAGATACCCCAATTCCCAATAATATTCAACTCTATATATATAGAACATGTGTATATAAATGGACACAAATCTCCTGCGGTCCGAGAAACTGCAGCTTGTGTCACTACTGTCACCCAGCAGTGGGTACAGCCAGGTAAGTATATTGATGGGGCTGATTTTTGCATCAGTGTGTTTGACGGAAAGAGTAAGTGGCCCTTGGCGATAGTAGAGTTCAGCTGGCAAGGTGAAATTACCCAGCGCCGTGTAGCGGTGAAAGACTCCATCCCTGTCCCGTGTCTGTTGGGTAATGATCTTCGTGATGCCAAAATAGTTTCAGTGGCTACCCAATTGAGGGCCAAAGAGAGTGTCACATTGAACACTCTGAGAGTCTTAGGGCCTGGAGTGCTTCCAGAGGGCTTGTGGGAAGGAACTGTGTGGCCGGTAGCCTGTAGTCCTGCTCCACAGACTACTGAGTAGTCTATTCCTGTGGGTAAGGGGCTAGTAGCCACTGAGGACCCTACTTTGGTAGTAGGGGACTCAGTAACCTCAGAGTTGCCTTGTGCAGAGCAGGAACCTGAGATGGAGGACCAGGTGGGTGAAGATCTGATGGGCCTGACCAAGCTGGATGAGTTCACATCAGTTGGCGGCCCAGGTCAAACTGACTTCTTCACAGCCCAGAAAGGGTGTCCCACTCTGGTGGGTCTGCGGAAGCAGGCGGAGGAGCAGGATAAGGGCAAGGCCCCTGGCCTGTTCAAAGTGTGCTGGGAGGATGGACTCATGTACAGTGAGCCAAAAGACTCTGAGGGAGAGGGCACCAGTATGTTGGTGATTCTCCAATGCCACAAAAACTTCCGTTTGGATTTGGCTCACCAAATTCCTTTAGCGGGTCACTTGGCAAAGACTAAGACATCAGACTGGTTGTCGGCGGACTTTTACTGGCTGCAGTTCAGCGTAAAGTTTAAGTAATTTGTCTGGTTCTGTCCGTCTTGTCAATCTTCTGGCAAGTCAGGTGGTGCCACAAAGGCCCCCTTAATTCCACTACCCGTGTATGGGAAGCCTTTTGAGAGAATAGGTATGGATAATGTGGATCCTTTGGATCCTCAAACCAGCTCAGGGAACAGATATATCTTGGTGGTGGTAGACAATTTCTCATGATACCCCGAGGCTGTTCCTCTGAGGAGCATCAAAGCCCCCATGGATGCAAAGGCTCTGATTGGGATATTCTCCCATTTTAGATTCCCAAGGAAGTAATTTCTGACAGGGGATCAAACTTCACATCAGCGTATATGAAGGCAATGTGGGAAGAGTGTGGAGTCACCTATAGGTTCTCTACATCCTACCATCCACAAACCAATGGACTTGTTGAGTGGTTCAACAAGACATTGAAAGGCATGATAGGTGGCTTGGAAGAGCACCTGAGGAGAAAAAGGTGGCTTGGAAGAGCGCCTGAGGAAAACATGGGATATTGTCCTGCCATGCCTTCTGTTCGCCTACAGGGAGATGCCACAGAACGGAGTAGGATTTAGCCCATTTGAGCTCCTGTCTAGACACCCTGTATGAGGTCCCCTCAGTCTAGTGAAAGAGGGATGGGAAAGCAAACCCTCATCCCCTACACAAAATGTAGTGGACTATGTATTCGGCCTTCAGTCTAGAATGGCAAAGTACATGGAACAGTCAACAAATAACCTAAAGGCCAGTCAGGAGCTGATGAAGAACTGGCACGACCAGAAGGCCACAGTGACAGTCTAAACTCCAGGCCAGTGGGTGTGGATTATGGAGCTGGTAAAACCCAGTGCCCTTCAGGACAAGTAGACTGGGCCTTACTGTGTGTTGGAAAAGGCAAGTTAGGTGAATTATCTCATTGAGGTGAAAGACCTAAACAGATGTACATCGTCTTTCACGTCAACCAGCTAAAACCCCATTATAGCCTGGCTGACTTGCTCATGGCATTAGTGACTGACAGGGAGACTGAGGAGATCAGTCCAATCCCAGACCTCTTGCACACTGAAGCAACAGATGGGTCAGTTGAAGGTGTCAACCTTGCAACAGACCTGTCAGAACAGCAACGGAAAGACTGTCACTCTTTACTGGGACAGTTTGCCAGTCTGGTTTCTATGACTCCCGGTCACGCATATTGGTGCACCCATGATGTGGACAGTAAACCAGTGAAGAGTAGGATTCACTGGATGTCCAAGAAGGTCAGGGACACTATCAAGGAGGAAGTTTCCAAGATGCTTTCCCTTGGAGTGATAGAGACATCCCACAGCCCCTGGACTAGCTGGTGGTACTGGTCCCTAAAAAAGACTGGTGGTGGGAGACTGAAGTTCACTTTTGTGTGGACTACAGGGGGCTCAATTCTGTCACAAACTCAGATGCTCACCCCATTCCTCGGGCAGATGAGCTCATTGACAAGCTTGGTGGTGCCAAGCACATGAGTACCTTTGACCTCACGGCAGGTTATTAGCAGGTCGGCTTCACAGATGGCGCGAGAGAGATGTCAGCATTCTCAACCCTGGAAGGACATTATCAGTTCCCTGTGATGCCTCCGGATTCAAGAATGCCCCTGCCACTTTTCACCGGATGGTTAACCAGGTTTTGTTGTGTCTGGAAAACTTCAGTGTCGGTCTTCAGCCACATCTGGGAGGACCACTTATCCCACTTGAAACAAGTGTTTCGGGCACTGCAGAATACAGGTCTGACAATCAAGGCCACAAAGTGCCAGATAGTGCAGGGCACAGTAATTTACCTAGGCCACCTCGTCAGTGGAGGTAAAAAGCAACCTCTCAAAGCAAAGGTACAGGCTGTGAAGGATTGGGACATCCCCACCACACAGACGCAGGTGAGAGCCTTTCTAGGACTCACCAGGTACTACCAGTCGTTCATCAGAGGTTATGGGACCATTGCCATGCCCCTGAATGATGTAACCTCCAAGACAATGGCGAAGAAGGTAACTTGGACCCCTGCCTGTCAAACCTCCTTTCAGGATTTAAAGGATGGATTGTGCAGGGCCCAGGTTCTGAAGGTGCCAGACTGTGGCCAGGAGTTAATTATCCAGACAGACGCCTATGATTTTGGGATTGGAGCGGTGTTAGCACAGCTGAACTCCGAAGGGGTAGAGCAACCTGTCGCCTACATTAGCCGGCGGTTGACAAAAAGGGAAAATAACTGGGCTGTTGTAGAAAAAGAGGTGAACGCGGTCGTGTGGGCCTTAAAGAAGCTGAAACCCAACATCTTTGGGTCTCACTTTACAATCCAGACAGCCCACTAGCCTCTGTGATGATTAATGGCCATGCAAGGGGAGAACCCTAAGCTTTTGCGTTGGGCCATATCCCTAAAGGGATTAGATGTGGACACCCAGCACAAGCCAGGCTCCCAGCACGGAAATGCAGATGGCCTCAGCCGGTATTTTCGCCTTGATAATGAACCAGACCCTCAGTAGGGTGGTGGTTCACATGTTGAGGCTCGGTGGCATGTGAGGAATTTGACCATCCGCATGGGGAGCATGCACTCGCCTGGGCTGTTTTGATATTCTTTTAGAGAAATTGAATGTTGGTAGATAAACATATGGGAAATGTGTGTTGGATAATCTGCATACATTTCCCAATGCTCACCGCACAACAAACACATAGACTTGTGTACTCTGGGAGACACAGCCTACCGGTGCAGTCCGCCTGTCATGTTCAGCTAGAATGTGACAGCCACGGGTACATCAAAGCATCTACTGAAGGGGAAAGGCAACACCTTCCTCTGCCCATGGCCAGCCTAATTAAAATTGATCCACCATGCCTATTGTTCATTTCTGTGTGGTGGCAGCGCATACTGATGAGAGTTAATTGAAGCAGGCTTGCAAAGAGGCCTGTTCCCAGAACTAACAAAGTGTAGGAAACCCCAACACCTCTTTGATATGCAATATGCCATCTTGAACTAGCTCCCACTCCTCTGTATGAAGGGCCGCAAATGTCATGTCTGGGGCAACTGTTTACAGTAGGCAACCCCTGCAGAGAACCCCCTTTCAGAGGGAAGAAGTTCTGATTTGATGGAGACAGAAAGTCTGTTCTCCCCACAAACTTCAAGGTAGACTTGTGCTTTGATCAGGAGTCACAGAGAGCTCAATTAACCAGAGAGACACTTTGATCCACAACAGACAGGAAGATGGGTGGGACTTAGTAGTACATGTTGTCACCCCTTACCTTTCCTGTTGCAAAGCACTCTGGTTATGACCTCACACATAACAGAAGATTGTTGGTGGGGACAGAAGATTGGTTCATTAAGGTAAGCTTAGCCTGCAACGATCACTGAGACCCATTTGGCTTTAAAAGAGGGTTGAGTCCCTCTTTTGGCAGATCATCTGACAACTTTGTAAGAAAAAGGACTAATTTGGACCCTGGCTGAAGGTACAGTCTGCCTAACAGCTTACGCCAGTGAAGAAAGGCCAGGATTTCCAAGAGGGAAGCAAGATCCCTCCCCTAAACATCTCCCAGGGAAGAGAGGGAGATACCACACTCAGGGGACCTGTTCAGCAACTCCAGAAACGGTACCCAGCCAGCACACAGTGTGCCCTACTAAGTTCTGCCAGCAAGCTTCCAAGGTGGGAAGTGCCAGTGAGTCTCTAAACAAAGGACAAGGCCGTTGCCTGAAAAACACTCTCCTCAGCTTTGGGCCGTCTGCCTTAAAGGACGATACGAGCCCAGCGAAGAAGCTAGGAGTAGTGCCACAACAAGCATCAACCAGCATTAATCTTTTAAGGACATTTTTGAGGCAGTTGAGCCCTCGAACCTCGACCGGCTGCACCACTGACTGTAGTTATGCTGCAGTCACTAAAGCCATCCGAGGCACCTCGACCAGCATTCCAGATCCGCCAACCATCATAGAGACGATTCTTGACCCTGAGTCGCCGTGTAGAGCAGCCTGCAGCCGTCCATCCAGCCGTGATTGCCGAACTGCATACCGCCTGATACCCGCAGCTGTCTCCCATCTTCAACTGTGCCGCAAAAGCTGCAAAGTGTCCTGGAACCGACTCAACTCTGTCGAGCATCAAGATGATCTCAAGCACCAGGTACAGTGTGGTTCTGCCCCTGGTCCTTCTCCGAATGCACCTAGTAACATGCCCGACCCCTTGCTCTCTTGGTGCTGAAACCAAATAACCTTGTACAGTTAAGACTGATTGCTTTACTGACTACCTTCCTGTCAGTACCCAGAGTTCATCCTTTTCCTTCATGAAACTAACTGTCCTCTGTGTTTCTTTACAGTACGGGTGTACAACTGACAGCCCATGGGCCAGTTGCGGCCCACCACGCTGTTTTGTCTGGCCTGCCAGGAACAAAGACTTTTCTAATGGAGGGTGGCCCGCAAGCAGCATCGGCCACCCTCCATTAGGAAAAGTATTTGTAACTCTTTCGGGCCAGACAAAACACTGACCCTCATTGGCTCAGTGCACACGCACCACGTAGCTCCTACGAGTCACGTAGTGCATGTGTGCTGCACCAATGAAGGGCCAGCACTACGGCTGGCAGGGTCAATAAGGCTTGATGCCGGAAGGCATTTCAGCCTTGCCACACCAGCTGTAGTAACAGAGACCTTACCAGTGTTGCAGCACGTCCGCGTTAAGTACCTATTTGGGAGTGGGGGGAGGATCTATCCTACCTGTTTCTGTGTGTGTGTATGTTGAGATGCGGGGGTGGGAGGATGTATCGGGTCTGCCTGCATGTATGTCTTGGTGTGGATGTTGAAATGCAGATGTGGGGGGTTCGGGTCGGTCTATATTTTTGTTTTTGTGTGTATTGGCAGTGTATGCTGAGATAGGGTGGGGGTTCGGGACTGTATGGGTGCATGGTGTATGCTTGTTAGTTTGTATGCTGAGTTGGGGGTTGGGGGGTTTAAGTCTGTATGGGTGCATGGTGTGTGCTTGTTAGTTTTTATGCTGAGTTGGGGGTGGGGGGTTCGGGTCTGTATGGGTGCATGGTGTGTGCTTGTTAGTTAGTATGTTGAGTTGGGGCGTGCAGGGCTTGGGTCTGTGTGGGTGTATGTATGCATGGTGTATGCTTGTTAGTTTTTATGCTGAGTTGGGAGTGGGGGTTCGGGTCTGTATAGGTGTATGTATGCATGGTGTATGCTTGTTAGTTTGTATGCTGGGGTGGGGGTTTGGGTCTGTATGGGTGCATGGTGTGTGCTTGTTAGTTTGTTTGCTGGGGTGGGGGGTTCAGGTCTGTATGGGTGCATGGTGTATGCTTGTTAGTTTGTATGCTGAGTTGGGGGTCGGGGGTTCGGGTCTGTATGGGTGTATGTATGCATGGTGTATGCTTGTTAGTTTGTTTGCTGAGTTGGGGGATGGGGTTCGGGTCTGTATAGGTGTATGTATGCATGGTGTATGCTTGTTAGTTTGTATGCTGGGGTCGGGGTTCGGGTCTGTATGGGTGCATGGTTTATGCTTGTTAGTTTGTATGCTGGGGTGGGGGGTTCGGGTCTGTATGGGTCCATGGTGTATGCTTGTTAGTTTGTATGCTGAGATGGGGAGTGGAGGGTTTGGGTCTGTATGGGTGCATGGTATGTGCTTGTTAGTTTGTATGCTGAGTTGGGGGGTAGGGGGTTCGGGTCTGTATGGGTGTATGGTGTATGCTTGTTAGTTTGTTTGCTGAGTTGGGCGTTGGGGATCGGGTGTATGGTTGCTTGTCAGTTCATATGCTGAGTTGGGGGCGGGGGGGTTCGGGTCTGTGTGGGTGTATGTATGCATGGTGTATGCTTGTTAGTTTGTTTGCTGAGTTGGGGGATGGGGTTCGGGTCTGTATAGGTGTATGTATGCATGGTGTATGCTTGTTAGTTTGTATGCTGGGGTCGGGGTTCGGGTCTGTATGGATGCATGGTTTATGCTTGTTAGTTTGTATGCTGGGGTGGGGGGTTCGGGTCTGTATGGGTCCATGGTGTATGCTTGTTAGTTTGTATGCTGAGATGGGGAGTGGAGGGTTTGGGTCTGTATGGGTGTATGGTGTATGCTTGTTAGTTTGTTTGCTGAGTTGGGCGATGGGGATCGGGTGTAGGTATGCTTGTCATTTCGTATGCTGAGTTGGGGGCGGGGGGGTTCGGGTCTGTATGGGTGTATGTATGCATGGTTTATGCTTGTTAGTTTGCATGCTGTGGTGGGGGTTCTGGTCTGTATGGGTGCATGGTGTATGCTTGTTAGTTTGTATGCTGGGGTGGGGCGGTTCGGGACTGTATGGGTGCATGGTGTAAGCTTGTTAGTTTGTAAGCTGAGTTGGGGAGTGGAGGGTTCGGGTCTGTATGGGTGCATGGTGTGTGCTTGTTAGTTTGTATGCTGAGTTGGGGGTGGGGTGTTCGGTCTGTATGGGTGCATGGTGTATGCTTGTTAGTTTGTATGCTAGGGTGGGGGTTTGTGTCTGTATGGGTGCATGGTGTATGCTTGTTTGTATTCTGGGGTGGGGGGTTTCGGGTCTGTATGGGTCCATGGTGTATGCTTGTTAGTTTGTATGCTCAGATGGGGGTGAGGGGTTTGGGGCTGTATGGGTGCATGGTATATGCTTGTTAGTTTGTATGCTGAGTTGGGGGTGGGGGGTTCGGGTCTGTATGGGTGTATGGTGTGTGCTTGTTAGTTTGTATGCTGAGATGGGGTGGGGGTTCGGGACTATATGGGTGCATGGTGTAAGCTTGTTAGTTTGTATGCTGAGTTGGGGGTGGGGGGTTCGGGTCTTTATGGGTGTATGGTGTGTGCTTGTTAGTTTGTATGCTGAGTTGGGGGTGGGGGGTTCAGTCTATATGGGTGCATGGCGTATGCTTGTTAGTTTGTATGCTAGGGTTGGGGGTTTGGGACTGTATGGGTGCATGGTGTATGCTTGTTAGTTTGTATGCTGAGTTGGGGGTTGGGGGGTTTAAGTCTGTATGGGTGCATGGTGTGTGCTTGTTAGTTTGTATGCTGAGTTGGGGGTGGGGGGTTCGGGTCTGTATGGGTGCATGGTGTGTGCTTGTTAGTTAGTATGTTGAGTTGGGGCGTGCAGGGCTTGGGTCTGTGTGAGTGTATGTATGCATGGTGTATGCTTGTTAGTTTTTATGCTGAGTTGGGAGTGGGGGTTCGGGTCTGTATAGGTGTATGTATGCATGGTGTATGCTTGTTAGTTTGTATGCTGGGGTGGGGGTTCGGGTCTGTCTGGGTGCATGGTGTATGCTTGTTAGTTTGTATGCTGAGATGGGGCGGGGGTTCGGGACTGTATGGGTGCATGGTGTAGGCTTGTTAGTTTGTATGCTGGAGTGGGGGGTTCAGGTCTGTATGGGTGCATGGTGTATGCTTGTTAGTTTGCATGCTGAGTTGGGGAAGGGGGTTTGGGGATGTATGGGTGCATGGCGTATGCTTGTTAGATTGTATGCTGAGTTGGGGGGTTGGGGGTTCGGGTCTGTGTGGGTGTATGTATGCATGGTGTATGCTTGTTAGTTTGTTTACTGAGTTGGGGGATGGGGTTCGGGTCTGTATAGGTGTATGTATGCATGGTGTATGCTTGTTAGTTTGTATGCTGGGGTCGGGGTTCGGGTCTGTATGGATGCATGGTTTATGCTTGTTAGTTTGCATGCTGGGGTGGGGGGTTCGGGTCTGTATGGGTCCATGGTGTATGCTTGTTAGTTTGTATGCTGAGATGGGGAGTGGAGGGTTTGTGTCTGTATGGGTGTTTGGTGTATGCTTGTTAGTTTGTTTGCTGAGTTGGGCGATGGGGATCGGGTGTAGGTATGCTTGTCAGTTCGTATGCTGAGTTGGGGGCGGGGGGGTTCGGGTCTGTATGGGTGTATGTATGCATGGTGTATGGTTGTTAGTTTGTATGCTGTGGTGGGGGTTCTGGTCTGTATGGGTGCATGGTGTATGCTTGTTAGTTTGTATGCTGGGGTGGGGCGGTTGGGGACTGTATGGGTGCATGGTGTAAGCTTGTTAGTTTGTAAGCTGAGTTGGGGAGTGGAGGGTTCGGGTCTGTATGGGTGCATGGTGTGTGCTTGTTAGTTTGTATGCTGAGTTGGGGTGGGGGGTTCGGTCTGTATGGGTGCATGGTGTATGCTTGTTAGTTTGTATGCTAGGGTGGGGGTTTGTGTCTGTATGGGTGCATGGTGTATGCTTGTTTGTATTCTGGGGTGGGGGGTTTGGGTCTGTATGGGTCCATGGTGTATGCTTGTTAGTTTGTATGCTCAGATGGGGGTGGGGGGTTTGGGACTGTATGGGTGCATGGTGTATGCTTGTTAGTTTGTATGCTGAGTTGGGGGTGGGGGGTTCGTGTCTGTATGGGTGTATGGTGTGTGCTTGTTAGTTTTTATGCTGAGATGGGGTGGGGGGTTCGGGACTGTATGGGTGCATGGTGTAAGCTTGTTAGATTGTATGCTGAGTTGGGGGTGGGGGGTTCGGGTCTGTATGGGTGTATGGTGTGTGCTTGTTAGTTTGTATGCTGAGTTGGGGGTGGGGGGTTCAGTCTGTATGGGTGCATGCTGTATGCTTGTTAGTTTGTATGCTAGGGTGGGGGTTTGTGTCTGTATGGGTGCATGGTGTATGCGTGTTTGTATTCTGGGGTGGGGGGTTCGGGTCAGTATGGGTCCATGGTGTATGCTTGTTAGTTTGTATGCTCAGATGGGGTGGGGGGTTTGGGACTGTATGGGTGCATGGTGTATGCTTGTTAGTTTGTATGCTGAGTTGGGGGTGGGGGGTTCGCGTCTTTATGGGTGTATGGTGTGTGCTTGTTAGTTTGTATGCTGAGATGGGGTGGGGGGTTTGGGACTGTATGGGTGCAAGGTGTATGCTTGTTAGTTTGTATGCTGGGGTGGAGGTTCGGGTCTGTATGGGTGCATGGTGTATGCTTGTTAGTTTGTTTGTTGTGGTGGGGGGGTTCAGGTCTGTATGGGTGCATGGTGTATGCGTGTTAGTTTGTATGCTGAGTTAGGGTGTGGGGGGGTTCGGGTATGTATGGGTGCATGGTGTATGCTTGGTAGTTTATATGCTGAGTTGGGGGGGTCGGGGTTCGGGTCTGTATGGGTGTATGTATGCATGGTGTATGCTTGTTAGTTTGTATGCTGAGATGGGAGATCCCGCCCCGCCCCTGCCCGCCTCCCACCCCTCCCACATTTACTTTTCGGCCCACTATAGGCAGCATGTAAGGTACATTCAGCCCTCTGACAACATCAGTTGTGCACCCCTGCTTTACAGGATGGCTGTATTTTGTAGTGTGCTAGAAAGTCTATTGTAATAATAACAAAGTTGATATTTTTATACAACCTTGACTGGACAGTCCCTTTTATCATTGGGTAATAATTGTATTTTCGCTGTGTTGCAACTAACCAACAACCCACAACCGTGCAGAGATAAGCCTGCCGTTCTGTCCACGTTACCAAAATTGGACAAGGAGGTTTATAATTTACTTGTGTTTCCAATCTGTTCGGATGCCTTCTGGTGTACTAGAGGTTTGGGGCTGATTGATGGTTTAGAAACCGATATTCATCCCTGGACCACTGTGAGGCGGAAGTTGATTAGTTACAGGTGTTGCACTTGCTATTGATCAATTTCTCCATCTTCATCTAGGCGCAAGTCGACCTCTGTGTGTGTTCCAAACCAGGGTGCCCTTTTGGCCCTTCTGGCTTTTGCACAGTGCATCAGCCGTCTTCACTCTGACAGCAGCCTGCATTTGTGCATGAGGCATGCTGTGTATCTTGGGGCGGGAGGGAGGGCGTTGGTGAACTACATGCATGTACCTGAGGTTGCCGCGCTGGGATAGCGTGTACCGGGATTGGGACAGTAAAGTGTAACGTGTAAAGAGGCGTGGGACCGGACTGTATAGTTTACCTCAGCGGCGTGGGGAGCGGTGTTGGTCTGTGCGCGTGTACCGGGAGGAACGGGGGAGAATAGGGCAGAGCGCGCGTCGGGTGCGGGCGGCGACCCGTGCACCTGTATCCGAGGCGGGGATCATGGGCCCGATGTTAATCGGCGAGCGAGCTGAGCGATGGGTGTGCTACCCAGAGAGGGGGCGTTGTGCCTGTTCCTGCCTGGGTGGGCTGGGGTGTGTGCTTGCACCGGAGGCGGTGTTTGTGCATGTGCGGGTACCTGGGAGGGAGGGTGCCTGCCTGGCAGAGGTGGCCGAGCCGTGTTGCTTCACCTGGGCCAGCCTTCATTCCTGGGCCGCTGGGCACTGCTTGGCTGCTGGTCAGTGACATCAGTGCCAGCCCCACCCCTGCCTCTCGAGACCCTGGGTAGCGCTCAGTCACTCAGCAGCAGCAACAGCAGCAGGGCTGGGAGGGAGGAGGAGGGGAGAGCCAGGAAGGACAGGGGAGGAGGGGGAGCTGGGGAGACTGTGGAGGAGCAGATACTGCGAGCGAACGGGAGGGGCAGGAAGGACTGGAGAGAAGGGGCAGGTGAAGGGGCAAGAAGAGACAACGGAAAACAGCCAGTAGGGGCAAACAAGTAGACAGAATTGGAAAGGTGTGGGGGGGCGGGGCGATAAGCCAGAGAAGGAGGGGGTCTGCAGGTAGGGAGCCATGGGCAGGTAGAGCACTGGAGAGGTGAGCGTGAGGTAGAACTGGGAGGAAGAACTCACGGCAGGAGGTGACAGATCAACAGGGGGTGGTGCATAGAATGGGGTGTGGAAACTGAAGGTGTCGAGGGGTGTGGAGAACTGGAAACGGGGCCGGGGGAGGCAGATAAGGAACTGCGGGTAGAGGGAACACCTACGCAGGTTTTAGAAAGAAGTGGACAGAGGACTGAACGACTGGCGAGGGGTGTGAGGGGTAAAAAAGTAGGGAGAGGCACGAGGAGGGAGAAGCGAATAGTGGCGAAGTAAAGAGAGGGGGGAACAGAAGTGGGTGAGCGTGGAAAATGTAAACAGGAGAACTGAAGGTGCGACATAGATAGAGAGAGATAGCTGACATGAGATAGGGGGAGCGGACAGCTGCGAGGAGGGAAAGGACAGGGAGTGAGGGACAGATAAAAGGAAGACTGAGGGGGCAGAGAGATTGAGGGGGCGTTAAGGGAGGGAGGGGGCTGTAGAGGGAGGAGGAGAGTGAGAGGTAGAGGAGATATAGAGTGAGAGAAGTGTGGGGGTAGGCAGGTGAAGTTAGAGATAGAAGAAGAGGTAAAGAGAGGGAAGAGAGAGGCATAGGCAGAGGAAGGAGAGAGAGAGAGAGAGAGAGAGATGCGGGGGTAGGCAGGTGTAGTGGGAGATAGAAGCAGAGGTAGAGGAAGGAGAGCTGGAGCGAGAAGAGGAGAGGTGGCAGGAGGGAGCGGTGCAGGGGAGGGAGCCACGACGCCGGAGAGAGCAGGCAGCCAGCGCTGCAGCCAGCAGAAGCAGCATGCAGAAGGTGGTGGCTGAAAGTGCAGGAGCCTGGTAGGCGGTGCTGCGCCCCCTGCACGCTCGCTCTGCCTGCCCAGCTGTATGCCCGTGCACTGCCTGCCCACCCCCCTCGGCTCACCCAGCGCCCTTCTCCGCTGCCCTCCCCCAGGACTGGCCGCCTGCATGAACCTGCGCAAGGGGGAGAAACTGACCATCAGCATCCAGGAGCATATGGCCATCGACGTGTGCCCGGGCCCCATCAAGCCCATCAAGCAGATCTCCGACTACTTCCCGCGCTTCCCCCGGGGGCTGCCCTCCGCCGTGGTCAGCCGCAGCCACTCGCTCAAGCCGCCCCTCAGCCCGCAGCCCTCGGTCAGCCCCTCGGACCCCGGCCGGGAGGAGGAGGAGGACGTGGACCAGCTCTTCGGGGCCTACGGGACGGAGGCGGCGGCCGCAGCAGCCCGGGGCCCCCCGAAGCCTCCAGAGGAGGAGGCGGACCCCGAGGGATACGAGTCCGACGACTGCAGTAAGTGGCTCTCTGAGCAAAGCACCGAGCGAGCATTCATCCAGTGCCACCTGTTCCTCCTCAGCCTGCCACGAGCCCAGCGTTTCATCTCTAGCGATGCCTTTAACTTCAAACCACCTGTTTACGCGCACACTGCTCTGCCTGTACGCCACCTGCGCATCCTCACGCTGCTCTGTGTCTGTTGCGGACGCCACCTCTTCATTCTCACACCGATCTGTGTCTGCACCTGTTTACCCTCACACTGCCCTGTTTATACTGTACACCACCTGTTCATCCTCACACTGCTCTGTGTTTGGAGTGCACGTCACCTGTTCACCCTCACATTGGCCTGTTCATACTGTACACCACTTCTTCATCCTCACACCGTTCTCTTCTGCACCTGTTCACCCTCACACTGCCGTGTTTATACTGTAAACCACCTCGTCATCCTCACACCGGTCTCTGTCTCCACCTGTTCACCCTCACACTGCCGTGTTTATACTGTAAACCACCTCGTCATCCTCACACCGGTCTCTGTCTGCACCTGTTCACTCTCACACTGCCCTGTTTATACTGTACACCACCTGTTCATCCTCACACCGCTCTGTGTCTGGATCTGACGTGCACGTCGCCTGTTCACCCTCACATTGGCCTGTTTATACTCTACGCCACATGCGCATCCCCACGCTGCTCTGTGTCTGTACCTGTTCACCCTCACACTGCCCTGTTTATACTGTACACCACCTCTTCATCCTCACACCGCTCTGTGTCTGCACCTGTTCACCCTCACACTGCCCTGTTTATACTGTGCACCACACGTTCATCCTCACACTGCTCTGCGTCTATACCGTACTCCACCTGCTCACCCTCACACGTCTCGTTGTCTACACTCCTCGCCATCGTTTAATCCTCACACTGCACTGTGTCGGTACTGTCCTCCACGTGTTTATCTCCACACTGCTCTGTGTCTATCCGACTCACACTGCTGACATCTGTTATTTAACTCACCTGGCCATTCTAATTCTACAGTATGCGGCCATCCTTTATTTGTTATGATCTGTCACCCTTAAATATTTTAAATAGTCCCGCCGGTTCAACCTGTCAGGTATGAGACTACACACAAGCTGCTAACTGGTGTCTGCTCGCCCTCACACTTTCCTGATAAAATCAGGGCTGGAAATGGGGGAGAGGGGGGCCCACAAGTGCCGGGGTGGGGGTGGAGTTTGGAGGCGCAGTTTGCAGAGTTCCGCCGAGGCGGAGCTGGCAGTTGGACTCCGCTCAAAGGAAATGTTCAAAATAATATTTTTAAATGGTGCAATTTCTGTTGAGCTGCTTCTTTCCCAAATCCACACTTTGCATCAATTGGACTTTAAATCACGTTTATGGCAATGGTGCAGCCAAAATACTGTTGGTAATGCAGAGATGTTTTTAATACATTAGGGGATCCACAGACATGCTCTACAGTAGAAGGCTACCGAGGTAGCTCAGCAGGTTGAACGACCGTTGCTGAGATGTTATATATTCAAAACTGGTTGTTAATCGTATGACCTTTAGCAATTCCTTATAAAACAAAAAGAAAACAAGTGCTATAAAATGTGTGTGGCCAGGAGATGGCTTGGGCTGGTCACGTGCTTATATTTAGGGGGGAGGTGGGGGTATTTCTGCCCCTTTAGAGAGAATCATAAGTTGGCACCCATGAACCCACAGTTTAATTTCCCGTGGTATCCCTTTCAGGCCAGAAGAAATAAAACAGGCTGGGCAAATAGAACCTGCAGACGCGCAAATGAGATGGGCAAAGGAGCACAGAGCAGATTGCATCGCCGAGCTCCCAGCTTCTCTTGGGGCTCGGTAAGGCCTGGTCAGGGCTGAGGCAGGCCGGGTCCCAAGGTGCAGCCAGACATTTGATGGCAGATCTCGTACCCGACAAGAGCCGGCCCATTGACCAGCACTGGATACTATCTACTCTTCCCTTAATTGCCATCCCTCTATCTTTTAGCTCCAGTTTAACCATACACTGCTGTATACTCACACTGCCCCTTCACCCGGGTGCCAGTGCCAAGTGCTCATTCTTAAACTGCCATCGCCCATTCATCCCTAATTTGCTTTGACTGCTTGAAAGTGCTAGCTTTTAATCCTTAACATCAGGGAAGGCATTAGGGTCTTTCAACCTTTGCAGTTGAAATGGGCCCTGGGGTGCTGGGTATTCTGAGAAAATGCCCAATGTTTGCAGTCGTGAGGCACAGAAACATATTTCTTTAATTTGGGACATTAAATGGGCCCAGTGCGCACGTTACAGACTGCCTTCGCTAGCACCCTCAGGCCATCACTTCCCCCTTAGCACCCTGCTGTCAAAGAACAATTCCTAGCTTTTCAGTGGGCAGTTCATGTTTCGTCTCCCTGCTGACTGTCTGCCCCATGATAATCCGCTGCTATTAACCACATGCTGCATTCTTTCGAATGCATTATAATTAAGGCGCCCGGTTTTATGGTATTTATTTTTTACCATTTCCGTCTGCATTTATCCATATTTATTGTATGGCCTTTTTTTCTGTATTCATCCACATTTATGTTTTGTCATATAAAAAGATATTTAGCAACCAGTGTTTTTCTGCTTTATTCTAATAAAAAATTGCATTTATTAAACCACTCATGCAGCCATATAGGAAAGACATGCTAGCTGCATGTTTTCCATAACAACACACGGTTGCTCCTGTGACTGCTGCTGCCCTGAGATATGTGCTGTCAGCAACTTGGAGAACTTTAATGCTATTTTTCTACAACTTTTACACTCTCAATGTTGCCAATCTGCAATGCGATTGGCCTGCGATGTATGAGTGACATCATAGAGAACCAGACAGAAAGTCCTGTTTTCAATTTGTTTCCATATTTAAAAATAAATACAGACAAAAGGCAGATTTATTTCCATCTTTATTTATGAGGAAAAATCAGTAAAAACGGAAATCTGGAAGCCTTAATTATAATGTAAACACCCCACGGGCACCGCCCACTTGTAAGGCAAAGGGCACCCCAGAAGTCAAATTGAAAAGGGCCCCACCAGCCCTAACATATGTCTGTCCTTGCAACATTATCTATTCATCCTTAAACACCTTCTGATCTTTCTACTAACCTGGCCTGCTCCTCCTCGCCATGCGGAAAGAGCCATTGGTGTAGCGTAAAATGAGGCCCGCTCACCCTTACACTCATCTCACGTGTTTTTCCTTGACTGCCCTGCGTTCATCCTTGAAACGTTGTCAGCCATCTTTTTTCTATCTGTCTGAGGAGTTAAGCACCACAAAAGTTGGCAAAGGGCCTTGCACCTTTTCAACACTTATTCTCACCTCTCCATCCTTAAACTGCTATCAATCTTAGCCAGGGAATATATTCACCCATGCACTGCCATCACCTCATACTCAAAATATTCATTCTTGTTCATTCCTATTCTGCCATCTACTTAGCCTTTAAATAATCTCGATTGTCTATTCCGGCACTGCCATCTACTCATCCTGAAAGTATTCTGTCTTGTTCATTCCTATTCTGTCATCTACTCATCCTTTAAATAATCTCAATTGTTCATCCCTGCACCGCCCTCTACTACTGATCCTTCAAACATTTTCTCATGTTTATCCCTATTCTGCCATCTACTCATCCATCAAATATTCTCTCTTGTTCATCCCTACACTCCCATCTACTCATTCTTCAAATATCTCTTGTTAATCCCAACACTGCCATCAACCCACCCTTTAACAATTCTCTCTTGTTCAACCCACACTTTCATGAACTCATCCTTCAAATATTCTCTCTTGTTCATCCTGCAGTTCATCTACTCATCCTTCAAATAGTATCTCTTGTTCATCCCTATTCTGCCATGTACTCCTCCTTGAAATATTTGTTCTTGTTCATCCTGCACTACCATACTCATCCTTCAAATATTATCTCTAGTTCATGCCAGCACTGCCATCTACTCATCCTTAAAATATCTCTTCTTCATTCCTATTCTGTCATCTACTCATCCTTCACATATTCTCTCTTGTTCATCTTTTACTTCATCTACTCATCCTTCAAATATTATCTCTAGTTCACCCCCAGCACTGTCATCTACTCATCCTCAAAATATCTCTCCTTCATTCCTCTTCTGTCATCGACTCATCCTTGAAATATTCTCTCTTGTTCATCCCAGAACTGCCATCTACTCAACAATTCTCTCTTGTTCACCCCACACTGTCATGTACTTACTCTGGATGTATTCTCTCTTGTTCATTCATATTCTGTCATCTACTCATCCTTGAAATATTCTCTCTTGTTCACCCCTTCACTACCATCTACTCATCCTCAAAATATCTCTTCTTCATTCCTTTTCTGTCATGTACTCATCCTTCAAATATTGTCTCTTGTTCATCCTTTACTTCATCTACTCATCCTTCAAATATTATTTCTAGTTCATCCCAGCACTGCCATCTACTCATCCTCAAAATATCTCTTCTTCATTCCTATTCTGTCATCTACTCATCCTTGAAATATTCTCTCTTGTTCATCTCAGAACTGCCATCTACTCACACTTCAACTATTCTCTCTTGTTCACCCCACGCTGTCATGTACTCACTCTGGATTTATTCTCTCTTGTTCGTCGGGCATTGTCATCTATTCATCATTCAAATATTCTCTCTTGTTTATTCCCACACTCTCATCTACTCATCCTTCAAACATTCTCTCTTGCTCATCCCTGCCCTGAACTGCCATCTGCTCATCCTGGAACTGTTCTGTCTAGTTCCCTCTCCCGCTTCTATCTACTGTTCCCTTGACTGGTCTTACGTGATCATCTTTACAC
The DNA here is from genome assembly GCF_040938575.1 of Ambystoma mexicanum. Lineage (NCBI taxonomy): Eukaryota > Metazoa > Chordata > Amphibia > Caudata > Ambystomatidae > Ambystoma > Ambystoma mexicanum. The sequence continues at coordinate 566,606,646 of NC_090931.1, read as the reverse complement.
CGCTGTCCATTTTCCTAAACTACGCACTTATCCTTTTCCTGTTGTCACCTGGTTGTCCTTATCCAGCCATCTAATCATTGTGGAATTTCTGCCCACTCACCCTTTGTCTGCTGTCACTTGTTCATCCTTACACTCACCTCTCACTCATCCTTACACCGTTTTACGCAGTCGTCTCTCTAATCGCCTTGGCAGGGTCGCTGTGCATCCTTAAACTATTGTGACCTGTTCCCCATTCACCCTCCAGCTATCCTTACCTATTTGTCTTGAAGCTAGTGTTATTTGTTCATCATTAAACCTATGGAACACTCTCTGGAACCCCCTGGACACTTTGCCTCTTGGCACTGACAGCCATTGCTCACTTCATCAGCGAGGCACCCGGTACACCCCTGAACTAGAGTCCCGAAACGTATAGGATTTGTTTGAAATTAACCCCTCATTTCTTCAATTGTTATGTATGAATATTGTTTAGCAGTTAATAAGGAGACAAGGTTATAGTAATCTGAGGTCAGATTAATGCTAGTTTCCTCTCTTTTGGAGGGTCTAATAACATAAGGTCACTTTATCAGAACCAGGCAAGCTGGTGTTCTGGATGATTACAAATAAGCATTGAGGGTTAAGGGACTGTTTCGATTGCCTTTTCTTGCTTTTTGCTTTGTGAATTGTTTTGTGAGCTGTTTTATTTATGAATTAATATGTCCGAATACACATGTATGTTTTGAGGTAAAAGGGCATTTTGAGTAAAATATGTTGTTTACAATCTAGATTTTTCCAATTTCTTTTGAGAGCTCAATGTGAACATTAGTAGGACCTTGTGTTCATAACAGGGCGAGTGTGCTGGCAGAGTTCTGGGCTAGGATACGTCTGGACACATACATCAGTATACACAGTCTTGTGAAGGGGTTGGAGCCACCCTTCAGCACCTCTTAAGATTGTTTGAATATATTAAACTTGGTTCAACACTGCAAGTAATTAGAGAGTGAGTGTGCAGTCCCCATTTTTGGTTTATTTACCCCTGAACTTGGGGCCATGCATCTGCCCTACGGCATTCCGCGGGTCTTGTTTATCCAGCGCTGCTGTTCTTCTCGTAATGTGCGGCCGCGCCTATGGCTCGGCCCTGCCAGTCTCCTCGCGGCCCAGCAGGCCGGGCCAGAGCTGTAGTTATTATTGCAGGAGCCTGGGCTGTCACCACCCCCAACACTCTGCTGTATCCCTGCCCCCACCCTCCAGTTTCTTTATTGGAGATAGACACCGGTAGTGTACCTCAGTGGCAACGCGCTCGTCTTGGAAGCAAAATGACACAGAGCAACACAGGTTCGAATCACAGTTTAGAACCCTCTTCGGTATTAAGCGTGTTATAAAAAAAACATTAAACTATAATTAATTCTATATGTTTGGCACTGCAGTAATTTGGTTATTTTTGAACTGGAATCGAATTTATGGATCCTGGCATACCATTCGAACAATCTTCTCATCACCCACAAAGCCTGCTGTTTTCCTAGGTGCCTGGTGTGCGACTGGGTGACTTGTTCCTCTTGAAACATTTGCAGTGGCTATTCACCCTTAAGTAAACTTCTCAAAACTATATGTGTCGATTCACATTTCATGTAGTGCCTCGTGTTGGAATCCTCACAATTCTCAGCACTGTTACATTAGGCGTCATTGTAATTCACGGCCCTGGGAAGGCTGAAAGGCTGAGTTGGCCCTGTGTCTGGGATGTTTGAAGCAAGGCTCATCGGCATGACCCATGCCCCACCTTATGAAACTTCTTCACATGTTGGGCTCCCAGCGCCCTGCCATAGCTACTCACGGGCTCCTTGCCAAGAGGGGTTCCATCGCTTGCATATTCACTTCTCCTGTATAAAGATGGGCCTTCGATTCCCCAGCATGCACAGCGGTGTTGATACAAAACAAGTACTGCCTGAAGCCAACCACACAACCAGAGGTCAGCTGACAGTTTTGGACTGTGACTTCCATATCCAGATTTGTGTCTGCGCCGACGGTAGGCTGCGGGGCGTAGTGGGCACCAGGGTCGAGCAGGAACCGGGGGAGGTTGGGGAGCAACCACGCCACCCCTGGCGCCTCCACTGTGGGGCACGCTGTCGTGGAGGCACGTCCTGTCCACCGCTTGCTGTGCTCCGAGGGACACCACTTTAGCTGGCCCCTCACTGTTTGCACTCCACTTTGTAGCAGCAGTTGCTTGCATGGGATTGGTCAGAAGGAGCAGCCTCTTCACTGGGACTCTAACCTGAAATCAGATTGTTTCAAGGTCTCCCATGGCCTCATTTCTTCACCTGACACCTGACTTCCATTCGGCAACATAGCTCAGTGAGTTAAGCACTCACCACAGTGGTGAAAAACAAAATGTGCTGTGAGGCCACAAGTCAGAATTTCGACAGCACCGTGGGAGGAATCTGTCATGAAGCGCTATAAAAATGTGATATTATTGACAGAGATTCTACTTCGTTTTACTCAACAGCAAGGCCGCCCCCTACACCTATACATCATACTGGGGTCCCCCCGGCTCACTCTTTCAGTGGCAGGTTTTCCCCTTTCCATGCCCCACGTTGGAGGCCGCTGTCGAAATAGTGCTAGGGTCTCCTTTCCAGGGCAGTTCTTAGGCAATATTGATGCCTACCCCCGGGGACCCAGACCACGTCCAGCAACCCCGGAAGCAGGCATCAAGTTATCCTAAGCAAGCCCAACAACCCCTGCTAGGGGCTATTTGGGTCCAGTCTTGGCGCCTATGGCGCCAGGCTCATATGGAGAGTCAGTCCTGGCGCCATAGGCGCCAGGCTCATAGATTAAAACTTACCTGATGCAGACCATGCTGCAAACTTACCTGATGCAGACCATGCTGCAAGAGCTCCAAGCCAAAAGAGGCTTGGAAGGGACTACTTTACTTAGGGACTATTTTTTACTCGGGCGGGGCTGGGGAGGAATACTTACCTGGGACTACTTTGGAGGCTAATTAAACCACGCCCGAAGAGCAGCATTAGCTTCGCGTTATTCTGCATCCAGCAATGTAAAGCTCACTTTGCCTGCAAGTCTGCATCCAGCCTTCTGCCAAGCCCGCCTCGAGTTTGGAGCTCCTAGAAAAAGGGAGAAAGAAGGAGAAAAGGTTAGAACAAGTGCAATACCTTTAATCCTTACCTGAATTCCCGATCCATCGCGCCTTCAAGCTGGAAGAAAGAAGTTATTTTATGCGCGTCGCCTCGCCTGCTGCAGCGCCGCGCTGAAATCACCAGCATTCGCAACATCTTCATATTCCACCGCGTCCTCCTGCATGTTCCCGCCGCACTCCAGCAACTAAGGAGAAGGCAAGAACAGCAAGGTGAGCCAAGGGAATACAGAGAGGAATATTAGTTACCCCCCCATAGACTTACCTGATTTTACCACCAGGGGTACTATTCCTCTTCACGGGTCGGCGCAGCTTCCATTGCATCTTTGCCGAACCCCGGCCCGTAAGGGGAAACAAAAGGACAGCAAGGTGAAACAAATGGACTAACAAGGGGAACCCTCCTCACCACAATAGACTTACCTGATTTTACCGCCGGAGGCATTATTCCCCGAGACTTCATACTTTCTCTCAGCGCCTGAATAAGGGAGAAAGCAACAGGTTACATATTGACATTATTTTATCGAACTGTGTTGGAAAATACAAATCCTTACCAGAATACTACCGGTTGCCACGAGGAACTCTTCATTAGGGTCAAGCTGCAACCTGCAAGGAATCGGACAAGAGTGAAAGTCAGGCATTTGAACTCTTACGAACTTTATACTTACAGCATCTTGCCGGGAATCTCGGAATCAATATTGTTCTGGAACCCACCAATTCCTTCGAGCCAGTGAAGCAACTGGTTATCAACGCGCCCCTGCGCTCAATGAGGATGGAGAGCTCATCTTTTCAAACCATCAGGTGAGACTATAAGAGGGGACATCAAAGGCGATCTGTGGGGAGAACAGCGGAGTTGGGGGGATTTAGGCTCAACTCCATGGGTGGTTAATTCCCTTTCTCCATTTGCAGAAGAATATTCCTACGGGCCAAGCAAACAAAGCTAGGTGGGCCAGTCCAGTCCGTCATCTCGGCCCTACGTGTCACATTGGTGGAGACCGCAGCTGTCCAGTTCCGATCTATGCCTCTGTGGGAGCCAGGTGAGCGTAACATACACACTGCCCTGTGTTGCTCCTATACTGCTGCCCCACGCTGCACTGCCATCCCAAAATAATGTAAACGTTGCGGTGCAGTATAAATGTAGTTCTATTGACTTGTACTTAAAATTATTAAGTAGACAATATTTTACACAGGAATTCATGTTTTATCTCCTGATTTTATTCATTCTCTAAATGAAGGGCAGTCTCCTAGTCTTTTGCTGCTATTTTTCCCACCATTTTGCTTTCCATTGAAAGTGTAGCAAGAGCCAATAGATCTCTGCAGTTCATGAACACAGCACTCAGAGGCCCTTCCAAATGCCCCGGCAGAGGAATGGAAGATGGGTGGGAAATAAAGGGAAAGAGTTAGGTGGTGGTGAAAAAGAAGGCCGCTCAGAGTTATATTAGGTAGCATTAAGTTATAAAGAATGCCTGGAAACGACTTCAAAGCACTATAGGGGAACACCAGAGAAGTAGGTAGGCTATGAGGTGAAGCAGTCATCTTGCCATATGACCTGCACACCTAGACAAAGTATAACAATACTTGCCAAAGTGTGTGTGTGCATGAGCATTTAATAAGAAAACCTGATGTATGGTTAGAGTACCCAAGTAAAGGGTGGCAATGTGTAGAAAATGACACGAGTTCTTAGGCATGTGATGGTTACAGCTGCCTACCGGTGTGAGGTCCCGGGCAAGAATGTTAACTCCTGGCAAACAGTTGCATCCTCGATGAAACACTCATGTGTGATGTGGTAGATTTGGGCATAGGCCAATGCCATGAGGCACGCTTGAAACTGGTGGCACTGATTAGGCCTTTCTTCATGTTGAGGGAGATTAATCGAGAACCATCTGTGGGTAATAATAACACAGATGTATGCAGAGCTTAGAAGTGGTCCATTTAGGGATCTGCAACCTGTGGCTTTCCAGATGTTATGGACTTCTGCTCCCATACTCCCTCATCATTGACTATGCTGGCTAGGACTGGTTAGATTTGTAGTCCGAAACATCTGGAGAGCCAAAGGTTGCAGACCCCTGACCTACATGAAGCTCTGTAAAAATCACCAAATTATACCTATATAAGTACAATGGCAATATATTGAAATGTCTAGTAAATTGTGCTATTTTCTGTTGTCTGATGTCAAAAGCTGGCCATTTTGGTGAATACCTGCCAAGGATGTAGGTTCCTTGTTGTATAATGACAATGCCTGTAATAGGTTATATATTAACATATGCTGGAAAACCTATGAATGATGGTAACTTGGAATTGCAATTGTAATGCTAGGCACATTGTGAATGTACATGGGCATGTGACCTCAGTACCTATAGTGGCAAGAAAGGCAACCTTTCCACTAGACACCTCGAAACTGTTAGCTTTGTGATTATTTGTTGCTACAATAGTTGTTTTGTATCTTTGTACATCTATTTTTTTCACAGTAAATAAAATACACACACACTACCAACAACACCAAAGGAATCCCCTCAGCCTTCAAAATTTCAATTTTTCCAACTTGTGCTCCCTTTGCTAAAACTTAAGTGGCAGCAACAAATACAATAATGTGTACAAATATTGCCTTTTCCGTGCCTACTCAAGCGCTGTCTGCCTCTGACAAAACAGCATAGTTTGGCAAGGTGACACCGTTTTCTCTTGTCTGTGTCTTTCATGTAACAAGTCAATGCATTCTAGGAGTTGTAGTCTGGATTAACATACCAGAAAACAATATGTTTCAAAGGAATCCCCAGTGGTGTTCAGATGACTTGGAGTCTCTCATTTGATTGCCCTAAAGCATCCCACAAACAGGAAAATGAGCCTTCTCACCCGCAACGAGAGCATACACGAATGCCAATTCCAACCTTCCTCACAATACTCCTCCCTTTGGTCATTTACTTTGGTCCCTCGCCCATAGCCCCCACTATCACCTCCTCCTGCAGGCACTTTCTGGCTCTTTTGATTAAGTCAGCAAATAAAAGGAAGATTCAGTCCATCATAAACACCCAACTACCCTCTATGCTGGCAAACCAGAGCTATGCAGCCATTATCACATGGTTGAAGCATGATTCGTTTCACAAAGATATGCTAATTTGGAAGTTGAGAGCCTTCTTAAACAAACTCCCAGGATAGTATTAAGCCATTGGCTGCGTTATGGGAGGTAGATTGATATGGGCAGGGCAGGCTTGGACCCTCTGCTCTCTCAAGGGTGAGATTAACAGGCTGCCTTCTGTGCCCCTTGCCCCGAACTGTGCCCTGGGCCGTTGCCCGGTTTGCCTGCCCCTAGAAACGGGCCTGCACCTTCCCCTTCTATCAAGGCTAGCGTTTCCCTTGATCCCTCCACCCAGGGACGTTGCTAGGTCTGGAAAAGACCCGGAGCTATGCTAATGTCGGAACGGTCGGGACTGGGGGCTAGCTAGACTTTTGGTTGTAGCTCCTGACATTCTATCCGGGCTACAACTAAAACACCAGGGGCTATAGCCCCCTTAGCACCTCGCCCCCCCAGCAACGCCTCTGCCTCCACCTGTACCAAATTCTCCTCCTCCAGTTCCCAATCCCAACGCGCTTCTTAACAGAGCAGATATGTGACTTTCCATGGTCCTGGATTTTTCGCTGCACTTTATAGGGCCTTTTTATAGGGGTTAGCGGCCAGCCCCCCATATCTTTATTCTGCCTTCTTACTCTCCCACCCCTGCTCCCTATTTCACTACAACCTTGACCACAACCTCCATAAAAATATAGCAAAAAATGCCGTGAAATACCCTCCTGGGGAAGAGGTGCAGTGCTTTGGGGGAGAATAGCAGGGCATGAGCCTCCACTCTGCACTTGGTGGAAGTGGTCTCTCCCATCCTCTTTGATTGGTGGAAGTGGTCTCTCCCATCCTCTTTGATTGGTGGAAGTGGGATCTCCCATCCTCTTTGATTGGTGGAAGTGGTCTCTCCCATCCTCTTTGATTGGTGGAAGTGGGATCTCCCATCCTCTTTGATTGGTGGAAGTGGTCTCTCCCATCCTCTTTGATTGGTGGAAGTGGTCTCTCCCATCCTCGTTGATTGGTGGAAGTGGTCCCTCCCATCCTCTTTGATCCATCAGTGAGCACAGAGTTTGTATCAGCTTTTCATCCCATTAGCAGCAGCCACATTCCCCTCCCCACCCCTACTCTCACTTGCTCACCCCTTTCTCCTTAGCCGCCCTCTCTCGTTAATGCCTGCAGGGTCTCTCTCACACCCCAGTGTGGGCGAGCAGTGCTTTCCTCTCCCTCTCCAATTAGTCAGCATGTCCTGACACTCTGATCACAGTAGGTGCTTTCATAGCCCCCCCCCCATTTCCTTTAGCAGACTTACATAAGGGAGAGGGGGATTATGGGCTCTAGGGGTCGCCAGTTGCGGAGCCAGGTGGGGCAGCCACTGTTTCCTCCCTGGTGCCCAGTGGGCCCCCCAACCTCCCGCTGGCGCCCTATTATCCACTTCCCCCGGCACCAAAAGCTGCCTCTGCTACTGGGGGTGGCATCACGTGATTTACTGAGGTCTAGGATGGGACTCCACCCTCTGCATGCAGTGGAGGAGAAAGATGCCGGTAGCAGCGCCTCCGCTGTGGCCACACTCACACTTGTGCACAAGCACCTTTGTCCCCGACTGCCAGCCATGTGCTCTGTGGCACAGCAGTCTACCAGTAGGCTAGGCACCGCGCCACGACTTGGTCACGAAGTGTAGAAATGATCATACGGATATTTAAGTAGCATCCCTGTTGCTGCGGATCCAATAAAGCCTGCTGTTCAGGGGCCCTGTTTGTGTCTGGAAGTGTGCCCCCCTGGTTACACGCATACCGCAGGAACGTGACAAGACTCTGGCCACTTGCAAATAAGGAAGGCTATTTATTAAGGGCCCGATTCATGGATTTTTTTTGCACAGTTCCAAGTGACTTTGCAGTGCTGAAAAGTGACTTTGCACTGCCGACACAAACCCTGATTCATGGAACTGTGCAAAGTGTATTTTTGCATTGCAAAGTCAGTGCAAAGTCATTTTGTACTGCAAAATGACTTCGTACTGAATTTACACTGCAAAAATACACTTTGCCCAGTTCCATGAAACAGGGTTTGTGTGGGCATTGCAAGGTCACTCTGAACCGTGCAAAAAATTCCATGGATCAGGCCCTAAGGCTTTTGGGCTGGGGACAGGCAAGCACTGGATCGAATGCCCATAGGGATTAGCACAGCCACGGGCAGTCAATGGGTGAGCAAGTAGCAAACAACACCTGCAGGCTGTGTGCCCCATCTCATATGCCACTCCTCCCCATCTGCAATCTAATCCAAAGAGCCTAAACTAACAAATACAACAAGCACTCGACCCACCGAGTTGGGCCAGCAGCTAGCCCTCAATAAGTATGGCCACAGCTTTCCTTCTTGCTGACCCGCACCAATGCTGGTGGTGGATTTGGGCCCGAGGGCAGCCGAGCTCGCGCGCCCCCCCTCGCGGTCGACTGTTGGAGGCCAGCGGGCCGCGCTCGGCACCGCGCGCGCGTGCGCGCCTGAGTGCGCACCTGCACCGTCGCTGGACGCCAGAGCCGCGCAGCCGGCGCTGTTCACCACAGAGGCGCACTGGCGGGAACCGTGCCGCTCCCACGAGAGCCGAGGCCGAGCGTGTCAGCCCGCCCGCCGGGGAGCGTCGCCGCCGCTGCGCACGGCCTCCCCGGCGGCCCATCTGCCCGTGAGAGGCGACATGGCGAACGGTGCCCAGAAAGAGAGCCAATGCAAATGCGCCCTTTCGCGCGTGGGGGCTGCCCCTCCCGCAGGCCCGTTAGTCACTGCACGGAGGTGTGCGTGTCTGTGTGCACTGTATACAATCACAGAAGGCTTTCCTCGCGTGCACTCGTTACTGTACGCGGGTATTTTTGGAAAGCTCTCCTGTTGATCCGCAACGTCTGCGCTGCGCGCGGGCCTACGCATTCCACAGGCGTGCGCGCCGGCGGCGGCCAGGTGCGCGTGCGGACTGCGCCTGCCTTTATTGTGTCTCTTCATGCGAACTTTCTCTTTCTATGTTCCATTATTGTTCCGTTTGACCTCGCCTTCCCTTTTTGGTTTCCTGTTTCCTCATTTCTTAAACACCTTCCACGTTCTTGTTGTCCATTTCTTCACCCTCCCATTCCCTACTCTTAGCTTATTATCCTGTATTCCTTTATTACAGTATTCTGTCCTATACTATCCCATCCTCTCCTTCCTATCCCGCTACAGCCCATGTTCCTATCCTGCCGTAACCCCTCATGATATCCTATCCTACCCCATCCCACCTGCTCCTACCCCCACCCCATCGCTTTCCTACCCTGTCTAATCCTACTCTCGATTGATGGCCTATCCCATCTTGTCTCTATCCCACCCTCTCATGCATTCCTTTATTACTGCATTCTGAATACTAGCCTATCCTTCCCTATACCCTTATATCCCTATTCCTACCCTACCATAACCCCTAATGCTATCCCATACTGTCCTATCCTATCCTACCTTATCTACCCCAGCTGGTCCTACCCTAACCACATTTATTTCCGACCCTGTATACTCCTATTCTGGATTGATGGCCTATCCCATCTTGATTCTATCCGACTCTCGCATTCATTCCTTTATTTTCAGATTCTGAATACTAGCCTATCCTTCCCTATCCCGTTATATCCCCTATTCCTATCCTACCATAACCCCTACTGTTATCCTATACTGTCCTGTCCTACCCTATCTCATCCTACGCTATTTTATCCTATTTATCCCAGCTGATCCTACTCTAACCACAATCCTTTCCGACCCTGTCTAATCCTAGTCTCGATTAATGGCCCATCCCATCTTGACTCTATCCGATCCTATCCTGTAGTCCTTTATTGCTGTCTTCTGTCATCTGTGTCTGTCCTATACTGGCCTATCCTTCCCTATTCCTTTATATCCCCTATTCCTATCCCAGCATAACCCCTAATCCTGCCCTATCCCATCTGATCCTACTCCATTTTATCTATTTTTCCTATCCTATTCTATTTTATCATATATTGCTTGTCTATCCTATCCTACTCTATACCCTCTTATCACCTATTGATAACCCATCCTCCCTCATCTGCTTCAGTCATATCCTACCATGCCCCTTAATGCTATCCTGCCCCATCCCATCATATCCCATTCCATCCTATCAGATCCTACCCTAACTCCAATACTTTCCTACCCTATCTCTTCCTACCCCCTATTGGTGGCCTGCCCTATCCTGACCTTACCCCATCCTATTATTCTTATGGTGTTGTGTCCTGTTCTACCCTAGGCCCTACTATCCACTATTGATATCCCATCCTTCGCCATTTGGTTCAGTCCTGTTCTAGCCCATCCCTTATTGGTAGCCTATGGTATTCTAGCCTATCCTAACCCATCCTATTCCCTGGTGCTGTACTATCCGACCGTACCATATCGCATATTGCCATCCTGTGCTCCCCTATACTGGGTTATCATCAGGGCTATATTAGCAGTTCAAAATGGCAGGGACATTTCACCCTAACTGGGTACAAATCACCCACGTTCTTCACTTCACCTACATTATAAGGGTGATGAAAGTGTCCTCGGCCACTGTATAAGCAGGTGAAGGGGAGCACGCAAGCCAGGCCCTAAAGTGTTTAAACTCCATAATACATGTTTAAAAATATATAGCTAAACTGCATGCTACAGGACATTATTCAACATATGTCCGTCAAGAAAACTTAGGTCTTATAGACCAATGCGAAAAGAAGCTGAAAAAATAATCCAATACGTCCGGGGCCGCTGCAATAGCCAGCTGCGTTTCCCGCCACACCGACAAAAACATTTATGTGCACATTAGAAAAATGTGTGCCCGATAAACAAATAGAAGCACGGCAGCCACACAGTGGCTATCTGATAGATTGTGGTTCTGCGGATAAAAAAAAAATCACAATTCTGTGCCAGAAGCAATAATGCTCAGTTATTAAACATACTATTTTACATATAATACTGAGCTATAGATGATCCTGAGCCATTGACAGTACAGAGCCACTAATAATATTGACGCATGATGCAGTGAAACTGACACCACTCAGCCAAATCTGATGCTTAGCCACTGATTAAAGACATCTATTGACAACACAATTGACAATACTGAGCCAGTGACAATACTGAGCTGCTGTTAAATCCAAGCCAATTCTGTGCCACTGATAACACTGTGCCAGTGGCGCCAGCGAGCGACTGCTGATATCCAGTCATTGAATGTACTTCTCTACTAATAATTCGCATTCACAGTTAATACTGTCCCATACATTACACCCAGTCCATAACAACACTAGGCCACAGATAACACTGAGACACTGTTGTGCATTTGTGTGGGCCACTGTTACACCCAAAGACGACCAATAGCCAGTGGCGCTTGGCGCATTAGTTTGTGGAATTTACTGAGAAAGTATGAAGAAATAATCTCTGGTAAAAGCATAGGCATCTAGTCTGATTGTGGTGGTTGGAGTAGAAATGCTGGAGTGACTGTGAAGACTTTAATCATTTATTGCTGATAAGGTCATTTATTAGGTTGATCACATGCTGTAGAGATTGTGTGCAACCTTCACACTGGAAGTGTTAATTCCAGGCAGGTTTGTCTCAGCCTTTCATCCTTCATACGTTTATAAGTTAGGTTCGATTGAAGCAGGTGGCAAAATGTATTTCAGCTTGATTTTTTAAATTAAATAAATGTTCATTTTAATATTTTATAATATGCGCAGAAGCAAGTTCATGTTGTGTGTTGGAGGTTTTTGCAAAAGTGTTTACCTCTGCGCTATTTCTTAGATTACAACTAGTAAGATGTGAACTAGACTACTGCGCCCCAGTGGTCTCGAAGGAACTGTTTTAGCAAATGGGCATTCCTCCCCCATAAAGGGCTTTAGATCCCTTCAAGCATTTGCTTTGTTGAAAAACCTGCTTTGAACATACTCAGAAAATCATTTGGAATGTTTCAGGTCTCAAATACATAAGCAAAGCCACGTTTCGTGCTCAAAGGAGTGCTTCTTCAGGACTTCAAATTTTAGATTTTGAGTGTGTTTCTTCGCGCCGTCTGTGCCTGTGTCTCTGCGGCCACGACAACCATATCCATTGAAGGGGCATGCATTAATAGAGTGAATACATGCTGTTAGTTGTTAATGCAAGTGCAACCTATGAAATATTTCGCCATTTCCTAGCTGATTTCAGAAATGTACGCGGTCGAAGGTACCCTTAAAATGATTTTTTTTTGTTGCTTTTTAGACTTCTTGAGTACTTTAACCTGAGTCTGGCTGAAACATTCCCAGAAAGCGTATTTCTTTTGTGCTCTTCAGCACACGTTTTGTTTTAACTTAACTCGTGTCTGAACGAAAAATAACCCAAAAGATAAATGCATAAATTGCACCATTTTGCTCAGTGCATCAGGCAAAAAAAGCAAGTCCTCAAAAATGGTGTACGAGCAAACATTACATTTGCACAGAGCCTTTTAACACTGTAATTCTTTTCTTCATTTTGCAAAGATTACTTGGCAGCAAATGTGCAACTCATTGCCTCTAATGTCAAATCTTCTTTGATTAGTATTAAAGTGCATTTCTTGTTTTACTTTCTAGATCCTTTTGCAAAAGAAGAACACTCAATTTGATTCCAATTGTGTCCAACACCTTATGTGTTTTTTATCAATAAGTGAGACTGGGAGTGATGATGGTGACTTTGTTTAGTTAACCTATTATAAAAAGATTTCTAGCAAATAAAGCTAGCTCACATGGCATTTTGAACAGGACTAAAACAGGGTGTTCAAAAGCTAATGTAGCCCCCTGTTTAATTGGAGGGTCGGACAGCATTGGTGTTGTCTGACATTCATATGTTTTTTGCCTTTCGGCCTGCATCCTGGTATTCTAAGGGTTAAATGCTTCCTTTTCCCTGTCCTGACAGTGACGCCACTCCGAGAGGCCAGTTTCATGGGTCAGCTGAGGTGACTGTGGTGTAGCATTTTTCCCTGCAGGGGGCAGTTGTGTACCTTGTGGCACAGAGTAACCCGACAGCGTCTAAGGTGACTGACAGGTGCTGTGGCCTATAGGATTGTAGATTTTGGCAGTTGGTGCTGACAGCTTTCTTTTCTCTCAGGAGAAGGAGAATGAGGGAGAAGGTGCTTTTCGCAAGGAGTTCCACAATGTTGTCTCTGGACTGGGAGGTTTTATCCCTAAACTCCTGGGGCTCCCCCCTCCTTTAGACATGGGAGAGTCGCCCCGCTCACCGAACACCATATTGCCATCACAAATATGTTTCTGAGTGATGATTATGAGTGCTACTGTTCTTGACAATGACAAACATAGGTTGTGTTTTATTGGTCTCACTGCTCCTCAGCTTATGCCCCACACGTGTTCCGATTGTGCCAGGGCTGGGAGAATCAGGCAGAGAGCGCACCCCCAGCCCGCGCCCTCTTCTGAACTGGGAAATTGCCACTAGCGCTGCCATCAGTGTCGAGGCGCTACCCAGCGTGAGATCTACAGCAGGATGCAGCAGCAGCTCGAGGACTTGAGTTTGGTGCCCTCACACCTGCTGCAATACCTGCCAAATTAAGCCTTTTCTTTTCCCTCTAATGGTGCCCAGCACAGGGCCTTAGTTCGTCTTTCAATCGTGCTGGGTGGGTAGAATTGTGCCTGGTGGTTTTGTTGATCACTACTGTACATTTAAAAAAATACATAATTTACCCTTGTTGCAAAATTAGCTGGTATTATTCTATCCGACAATGGGGGAGAAGAGAATCCAACTTATGGCAGAAGTCACCAAGAACTACGCCGGAAGGACACCAGAAGACTGGTGGTTGGAACTGTTGAGGGAAAATCGAATCCCACTTACTCTGGCATTGGTGAAGTTACTTAGTTTAGTTTAGTTTATTATTTGTATAGCGCCGCCTGGCCCTAGGGCATCCAGGCGCTAGCGATGAATACAACAAGAATAATACATCAGAAATGTACAAACCGATTACATATTTACAAATTTACAGTTTTGGTGCATGCTAGTAAGGTAGGGCTAGGCAGTTTACGTTTCTTTGGATAGAAGCCAAGTTTTGGTGTTGTGTCTAAATCTGTGAAAGGAAGGTTCTGATCTCAGCTCGAGTGGAAGTGAATTCCAAAGTTTGGAGGCAAGCACGGGGAAGCTGGAGCCACCTGCTTTTTGGAGCTTAAATCTTGGGATATTTAAGCAATGTGTTTGAGCTGATCTGGTAGGGCGCGCTGGGGTGTGGTGATTGAGATTGTCGGATAGGTATCTGGGTGCTTGGTTAGCTAGGCATTTGTGTGTGAGTGAGATGGTTTTATATTCAATTCTTTGTGGTATGGATAGCCAATGGCAGGTGCGTCTGGCGTCCGAAATGTGTTCATGTTTGGGTATGTTCAGGGCTGCTCGCAAGGCGTTGTTTTGTATGACTTGTAGTTTGTTGATGTTTTTCTGACTGGTTCCCAAGTATAACGCATTGCAGTAGTCAACTTTGGAGAGGACTAGCGCTCTGGCTAAGGTGATGCAGTTGGATGGTGAGAGGTAAGGTCTGCTGGCATTGATGAGTTTACAGGTGTAAGCAGTGGCTGATGAGATGGAATTGATCTGTCTTGTCAGTGTGAGGGAGGAGTCGAGGTAGATTCTTAGGGTTTTGACGCTGTTAGAGACGATGATGTTAGTGCTGTCTATAGTGAATGCTTGATAGAGTTTGTCGAGTTTATTAAGTCTGGGTTGGGAACCTAGGAGAAGAAGCTCGGTCTTGTCGTCATTGAGGCATAGGCCATGCTTGGCCATCCATTCTTGGATAATGGAATAAATGTTGTTGATAGCAGTGAGGTCGGTGGAGTAGTCGCCTGTTAAAGGGATCAGTATTTGGGTGTCATCTGCGTAGTTGGTGTAGATGACACCCAAGCGGTCCAATATGTCAAAGAGGGGTTTCGTGAACACATTATATAGAGTGGGGGAGGCGCAGGAGCCCTGGGGGACACCGCAAGTGACTGGGGCTGGGATGGCAGAGGCTGTGGGTGCGAAGACTCTCATGGATCTGTTGTTAAGGAAGGAATGGATCCATGCGTTGGCGTTATCTGAAAATTTGGCTGCTGAGGATAGATGTTTGCAGAGGATGTCGTGGTTGACCAGGTCGAAGGCGGCCGATAAGTCAAGAAGGAGAAGGATGGCTAGTTTACCATTGTCTTTAATGTTGTCCATCTGTATCTTAAGGTCAATCAGGGCGGTCTCAGTGCCGTGTTTGGGGCGGAATCCTGATTGTCTGAGTCCTAGTAAGTTATTTTTCTCAAGGTGGTTCTGTATCTGAAGATAGGCAGCTCTGTCGAGGATTTTTAGTAGGAAGGGTACGGTCGTAATGGGTCTGTAGTTGGTGGGGACATTAGGGTCAAGGCTGGGCTTCTTAAGTAAAGGAAGAACCCAGGAGTCCTTGAGGTTGTTGGGCACTATGTTGGAGGTGAAAGATGAGTTGATGAGGGAAGTGATGAAGGGAGCAAGTTGTTTGGCTGCATCTTTAATGACTGGGGCTGGGCAAGTATCGCCTTGGCATTTGGACGGTTTAAGAGAGTAGATTATTTCTTCAACCTCTTTGATGGTTATGGTGGAAAACTCAAAGAGGTTATTGTCCTCATTTTGGGGGGGTGGTGTGGGTGTGTGTAGAGGGGGTGATGTTATCAGTGAGGGTGAGGCTTTCTTTCTTTGTCAGGATTTTGGCTTGTAGTGTGGCAATTTTGCCTAGGAGTGCTTCCTGGATGCTCGTGCACCAGTGGATGTCTTTGTTACAAGTGTCTGGAGTGGGGGAGGGTGATTCGAGTTCTCTCAGGATATTGAAGAGCTCTTTGGTATTAGATTTGGCGTTGCTGATTCTTTCATTGTACATGTTTTTTTTAGACTGGATGATGGCTGATTTATAGATGTTCGATGCCAGTGCGTAAGATGTCTTATTAATAGTGGATGGTGACTGTTTCCATGCTAATTCAGCTTGTCTTTTGGATTTGCGGAGTGTTTTTAGTTTGGGGGTGAACCAAGAATTGAGGTGTGCTCGTGGTTTGGCTTTCCGAAGCTTGAGTGGTGCTATGGTGTTTATGGCCTTAAGGATAGTTGTGTTGTATAACTCTACTAGTTCAGTAGGGTTGGTCATGGTGGGTGAGAAGTCGATGATGGGTTGGAGTAACGGGAGGAGTTTCTCTAGTGTAATATTTTTGTTGTTTCTTGTGAGTGTGGGTGGGGCATTGGAGGAAGGCCCTGGTGTTTGAGTGCCTTTGTTGATGGTGAAGGTAATAAGGTGGTGATCAGTCCAAGCACATGGAGTGTTGGAAAGGATGGTAGTGTTGCAGTTGAGGTCAGCTATCCAGTCAAGGATGCGGCCTTTGTTGTGTGTGGGTTGTGTGATATGGTGGGTGAGTCCTAATTCTGAAATTGTGTTGGCGACAGTGTGAGCTTTGTCATCTTTCTCATCATTGAGACCTAGATTAAAGTCTCCTAGGATGAGTAGTCGAGAGTTAGGTTTGATATTGTCAGAGAGTAAAAGGGCTATGTCGTCATTAAAGGATAGTATAGGGCCTGGCGGTCTGTAAATGAGGTGGATGGTGATTGTGCTTGTGTGCGTTGTGTATAGTTTGAGGGTGAGTAGTTCCGCTGATGGCAGTGATTGGTTTTGTATGTGTCTTATGTTGATGGAGCTTTTTGCAATAATGGCTACTCCACCACCTTTAGCTGTTTGTCTGTCTGCACGGTAGATGGTATAGTCATTGGGTATAGCAAGTGATAGAGAGGGGCCAGACGCTGGGTGGAGCCAGGTCTCTGTAATAGCTATGAAGTCGAGATCATTGAAGGAAATAATGTCGGCTATGTCTAGGGCATGGGCGACTACAGATCTCGCATTGATGAGTGCACCTTTGATGGTTTCGGTGGTGATGCATGATTTTTTGATGTGGGTGCGGGGGAAGGGTGCGTTCAGGCCGTGTGATATCTGGTCTGACGGAAGTGTAGGGCGTGTGCAGGGAGGGGCAGATTTGGTTAAGGTTATATTTTGTTTGTTGCCTAGATTGAGGAAGGATACGGGTGTGTGTGTTCTGGATCTGAGTCGGGTGAGTCTCGATAAGCCTGAGCAGGGATAGGATTTGCTGGTAGTGAGGTTCGTGATAGTGGATTGGCCGATGGGAGTAGTTTGTGATGCTTCTTGGGGGCTGGAGGTGTCTGCTGTGCGATGAGAGTCGATGGAGGAGGTAGTCTGGAAGGGGTTGATGTTGGGTAGGAAGGGGGTGGGGCAGGGTATGGGATAATGTCTGGGGCAGGCTAGTCTGCTGAGGCCATTGGGGTGTAAGCGAAGGTGTGGCCCTGTACAAGGGGTGTCATGGGGGACCAGGCAGAATGGGAACATAATGAGGAAGGTCCAGGTGATCATATCTGAATTTAGAGGGAACTGGCGCACAAAATCATCAGAGAGAAGCTAGTACGCAATGTTATTGCACAATGGTGCTGCAGTGAGGGTACTAACGCAGAGAATCAGAGAAATGCTAGTACACAGTGCTAATACACAGTGCTAATACACAGTGCTAATACTCAGTGTACTCTAAGCGACCATAAGGCACTACACAATGTCACAGTGGTCTCTAAGCGACCCTAAGGCATAACACTATGTCACAGTGGTCTCTAAGCGACCCTAAGGCACAACACAATGTCACAGTGTACTCTAAGCGACCCTAAGGCACAACACAATGTCACAGTGGTCTCTAAGCGACCATAAGGCACAGCACAATGTTACAGTGGTCTCTAAGCGACCCTAAGGCACAGCACAATGTTACAGTGGTCTCTAAGCGACCATAAGGCACAACACAATGTCACAGTGGTCTCTAAGCGACCCTAAGGCACAACGCAATGTCACAGTGGTCTCTAAGCGACCCTAAGGCACAACGCAATGTCACAGTGGTCTCTAAGCGACCCTAAGGCACAACGCAATGTCACAGTGGTCTAAGCGACCATAAGGCACAACACAATGTGAAAGTAGTTTGTGTTAGACCGTACTGCAAAAACAGGGTTCAGTGAAGGCTTGAAGCAGTTCAGATTGCTGGCTGGAGCAGTGGAAAAAAGGTTGCTGTAAGGGGCAGTATGCTTGCCCCAGAGGAGATGGGTAGGGGATCTAGCCCTATGCTCGATGGCGTATACAGGCTAGAGATAGGCACAGTGTACAGTGCCTTCGAGGTGGGCCGGTTCGAAGCCTGCTGGCTTGTGGTTGGCTCCCAGTAGAGGAGAGGGGCCAATCACGATGTTTGCAGGGTTGCGGGGCCGGGTGGAGGGCTGAAGATGCGACGGTCAGCCATCTTTAAATGGTGTGGACCTAGGGGCTTCAATTGGTGGCTGGATGCACTCTGAGTGCAATAATGGGGCAGATCCTGGCTGGAGAAGGCCACACTGGGCAACGCTTGAGCGGCGCGGATATTATTAAATAATCCGCCGCGTGTTGCCTTCAAGACGCACGCTCGTGCTGCGGCTAGGGACTCGTGACATACCTGGTGTCAGGCAGGGCTGGCTACTGCTCCAGCAGTAGATGGAAGGAGCTCCTGCTCATGGTGGCTCTGGAGTGGTAGGGGCAGAGTTCCTGGTCCCTGGCTCCTTAGGCTCCGAACAGGCACCCAACAGGCCTTAGTGTGGCCTTTGTGAGGGCCGGCGAATCCGCCTGCCGGCGGATGCTCGTTCGAGCTAAGAGGCGGTCTCAGCCTCGTTTTGGCGCCGCGCTGCGCCCGGCATGGAGAGGTCAGGCAGGCCTCTCAGACCTAGTCAGGCGGTCTCTGTGGGCCTCGTCTGTGCTGCTGGCTGCTTCGGGGCGGGGGAGAGGGCTCCTGCCCTCTTCCCTGGGCAGATGATGTGGAGTGCGGAAGGCACGGGCACCCAACAGGCCTTAGTGTGGCCTTTGTGAGGGCCGGCGAATCCGCCTGCCGGCGGATGCTCGTTCGAGCTAAGAGGCGGTCTCAGCCTCGTTTTGGCGCCGCGCTGCGCCCGGCATGGAGAGGTCAGGCAGGCCTCTCAGACCTAGTCAGGCGGTCTCTGTGGGCCTCGTCTGTGCTGCTGGCTGCTTCGGGGCGGGGGAGAGGGCTCCTGCCCTCTTCCCTGGGCAGATGATGTGGAGTGCGGAAGGCACGGGCACCCAACAGGCCTTAGTGTGGCCTTTGTGAGGGCCGGCGAATCCGCCTGCCGGCGGATGCTCGTTCGAGCTAAGAGGCGGTCTCAGCCTCGTTTTGGCGCCGCGCTGCGCCCGGCATGGAGAGGTCAGGCAGGCCTCTCAGACCTAGTCAGGCGGTCTCTGTGGGCCTCGTCTGTGCTGCTGGCTGCTTCGGGGCGGGGGAGAGGGCTCCCCCGCCCTACTGCTAGAAATCTTTAAAATCAAGACTTTCAAAACTAACTGAAAGCAAAAAATGTTAATAAGTAGACTTTTCCTTTTTAACACTTGGTCATAATTTTATGGAACGAATCCAAGGCAAAAGGCTTTCTGTATTTTAGAGCCAAATAAAGCCTTATAAAAAATAAAATAAAAAAAGCTATTGATTTAAACCAATCTGTTTAGCGGGTGAACCGTATTTATTTGTTCCTCCCTGAAACAAACATGCTGGTTGTTTCAGAGAAAAAAAGCAGCTTGTGTTTCTATACATGGGCTGTGCATTTATGAGTCAGGGCGGATGTGTATGTGAGTGTTCATACATATGCATGAGGCCGCCTCGTTAGGCATTGACAAGAGGAGCAGGAGCTCCCATGGTATCTATACATCTTGGTTTTCATGTTTCAAACAGGCACACCTTAAAGGTGTACAGTGTGGTTCAGTGTGTCTCACCTTAAAGGCTCCCCGCGAAAACCCTGGCGTTAGCAGCAGTGTTCAGAACTCGGGTGTCTTGCGCCCCCTTCCTGCTGCAGCTCAGAGCTGCAGAGCTCTCATTGACGGAGAGAGCTACTGCGCTCAGCTACTATGTTCCATGAGAGTTAGGGCCTAATTCTTGGAACCTTTAGCACGGTGCAAAGTGACTTTGCATTGGCAACAAACACGTTGAACCGGGCCTGATTCACAGAACGGTGCACTGCAAAAATACACTTTGGCCCTGATTCGTGGAATTTTTTACGTGTAGAACAGGGTTTTGCGTGTCATTCTGCTTACAAATTCCCATTCGTCAAACAGGGATTTGCAGGCAGAATGGCACACACATCCCGTTTACACGCAAATAATTCCATGAATCAGGGCCTTTGCACCATGAATTAGGTCCATTTAGCGCGGTGCAGAGGTAACTTTTGCAGTGCAAAGTGACTTTTTACTGCTCAGGGAATCAGGCCCAGTTCAACGTGTTTGTTGGTAGTGCAAAGTCACTTTGCACCGGGCTAAACGTACCATGAATTAGGATTTGTTCAAAGGTTGAGGGAGGAGAGTTGAGGATGTTTTCTGGTCTCTGCTGCTGGCTTGGCTGCCTGCTGTGAAAACAGAAATAATCAGGGCGCTAGACCCGGGGCAGTCTTTATTCAACTTTTAAAATGTTCTATTAACATTAAGGGGGTAATTCATGGATTATTTGCGCCGCAAAAAAAGGGATTTGTGCGCCATTCTGCCCGCAAATCCCCATTTGTTAAACAGGGATTTGCAGGCAGAATGGCGCACAAATCCCGTTTTTTTCGGCGCAAATAATCCATGAATTAAAGGGTAAATGCGCATTTGGTAGACTTCAATGCGGAGAGGGGCGGATTACAAGGCAAGCTGGACGCTTCATGTAGTAAGGTTATTAAGAATAATGATCACAGTGCATTCTCCTCCAGGTGCGCGAGCGGGTTCCGCAGCCACACCATAGCTGCAAGGTGCAAGCTCATCATGTCTTCTACAGTGGCAGAGTGTTAAATGAGGGGATTAGAGGGGATAAGGGGTTGATTGGAAGAGTCTGATGGGAAGCATGGGGGCAGTTCTGGGAGGCATGGGGGCAGTTCTGTTAGTGTCTTAAAATATTCTGCCTCCTCTTCTCTGTTTTTAGGGACCCTCCATTCGCTGGATCCAGCACAGAAGACTCTAATGTGCCTCCACCAACCCAGCACTGCCTGGCTTACCCAGACCTATCCTATTCCCATTCCCATCTGCTCTCCTATCTTATGCTATCCTCTACTGTTATCTCCCTATCGCAAGGCTGTCTGCTCCTGCTGTCCTATCAACTATTTAAATTTCTATGCTATTCCTGTTCCATTCCTCATTGCTATTCTACCATTAGCCTATCCTATCCTACTATTCTATCCCACTTATCCTAAAATTGCTATATTATTTCCTATGCTATTCCCATCCCTTATTGTTATTCCACCATTTTCCTATCCTATCCTACTATTGTTATCCTATCTTAAGCTATCCCATCCTATCCTACATTGCTATCTTATGTCATTTTTTATATCCTGTGCTATGCCCTTCCCTTATAGCTATTCCACCATTATCCTGTCCTATCCTAACTTATCCTTTCCTATCCTACTATTAATTATTTATTTATTTTTTACATTTGCAGAGTGCACTGCAGCCCATAGACATCGAGGCGCTATTACATGAAGGCGTAAGCAGCAAGATTATGTAAACATAGAAAACATAAGGTACTTAGTTACAGAGAGAGGAGCGGAGCATAGTTACAAATGCCGTTCGTCTGCCTGTAGATATAAAGGCAGGTAGGTTTAGACAAACAGCCTAGTTTTTAAGCCTTTGCGGAAGGCTAGGTGAGAGTCAATCCCCCTGAGGTGTGAAGGTAGGGCGTTCCAATGTGAGGCTGCTAGGGCTGAGAAGCTCGAGCCGCCCGCACGTACTCTACAAGTCTTGGGGGTAGAAATCAGGTTGGTGTAGGCAGATCTGGTGGGCCTGGCCGAGGTGGGTCGTGAAATTCTCTGGGCAAGGTAAGGGGGAGCAAGGTCATGGAGGCATTTATGGGTGAGGGAGAGGATTTTAAAGATGATCCTCTGCCTAATGGGCAGCCAGTGGACCTGCCTCCTAAGGTCAGAAATGTGGTCTTTCCTGGAAAAACCTGTAACGGCCCTGAGGGCGTTGTTCTGGGCAATCTGGAGCTTAGCGATGTTTTTACCGGAGGTCCCACCAAGGAGTGCATTGCAGTAGTCCAACCTGGATCCTATGATGGCCCTAGCAATAGTGAGGCCATTTTGTGAGGATAGGAAGGGTCTTGCTGCGTAGATGAGTTTGGAGTAGTATGCCGATGAGGAGGCTATGGCATTAACATGCCTGTCCATGGTGAGATTAGAGTCGAGGTAGATTCCTAGAGTCTTGACTATTATTATCCTTTCCTATCTTATCCTAAGCTATCCCATCCTATCCGACAATTAATTGCTATATTATTTCCTATTTTATATACTATGCTATTCCCATTCCTCATTTCTACTCGACCATTATCCTATCCTATTCTATCCTATCCTACTATTGCTATCCTACCTCATCATCTACTATTTTATTTTATACATTTGTGTAACGCCCGGACATGGGGGTTTCACAGCGTTTGTACATAGATTAGGTAATGAGAAAACAGTCGCTGTAAGGAAAGTCAGTGGTGAATACAGTGAGGATAGGTTAGTTGTAATTGTCAAACAACCAGGTCTTCACAGGTTTTCTGAACGCTGAATAGGTGGGTTGACTGCAGATTTGGGGGGCGGGGGAGGTGGGGGTGATTGTGACAAATCAACTTCCGGGACACCTGTGGTCCAGGGATGAATATGAATTTCAGCACAAAGGGAACAATGGGTCGTAAATTGTCACTGGGCGCCTTCGAAGAAGGCCCAGGGGGACAGAACCACAAGGCACATTGTGCTTGTAGAAGTTCTTGGTGCTCGACAGGGTCGAGTTGGTTTCAGGGTGCTTTGCAGCTCCTGTGACAGAGTTCAAGATGGGAGACAGCTGCGGGTATCAGGCAAAAGGCAGTTCGGCGAACGAGGATGGAAGGACGGCTGCATGCTGTCCTACACAGCGGCTCAGGATCAGGAATCATCTCAGTGCTGGTTGGCATGTCTGAAGCACTGGTCGAGGCATCTCGGACAACGTTAGCGACTGCGGCATGACACCAATCAGCGGTGCAGTCGGTTACAGCTTGCGGGGCTCGACTGGCTCAAAAGTGTCCTTTAAGGCGGACGCTGGTTGACGCTTGTCGATGCACTCCTCGTAGCCTCTTCACTGGGCTTGTGTCATCCTTTAAGGCAGACGGCCCAAAGCTGAGGAGAGTGTTTCAGGCAACATCCTTGCCCTTGGTTTAGTTCAGAGACTCTCTGTCACATCCCACCTAGGAAGCTTGCTTGCAGAGTCTAGCAGGTCATGCTGTGTGCTGGCTGCGTAGCAGTTCTGGAGCTGTTGGAGGTCCTCTGGACTCAGTATCTCCCTCTGATTCCTGGGAGATGTTTATGGGAGGGATATTGCTTCCCTCTTTGGAAATCCTGGCCTCCCTCCACTGGTGGAAGCTGTAGGGCAGACTGTACCTTCAGCCAGGTTCCAAATGAGTTCTTCTTGTTACTCCTTGCAAGGTGTTCAGAGGATCTTCCCAAAAGAGGAGCTCAACTCTCTTTTAAAGCCAAATGGGCCCCAGTAATTGGTGTCGGCTAAGCCTACTTTACGAACCAATCCTGGGTCCCCCCCAACAATCTCTTTATGGTGAGGTTATAACCAGAGTGTTTTGCAACATAAAAGGTAAAGGGATCAAACATGTAATACTAAGTCCCACCCATCCTCCTGTCTGTTGTGGATGAAAGGGTCCCTCTAGTTAATTGAGCTCTCTGTGGTTACTGATTAAAGCGGCAGGTCTCCCCTGAAGCTGTGGCGGGGCCAGACTTTTGGTTTCTGCCAAACCACATACTCATAACTTCTGAATGGGGTCCCTCCTGTGGGATTGACTCCCGGCCACCTTGAAACTTGCAGAGAACCATCTCCGGTTCCAGAAGCACCTCAAGACCTTCCTCTTCGCTTCTGCCTTTGCCCCTCTTCTCCCCTGCTGATCTGTTTTTCTCCCTCAGCACCGTGCACCTGGCCACCCTATGTCCTTCGGGCGCAGCTCACCCTGCCCCCCTCCTGCACTGCCTCTGGGCCACCCATTGCACTGGGATCTGTATCTGTACCCATACAGTTTCCCATTTTTCTTCTGCACTTATCAGATATACCCTATCTGACTAATCATGAACTTGCCACTTGCTGGCTGCACTACCACTCTTCACTGCCTTATTTATTTATTTATTGTACTTGTTATTCATTCTGTTCTCTCCTCTGCTCTGCACTTTCCACTTCTCTCCCTGCCATGCACTTTCCCCCCTTTTTCCTTTTCCATGCACTTGCTCGTTCTTATTGTCACTGGGCTTAGTAAGATCGTTGGTTTTGTTTCTCCCTTGTTCCCCTCCCTTTGCTTGGTCACGCTTTGAAACACTTGTGTATGAGCGCAATATAAATAAAATATCATATCACATCATACTGTAAATACATAATACAAGACGTGGTAGGTCACTGCCCTTGATACGGAGAGGTGGGAGCTGGCTTCAGGTTGACACAGTGCATATCAAAGGTTGTTGGGGTTTTTCTATCCTTTGTTAGTCCTGCACCAGGCCTCCCGTGGGCCTGTTTGAATTAACTCAGATTAGTATGCGAGGCTGCCACCAACAGCTAACAAAGGACAGGGCGGATCCATGGAGCCTTTGTTAGTTAAATATGCTGGCCATGGCAGCAGGAAGGTTTTGCCTTCCCCCTTCTGAGATGCCTTCAGGTGCTCCTGGCTGTCAAATTCCAACTAAATAGGACAGGGGGCATGATGACTTTAAACTGTGTCCTGTGTCCAGAGTACACAGGTCTATGTGTATGTCATGCAGTGAGAATAGGACAATGTGTGCAGATTAGCCCCAACATTTTCCAGAGGTTGATCTACAATCATTCAATTTCCTTTAAAATTTAAATTTAAAAAAAGCCCAGGCGAGCGCACACCCACCGTGCAGATGGCTGAATTCCTCACAGTGTTCCATAGGGTGGGCGCTGTGACACAGAAGCTGGCTCCACTGGCTCGTTTGCTTTGTGCCTGGGAGTCAGCGGTGTAAGGCTAGAGGAGGATCGAAGGGAATGCTCATAGGGTTTAGTAATGATGCAGGGATTGAGGTATTGGGGTGACTCTTTGGAAACACATTGGTGAGCAATGGTCAGGGGTTTTAACTCAATCTGTGCTTTGATGGGGAGCCAGTGGGCATCACATCTAGTAGATGAAATGTGTTCAGACGGTTTGAGGCCCATGGCTACTCTGAGGGCTTTATTTTGTAGGAACTGGAGCTTGGCTAGATTCTTGGAGGAGGTGCCGGAGAATAGTGCGTTGCAGTAGTCCAGCTTGCTGCCTATGATGGCCCTGGCCAGGGCGAGGCAGTTGACTGGGGAGAGGAGTTGTCTGCTCAAGGCAATGAGCTTAGAAGTGTAAGCTGTGGAGGATGCCAGAGCATTGACTATCCTATCCTACTATTCCTATCCTATCCTATCCTATCCTATCCTATCCTATACTATCCTATCCTCTCCTAGCCTATCATTGCTTTCCTATCCCATATTTGTATATTGTGCTATTCCTATCCCTTATTACTATTCCACCATTGACCTATCAGATCCTATCCTATCCTGTCGTACTATTGCTATCCTATCTTATCCTCTACTATCATGTCTTATTATTCCTAGCCTCTCCTATCCTATCCTGTAATTGCTATCCTTTTCCCCATTTGTACCCTGTGCTATTCCTATCCCTTATTGCTATTTCATCATTAATCTATCCTATCCTATCCTATACTTACTATCCTGTCCTATACCTACCACTCTTCTATTCTATCCTTTGCTATTGCCCAGAGTCGCGGGGGACACACATATTCAGCGGTCAGAGGAGGCAGGGACAAGGGAAGGCTGGGGATGTATGTATTGCGCAAACCCACGATCCCAACTCAAATCACCACATGCCTGAGTGTCTCAGCCTTCAGACCTACATTGTTAGTTATGTTAACAAAAACACAAATTGTGACTGTTTTACAAACACAGTTACACTCAGGGTGTTGTGCAAAATATAATGATTATTTTAAAGAAATGTTCATGGTTCCTGCTGTATTTCTTTTTTTTTACTCAAGATACAAACAAGGCACCATCTCCATCACAATAGACATATGGCCTCATTACAAGTCTGGCGGTCCGGAAATAAGGGTGCCTGGAGCAACATACCAGCACCCTTTCCAGACCGCCAGACCACGACAATGCTGGTAGGGGCCACAGATCCTCCGGCAGGTCTGACCTGCCGGGAATGCTGGCCCCTACCGGCACTGTCTTCACGGAAGCACTGGCACGATTGACAACGTTGCCGGTGCTTCCGAGTCCCCATTCCCGTGGAGTCCTGTGGGACTGTGGGACTCCACAGGAATGGGGACTTAAAGTTTCAGCCAGCTGACATCCTGGGCCGCCGCAAATTGTAATGTCCTAGTGGCACCGGAATATCAGGCGGCGGGAGCGGTGTTACGAGGTCAGAGGAAACCCGCCGGTAGCACCAGCTGGTTACTGCCGACCTCGTAATGAGGCCCATTAACATCATTCTGATCCGTAAAGAAAGCTTGATAACTCTGAATGCAACAATATAAAGGTAAAAAGGACAATTCAATGTGCAAACTATTTTAGTGCTTCAAATAGGCCCCTTTCTGTGCCCGTCTTCCAGAGGAGTGGATGCTAATTGGCAGGGTTGCAAATGCCTGGCATCTCGAAGGCTGCAAAGGAACTGATTTGAACGGTGTGTACCTGTGACGTTGGGACAACACTGGACGAAATAAAACCCCACACCCCAATTCAGGAAACTGGAAGTTAAATCCTGCCCAATCCCACATTTTCCACACCCTTTCTGTCACATACTACTATCCACTCACACTCTTTCCTATGTTACTATCCCCTAAGCTATTACTCACTGATATCCTATCGACTGCCCCCTTATCCAACCCTATCCTATCAAATAATGCTACTTTATCCTATCCTATCAAATTATGCTACTTTATCCTATACTATCATATAATCTCCTAGCCCAGTCATCCCATCCTACCCTGTCCTGTCCATCCCATCTCATCCCATCCTTTCCCATCCTATCCTATCCTATCCTATCCCATCTTATTGTCTACTGCAATCTGACCCTATCACCTTCCTATCAAATATTGCTACCCTATTCTATTCTATTCTATTCTATTCTATTCTATTCTATCTTATCCTATCCTATCCCACTGTCTATTGCTATCTGACCCCATTCCCTTCCTATCAAATATTGTTACCCTTTTCCATTCTATTGTATTCTATTCTATCATATCCTATCGTCTATTGCTATCTGACCCTATCGCTTTCCTATCAAAAATTGCTACCCTTTTTTGTTCTATTCTATTCTATTCTATTCTATCACATCCTATTGTCCATTGCTATTTGCTCCTATTGCCTTCCTATCAAATATTGCTATAATGTTCTGTTCTATTTGATCGTATCATATATATTATTGCTAAATGCATCAATGGAAATGTAACTTTTTTCCAATCGTTAAAAATAATAATAATCCGAAAGAATGGGAAGTAGGAATATAAAAATGAAATGAAACAAATGAAGTAGGGACCCCCACCTGTTCTACCCACATTTTTAGATTTGGCTATGAGGTGGCGCTGAAGCATTGGAGTACAGTTAGGCAGGAGATGGAATATGACGTGTGACATAGCCTTGTCAGGATTCTTTGGTTATTTATGCACCCATTGGGAGCCATGGGCCATCCCCACCCACTTTCTGGACGTGCCTGCCAAAACCCCATCTTCCTGGGATCTCTTTGAGATAGCTTTATCAAGAAGTAACATCAAACTCTGTGCTCAAAATGCCTGCCAGTGTTATTACAACACAATCTTCTGATAGTTAATGGCTTAATTGCAGTGATAAGTGTTAGTCAGTGGTGTTATAAAAATATATTAACCAAGTATGCGTTCAGCCACTTGATTAATAAGCATCATGTGTGTCCTTCACTGAAGGTCTGTTAAAAAGAACCATTGACAAAGCCAGCAGTTTATAGTTTATGGTATTAGATAGGCATTTGCCAGGCAGTGCTGTTCTATTCCATGTTTTAGCTGCTTCCATTATGGCAGTACCTGGCAAATCGTTATCCCATGTCTACCAAAAAGCGGAAGCTTCTGGCATTGCCAGTGCTTGTTTTTAAAGCTAGTTTATGGTTGTTACAAAGAGCCCAGTCAATCTGGCAACACATATTTTCAGATGGATCTTCCTATTGCCCTCCTAATGTTACACGAAACCAGATTCTCTGAATGTCTATGATTCCCACTTGTGTCTCAGGAGGTATGTTTGTGTGTAATTGAAGTGATGGTTGAACATATAGCCCATGCATGCATGACCTATCAATGAAGCACATTATCCAGGGAGGGTCTGTCTTTTCTTTTCATTGCGGAAATCTGCCTACTTGTCATACAAAGTGAGCACTTTATAACAAGTGCACGGGTCTTGATGCCATGAGGCAGCTTGCTTCTCAGGTCGGGGTGATTGTGAGTCTTGGTGGGATGCGCCAGGCAGTGGTTTGGGGGGCTTGGCTGAGAATATGGCGGTATGGGGCAGCCACCCCCCCCCATCCCATTTTATCCAGTAGCATACAGGGATATTGCGGCCACCCTCCAGCATGGCATGCACAAGAATGTTCCAGGAAGAGGTGGTGGTGGATTACGGCTAAAATGCATACTAGTCAGGCGTGTAACCTTTCACCAGGGTGGGAGGTTCGGGAGGATGGTTGTGCATATGTTGGTTATGGGGCGGGGCCTCCTACTTTGTATAGTAGCCAACACTGGCATTGCAGGCATTATACCTACAATTGGTCATTGATAACTGACATGCAATTATTTGTATATCTTTCTGTGCTGGCTTTTGTCTGAGAAATATTAAAGAATAGAACAGTAACCTCGGTTCAAAATTAGAAAAAGATTAGAGCGGTAACCAAATCTCTCCAGCACTCTCGAAATGATGGTCGTCTGTAATCTCCACACCTAAATCCGAAGCTTGTTTTAGAAATATTTACTTGTGATGTAGGGAAGCCACAGGATTTTCGTTTTGTGAAGAGCCTAGACCCCGGAAGTGAATCCTGAAACGGTCCAGCAGTTGTGGACAAAGCGTCTGCTCCACTACCAGAGCAAAGACCCAAGGACCTGTGTGCCCAACATTGTCATTAACCATCGGATGGCCTTGCCCCTCGCTGCGGCTCCATATCTGATGCTTCTGGCATAGGTCCCAGAGGTGGCTACATCTATTTATCAAGGTGTCTGCAGTTTTAACAGGATTTCCAGTCTCTGGATAAATATTACCTTGAGTGGACCTCTGATGGCTAGAATAACGGAGTGGCTGCACCCCTAATAGTAAAGAACTGGATGGTGATTGTTTCGTTCTTACCTTTGATAAGCCCTTAACTGGCCGCTTTTTGAGTGAATCCAATCTAGCTTGTTACCCCAAGAAGGGACCATTCCTGTACCACTTGGCTAGTTCTACAAACCAACATCGGCCATCAAGAGAAATCAGATGTTGCCAACAAAAAAGACCCCCCACCCTTTACCCAAGGAAGTTCCTCTATGGGTTTTCCGACGAGAAATCGCTCAGACTCTCTGGCCAACTTGGAGACGGTCGATTGACTCTCGATATTATGCAGGCATGAGTCATTGGTTTATGCAGCCGATCGGAAAGCTTCACCTTCTGAAACTGATAGACTACGACACTTTGGTTTCTAACTCGATATAAATATTGCCCTGGAACATAACAGGTCTAAGTTCAAAGGTGGAAGACGCTGACCTTCTCGGGTTTATTAATACTTCCAATGTGGTTTGCCGGCCAGATAAACTGGTCCACCTCAGAGTTTAAGCAGGCGGGCTACGATACTGTCGTATGCCCATCTCAGCCTAATCCTGGAGGCAGAAGCTTGCGAGGTTTAGGCCTCCTGGCTTTCAGATCTAGCTTTAAATAGTCATGCATGTTCTGTATAAGTACTGCGCAGTTCCAAATAGTGGAACTTGTGTCACTCAATTATATCCATAATTGTAGGAATGGTTATTTAAGACCTGGAAAAAGCAAGATGGATTCCATTCGGAACCATATAGAGCCAGAAAGATTTAAATGATTTGCCAATAAAGAGGAGGACCATGCTTATGGCCTGCACTCAGTCTAAAGGATTATAAATATGACACTGATGGTCTTAAGCTATACTTTGCTACAAATCAATGAACGTTTAGAATAATTAAGGGGAGATCACTGTTTCAGCAAGCAGGGGACTTTACCTGTGTTGGCCCACAGGGCTCTTCTTTAATAGATAGTTTTTATCTCAATGAATGGGATGGGTAAAGAATATGACGACCATCTCAAGACCGGGCCGTGATCACGCAACCCCAAACTCATGCTGACGCTGCCCGTGGAATTTATGTATCCCGACAGGGCTATAGGGTGAGAGGGAGATGGATAGTTATTAAATAGGCAGAGAATAAAATGGGAGGTAGTTTGTGAACACAACCTAGTGGATCATACAATGTGCCAGAATCATTTTCTGATTAACTCGCTATTATTCCCTGGGGAATCTGACCCAAGCGCCTTAGCCCTGTTTGAGAGCTAAGAAAACACGTTTGGGATGCTCTTAGCAACAACAACAAAATCTACTGCAAGAACATCTCATGAGAGAACCTGCTTGGAAGAAGAATGCAAATTGGGCAAAATGGATCTCCTTTCTACTATTGCATCGAGGATCGGCACATCTCAGAAGAAGGCGAATTATAAAGGTACTTTAGCTACCAGGAAACAACAGATTGTAGAAAAAACCTGGATTCATGCACAGTTTGCAAAATGCTGGCATAGGTCTTCTACCCCAGAAAATAATATTGCATCTGAGGAGCGGCCTTTAAATGTGTCTGCACTTCATAATGGTAATGGGGATCTGGATGAGTGGGCTGGAAACGTTATTGCTTCAAATAGTCTTACATTTGAGGTTTTTTCAGAAGACATGCTCACATGAACTATAACGCTGCACTGATTTCACTGCCCCCTCCCATTTCCCTGGCACCCCCCCCCCGCCCCTTGCACTTTTGTGTATTTCACTTGCACGATCTGAATGACACAAGGCCTAGTAAAATCGTTTGTTTTGTCCTCCCTCTGTCTTCCCTCCCTTGTCTTGTTGCGCCTAGAAACACTTGTGTACAGCCGCGTTATAAATAACATATCATATCATATCGCGGCACTGAAAGGTAATAAAAGCCCAGGAAATGGTGATATATCTACAAACCTTTATCAATGTACATCAGTTTATGGTAAATAACTCGGACTTCTGTCCTGTATTTAGCAGTATGGTCCGGCCCTTTATATTTCCTAAATCCTGGGACCGTGCCATCATTAATCCTATATATGAAAATGGAGCCATTGGGCCTCATTATAAGTGTGCCAGTCTGGAAACAATGGGTGGGGTCCCCTGTAAGTAACTGTGTTTCGTTGTTTCCGGACCGGCACACTATGGCTTTGCCTCTCGTAGTCGCAGTGCCCAACAGGTCTGACCGTGCCGGGCACAGCGGCCACGGTAGGCCAGCCATCACGTAAGCACCAGCACCGTTAACAACAGTGCCAGTGCTTACGTGGTTCCCATTCCTTATGGGAATGAGGACTTCAAATTTGCCAGCACCTGACTTCCCGGACTGCTGTGTTTGTAATCCCCCTGGTGTTACTGGGAAATCAGGGGCCGGTAAATCATTACGGGTCCAGCTGCAACCTGCTGGTAGCACCGGCACGGTTACTGCCGGACCCGTAATGAGGCCCATTATGTGACCAGGCAGCTATCGCCCATTTCATTGTTGAACTGTTCCTTTAAAATGTTTGGAAATATTATTTTGGACAGACTGAGCGAATTGGGTTCGAGTTAAAAATATTTTTTCTCTTGTTCAATTAGGCTTTAAAAAGGGCCCGGGAACACAGCATCGGGGTCTACACTTACATTTGGCAGTGGTCTCCTCGCTGCATAGGAAGAAGGGGTCCTTCCAGGCCACCTTTACGGATTTCACGACCACTTTCAATTCGGCTGATCGATCGAAGTTATAGCTGGCCTTGGAGGCCTTGTTAATCAAAATTCATGAAAATAATTTGGGAGCGGTGCGGCATCGTCTGGATGACCAGAGTACTCATCTTTTTTCTGTACGTCATGCGGTTACACAGCAGTGTGTTCTGGTTCCCATTTTATCCAATGTATTTGCTAATCATTTATATGAAGGTTTATGTGCAGCCGATGCGGACACCCCACAATCAGAAGGTTTTCTATTGCTTTGCTAGCCGATGCCGACAATTGCGTATTGCTTGCCAGTACTCCAAATTTTCCCCAGACATTAGTGGACAAATATGCTTCATATATGAAGAACCTGGGGCGATACATAAATGGTATGGTATGGTAATGTTTATTTGTAAAGCACCTATAGACAAGGCAAGTGTTTCAAAGCGCTCAAGGAGGGAGGGAACAAGGGGAAAAAACAGTCATTCAGAGCCCTTGAATTTCTGAATGATGCAAGTCAGCAAGGCAGAGTAAGTGCATATAGTACAGTTAACAGTGTAGATAACAGCAAATAGGCCTGACAACGATTCTGCAGTTTTTCCAAGTGCATTAGGTACCATCATGCAAGGAGGGGGGACAGAGAAGAACAGATATACGATCATCAAGGGCAGGGTGCGTTCAGATCATGCAAGTGCACAGACGGTACAGGAGACGGAGGGGAAAGGGGAACAAGTGCAGGGGGGGACAAATAAATCTGCGGTTATGATATCTACACCAAAGAAACAAAACAGGCGTATAAGATTTTTGTACACAGATGGAACGCTTAATCTCCACATCGACACCTTTAATATTTGGGAATGTCTTATCGCACTAGTCTATATAAATTAGAATATCTGACAACGCAAAGGGCCAAAATGGATCTGGCAATTGGTGGTATATTACAATTTAGCAATAAACTGAGAGTACAGCCAGTAAATCATATACTGAAAATGTACAATTCGAAGGCCTGTTCCCTTGCATTATATGGTGCCTTCATTTGGGGATTTAATAATGCCCACAAATAGATTTTGTAAGTGTCTTTGAGGCCTACCCACTTCATGGAATTGACAGCACAAAGTAACCGTGTTCGCAAGTCCCGCCCGGAACGCCCTTGACACACTCACACGCAGAGCATGACCAGCCATGACAGCTACCTTTGTGCACTCCCCCGGGTGTAAATACACGCACCCTTCAAACAGTGGGTGGGATCCCCCGTAAGTAACTGTGTCTGGCATCCCGACAACATGCGTATCGAAAATCATAACTCGTCAAAAACTCAGCAAAATCTGCATGCCAACCCATGTAAAACGTTCCTGCACCCTGCTTATGCACACCCCTAAATTACATGAGTATGCGCACCCCGAAATCCTACATGCAAGCCCACCTGCGTGCTGAAAAGCCTAAGTAGAAGTGTACTTACACCTGCCTTCTGCTGGTGGATCATATGAAGGACCTGCATGGCCATTTCCCAGCCGAGACATTGCGCGATCAAATCCATGAATACGTCTCGTGCCACGCAATAGTAGGCCTGAAGGCCGTCCCTCAGAACTACCACTTTTTCGCAAGTTCTTTCCCATATTTGGTGTTCCGCCCCCTTCTCAGCCTTCTACGTAGGTCACGCCCACACTCTGCTTGGAGGCTCGCGCAAGGCTGTCGACGGCTCACACAGGGAAAGTACAGCGCATTCGGTTTCATGAATCATTTATTATCAGCAAATTATTTGGCGATTTCTTAAGGATTCCTATTAGGGATACATTTCACGTCAAGTAATTGAATTGTCCAAATTGGCAAACATACTTCTTGCACCAATTACAAACCCTGGGGGCATACGGAAATATTTTACTTTGCCCACCTTTGCTGATCAGAGTATGCTAGTAACTAGACTCTGTTTTAATTGCTTACCGCTAAATACACTATGTACAAAAAGGCATGGCAATCGTGTCTTGTTGGGCCTCTGTCTTTTTTGTGTAGCTGAAACTGATTCACTCCTCCATTTTATTTTCTTCTGTTCATTGTATAAAGCATCATGGAAGAAATATTTAATTCTGATTCTGTGTGAAATTAATTTTAACCACTGCCGTCCTGCATTAATGTATTTGAAGTCAGTATTGACTCCCTTTCATGGTTGTGCCGTCCTGCAAATTTTATATTCCGCACTTCATCTTCGAAGAAATCTGAACATCTTTATAGATGGAGATTTATGTTTTTACTGATCTGTGTTTTTTATTGTGCTGGATTGATTTA
Source organism: Ambystoma mexicanum (assembly GCF_040938575.1). Lineage (NCBI taxonomy): Eukaryota > Metazoa > Chordata > Amphibia > Caudata > Ambystomatidae > Ambystoma > Ambystoma mexicanum. Next base: position 566,572,187 of record NC_090931.1, on the reverse strand, counting down.
TATTGTTGGATTTTGTATACTTTTATGATAAAATAAAATGTCTTAAATACTTTGAATTGATTGACTGATTAAAGAATAGGACATTGATGCTCTTTAATGTTATTGCCAGCTTTCCAGTTTTTGAACTCCGACAACTATTTTCAAACAGTTATTTTTGGAGAAGAACTTCTGATTAACACACAGTACCTATAATTCCATAAAGTTCAACCCCATCCAACGCTTTTGCATATCCTATCACTAATTCTTTTCTTTTTTTTTAATTTACGCGTTTTTAATCACCAAAGTGATTATCTTGTGATAGACGTAAAATCAAATCAAAAACGAGCGAAGACATCAAAACTTAGAGCAGAGGAGAAGTAAAAGGCAAGAAAAAAGAAGAGAAGAATTCAGTAGGTTTAAATGCAATAAATCAGAAATTAAAAAGAACAACGGCAGCACCCTTAGAAAGATTTATGGGGCCTCTAAAATTTCGGCCATGGGCTTTACTGTGACTTTAAAGATTAGATCCAGAATTCTGGTAGCTGCTATCATCCATGAAGGTCTGAGGCCCCCTATTAATCGTTCCCACCAGAGATCTTCTTCTGTCAAGTAGGCTTTCTCTAAATGGTGGAGCAAGTAGGGAGTTCTGTATGGAGATGTGCCCGAACATGATAGTAGAAGGTGCCGGAGTGATTCGACGGTTTGCTTAGAGTTACAGAAGCGGCAGCTGTTAGTCGCGGAGAGGAGTCTTATATGCAGGATCTCATTTTTTGGCAATAAGTTCAGCCTGGTGCGGAGAAGTGTCAATCGTGTTTTTCTGTTTGGGTGCTTTATACGAAATGGTTGGACTTCATTCAGTTTTCTGGCTGTTGAGGGGAGATGCTGGGTCAATTTATAAGCAGCTGCCTTCTGTAACGTATTTATCCAGTCCAATTCGTCTAAGCGTTTTTTAGCTTTCGTTGGATTACACACCAGTTCTTCAGTAGAGCTGCCACAGATTTCTAGATGCGATTTACATTTAGTCTCCCAATTGGTCAGCAATTTACATTTGCCTGTGTTCATCTCCTCTTCTACCATGGAAAAAATCATAGGGGAGGATGGGTCCTTAATCTTCCGATATAGCATGATAGAAGCTCTAAGTACTATTGATGCCAAGGACGAGAGTGAAAGTTCCCGTCTGATCAGTGCTAAAGGTGTAGAAGTCTGAAGGTTCAGGACTGAATGTCAGAAAAGGCTCTCCAGTTTGCGCCATAAGGTGTCAGGCAGACAACGCATGGCGTCGGTACTGTAGGTGATAGTAGGGATCACTTTCCCCCGGTAGAATTTTAGTAGGGGCATCAGAGAGAAACAGCCATATTTCCTGTCTAGGACTTTGGCCTGTGACATAAGGTTTCTCATTTTAGCTTGTAGGTGTAGTTGCATTGCTAAGTCTTTGCTTGTAGAGTCGATCAATACCCCAAGATATTTAAATTCTGAAACCTGTTCGACTTTTTCTCCTGCCAAGAACTATGAGGGTTTTCCTCTTGTTCCGCTCCTTTTTTCAAAGACCATGATCTTCATTTTTTGTTTGTTAACTTCTAGATCGTTGTCCTCAGTGTATTTAGTTAAGGAGGCCAGCTGGCGTTGTAAGCCAGTTGGAGTCTCGTCAAGTTGTATGAGGTCGTCAGCATAAAGGAGTCTTGGAACTTTCGTGCTGCCCATTACTGGGGGACAAGATCTTGATTTGGCATTTGTTTCTTTATAGTCTGCAAAGTACGCCAGGAATAGGGCTGGGGCGAGAGGGCAGCCCTGTTTGACCCCTCTGGAGGTTGGTATCACAGCAGAGAGCAGCCCCCTTGAGTTCAGCTGGACCTGGACGGAGGTTGTGGCATGTAAGACTTGAAGCAGGCCCAGGATTTCCGGTGGACAGTTCCAGTTGTTTAATTTTCCCCAAAGTTTTCTTCTGTTAATTAAATCAAAAGCCTGGGTAAGGTCTATGAATGCCAGGTATAGTTTCTGATTACCTTCCAGGGCTTTTGATTTTAGTATGCTCAATAGAAAGATATTAATGCTGGTTCCTATTCCCTTTTTGAACCCAGATTGTAGAGGGTCTTTGCAGGGTGATTATTTTGCCCACAAGTTAAAATGTTCCAGGAGTAATTAACCATAAACCTTCCCTATGACGTCCAGTAGCGCCACCGGGCGAAAATTCCTTGGGTCGTCTTTTCTTCCTTTTTTGAAAATCGGAATGATCACTGCTGATGTCCAAGTGGGCGGGATCCTGCTATAGGTAGAGCTTCTTTTGAAGATCAAGCTTAATAGTTTTGCCCAGTCTTCTGGAGCAGATTTTAGGTTTGAGTTGGAGACGCCGTCAGGACCTGGTGCCCTCGAATTCTTCAGCTTCGTTATCAATCGCAATATGTCCGTTGACTCATGGAGATCGACCCAGGGAACAGTTGCCAATGGTTGTGGAGCTGATGGAAGCGAGTCTGGGGAGCTGAACCGTGTTGAGTAAAATTGTATCCATGTTGACTCAGGAATGCTGTTTAACAGCACTGATTCAGTCACTTTGCTCCGTGGGTTAATCAGCTTCCAGAAATCTCTAGAGTTACTGTTATTGATTTGCTCCAACATGGCCTCGGAATCTTTTTGGTACAGAGCGAGCCAATATGATCTTATCCAGGTTTTATAATTTCTTATCGCCTCGTTTGTATGAGCTCTGTTGGTAACCGTGTTGTGTCGTGCAGCAGTCCTTCTGGCTCTGCGGACCATGTTGCGCTTTGCCCCCAACAAACCATCAAATGTGTGTTTGTGACACGGAGGTTCCGAGTTGGAATCATTTGCACTGGTAATGACGGATCTGTAGGGTTCCAGGAGCGGTCTATAATTCACTTCAAGGCAGTTTCCACTGCTTCCATAAGAGACTGTGATGTCTCGAATATCGGCCCGGGTGACCCTTACCCGGTTTCCCTTGCTTTCCAGTTTGACAGCTCCCAGGTAGTATGTGTTCGGTGGTTTTAATGATGACCATTTTATAGACAAAAGGTTGTGGTCGCTTCGCGTTGTATTTTGAACACTGTATTCTACCAGCCAAGCCAGAAGTAGTTGCGAGGCAAAGATGTAATCAATGGTGGAATGAGCCAGACCCCGCTTCTACGTTGGGGTTTTGTTAGTCTCGGGTAACTTAGTTGCTGTGTTATAAAGTTGTCTTGATGTCATTAGCTTAGACCACTCCTTTCCCAGTTGACAAGCTTGGTAAGGTGTAGACTCTGTAGGGTCTGGTGGATTCCTGGAGCATTTGGTGTTAAGATCTCCACAAATAATGACCTTGCAGGTTTCCAGCTCTAAGTATACGGAGTCCAGCATGGTCGTTACTAGGTCGAACAGTGAGTCTCTTTGGATTGCCTTGGGGTTCCAGTAAATGGTCATAACCAGCAGGTATGTGTGCGTAAAGGATTCTGCGCCGACCTCTTTGTGAAGCCATAAGAGGAGGACCACTAGGACGAATGGGGACTTCAAGATGGCCTGAAGTATTTGTAAGCCGCTACCCATCCGAACTGCGATCATCAATCCCGAAGTAGGCCTGCCTTTTTCTCCTGTCAGTGACTCTGAGAAGGCGATTTGAAACCCATCAAGCGTTGGTTTTGTTTTCAGCCACAATTCTATTATACACAAAATATCGTATCCACCTAGGATGATGTCACCTGGGGTTGTCAGATGAAGGAATCCCCTTGTATTCCAGCAGGCTAAGCAAAGTAGCTGAGGATCTGTAGAAATGGTGGCATATGATGGTGGCTACTTATGAAGGCGAGTTGATAGGGCGTTCGGAAGCCACGACCATGTTTGGGACTGAAGATCTGGTCTGCTAGGGGCCACCTTCTTTTGAGGAGATAAGTTGCGAGAGACCTCCCCTGGTACCCTGCTAGGTATAGGCTGGTGTTTTGATCGGTCTGTTGGAGCTTCCCTTTGAGAAGATGACTGGGGTACGTCCGATCTATAGCCTGCCAAAGACCCTGAGTTTGGCCCTTCTCTTGGCAATGATTCAAGATGTTGTGAGGCGGGTTACGTAGAATCCATGCCTCGATCCTTAAGGTCTGTGTGTTCATTTCTGGCTGATTTGAGACGTGTTGATTCGAATCCTTGTTTGTACATCACGTCCATTGCCTTTGCCAGCAGAGCGTCGACTCCATCAGATTTTTATAAGAAGATCTCGATTGTGCGTAGTTGTCATGGTGAGATTGCCTGTGCTGATTATGGATGTTATTGTCAGTCTTGTCCGGGATATCTGTTTTTCTTTGCATATGGACCCTCAAAGTGTATTTGGTCTCTGTCTGTCGAGATGGTAAGGTTGGGAGAGATACGTGTTGTGTACAGTCTTCGCTATGCGTGTTCCGTCGAGGCCCTGAATTATTTCGCAAGACTTTGAAGCAATCGCTTAATGAACAGAAGCTTGAAAGATCTCGGGTTACAGTTTGGAGGAAGGGCGTCTCACTAGGAGAGTGGAGTGCAGCCACTTCTGGCTGACTGTCATCGCTAGCATCAAGATGTTGATTTAGGTCCATCAGCTCCTTATGGTTGAGAAAGTCATTTATCGATTTGGGAGACTGAGAAGTGAGTTTGGATGGTTTCTGCTTTTTTTCGGATCTATGTCTTCCGCAGCAAACATTAGGCTTTTGAGTTGACAGAAGCCCTTGGCTATTTTTTCGGTTTTCTGTGTGGGTGCAATTGCCTTAAACAAAGGGGCCGTTTTAAGGCACACCTTTGGAGAAGAGGCTAGAGTCTTGGTTTCCATAGTCAGGATGTTGTTGCTATCAACCACAGGAGGCATTTGTGCTACATTTGTCTCCTGAGTCTGCCTTGGTCCTTTATTTTCTTTAGCCGAGGGCATATCGTCCAAACACATCACGTTGTTATCCCTGAGTTTATTAGACAATGGTTGCGGTCTAGTTGACGATGAGCTGACGGTGCCCGCAGAGCGATTGGAGGGAGCTTTTGGTCTTGTTCCACGATCAGTCTGAAGGACATCCGCCCAAAACTTTCCTTGTGCGTCTGTTTGAGCGCTTGAGTCCACCATTGGCCCTCTATTCAAGGTTTTCCTGATGTCACTGGGAGTCTTAGAGCAATTGGGACAGCACGTTTGGGGCGTGGTGCCTGGATCGTTTCTCCGTCTCTCCAGGGCGTTGATGTAGCCTTCCAGATAGATGAGTTTGGAGTTCATCATTGCAAAGATGGATGTGTGATCTTTTAGGGAGTCGTTTATCATCTCGTATAACTTGCAAAATGGTGATAATGCAATAGTCACGGAAGACATGATGGAAATTATATCAATTTTCTTGGAGGGAGTATCCTTCGGATTGTTATAAGATGCATCACTTAATCTTCTGTTAGTGAATAATCTTAATGGTGAAGTTGGCGGCCACGGCCACGGGGGTTGTTGGAAATTGTGATGGGGTACAGCAGACAATGGCGGTGTATCCACAAGAGCTTCTCGGTCTTGCTTCTTCCTTTTAATTGGCCCTTGGATGGAGCTAGGAGCGGGCGTCGTGGTAGTGACGGGGACGTTATCAATCTTCCCCTGGCCCTGATTTTGAATCAGTAAGGTTGAGATGCCCTGAGGTCGAAAGTTGCTTTTGTGCATTGGACCTTTGGGTATTATTGGCAGTCCTGTAGAGGCAGTCTGTACTTGTGCGACAGGGCTGCCAGGTGAATGTAGGCTGGCTTGGTCAATAAGATGGGACGATGAGTCCGAAAGAGAGGGCTCTGATTGACTTTGAAGGTGATAGCTGGACCAGCCCCCCAGGTTCTCAGGTGTAGGTAGTTGAAACGCTGGGGTGAAGGTAGTAGCGTCTCTTCCTTGGTCTTTTGTGGTTGGTAGAGGAACGTGGTACGAAGTGCTTGGTTCACCCGTTGGATGAGGTATTGTCGGAGTGAACAAGGGTTCGAGCAGAGCTTCCAGTAGCTCTGCATCACAAATTTCCCCTAGCCCATTTTGTTTTCTTTTCGCTTGCCTTTGAAAGAGGTGTTTCAAGGAGTTCTCTAGGCGCGTGCTTGTAGATGTGTTTGGTGAGGGGCCCTTTTTGTTAGGCTTTTTTGTAGAAGATCTCTTATTTGCAGTCGGGAGATCACATTTTTTAGTGATCAGGTGGAAAGGAATGCCATGCGGTTGGCGAGTTGGAGGGCCTTGCCTGGCGCTCTCTTTCCTTTCTTCATTTGAAGTATGGGGAACTTCTAGGTCCTCTGAGATTGGTAAAGGATCATAAGTAGCTGGATTGTAGCCATATGACCAAGTTTCTTCCTTGGGGTCATCCTCGGGGTCTGGTACTTGGCTTGAGCCAGTATGTGAGGTCAAAGCAGACTGGCCAGACTGTGTGGCAGATGTATATGCTGGAGGATCATGAATCTGGGCACTTGTAATTACAAGTGCCGTCGCAATGTCATTGGTAGCCGCCAGATGGCGCTGAGGGGCGGCTGCATCAGCTTCCGTCAAGTTTAAGAGCGTAGCGGCCCTGGACTTGCTGGTTTGAGCATCAGAGGTCTGTGTGCTGGAAGCCTCGGTCTGGGCCGGCTCCTCCGCTGACTCTCGCCCTTCCAAGGTGCTGGCCAGAGTGCCTGCCCACAGCCCAACCCGGCCCCCGGCATGGGTGGCCTCCCCTCCTTCGAGGGACGGCTCCTCCATGCCTTCCACAAGGAGGGGCAGGGGCAAGGGTGCCGCGGGTCCACTTTCTCCCCGATCTCCTGGGTGCAGCGCACATTCCGGCGTATCCCCAGAGGCCCCTGTAAGTAAGATCGCCGTCTGATCCAAGGAGGAGGCGGCGACGTCAGCTGGTAAGGTGAGTCCGGGCGTTGGCTGAAACCAGCCCGTTGGGAGTTGTTTCTGTTTTTGTTTTTGCGGCTGCAGTGTATGTTTAGTAACCAGCGCCCTTTTAGAGGGCTGATTCTGTAACGTGCCTCCCGGCCGCTTTAAGGAGCCCACAACTGCTAAACTGCCAACTTGGAGTGTATTAGGCTTATTTGTAGGAGGTGTCACTGTAGAGACAGGTAAGGGGGCATCGTCAGAGCCAGAGCTTCGCAACCTGCGGGGCTCCTCATCAAGGCAAGATGTGTTGAGTCGACAGTTCAGGGGATCGCCGCCATCCGCCCCAGCCGCCATTAGACTGCCACAGACTTCCCACTCTCACACCACTCTGCTCCGCTGCTCACAGTAGCCTTTGTAGGAAAAAGGCGCCAAAACAGTAGTCACAGTAGAAAGACTGCAGGACTGAGAGGGACTGCCACAGACTGCCCACTCTCACACCACTCCGCTCCGCTTCGCTGCTCACAGTAGCCTTTGTAGGAAAAAGGCGCCAAAACAGTACTCACAGTAGAAAGACTGCAGGACTGAGAGGGACTGCCACAGACTGCCCACACTCATACCACTCACACTTAGTTATGAGGCCAGACCACCCCAGTGCTTTCTATGTGTTCTTTGTTAGTCCACGTACATCCGATAAGCCATGCCCCCCTTATTCTTTCCAGTGTTAGCCATCATCTATTGCCATCATATGGCTTCTTGCCACTTCATCACCTAATGCAATCCTATAACCTATTGCTACCCTATCACCAACTGATATTGGATCACCGAATGCTATCATATTGCCTATTGTTATCCTATCATGTATTGATATCTCATCCTCCAATGCTACCCTATCACCTATTGCAACAAATCACCAATTTCTAAACAGCTATTGCTATCTCATTACCTACTTCTATCCTGCCTCCTATTCCATCATCTATTGCTATCCCATCGCCTAGTGCATACCTATAACCAATTGCTATCTCATCACCCTTTTCTATCCTACCACATATTGTTAACCTACTATCTACTGCTATCTTATCACCTAATTCTATTATATCGCCTATTACTAACCCATCACCTATTGCTCGGTGTCCAGTCATTTGGTCAAATTAAAACTGGTCGAATGACATTTGGTCGACGCAATTTGGTCGAAAACCAAATGGTCGAATTTTTTTTAAATTATATAGTTATTTTTCGGGTTTTCGTTTTTTAAAAAAAGGGTTTTTTAGAAAAACAAGAGGGTTGGGGGGGACCCCCCCCAAAAAAAGGAGTGAAAATAAAAAAAAAAATTCGACCATTTGGTTTTCGACCAAATTGGTTTGACCATTAGTCTGGTCGACCAATTTTTTTCGACCAAATGTCTGGTAACCCTATTGCTCCCCTATAACCTGTTGCTATCCTAATATATATTGCTATATCATCACCAATTACTTTCATATTGCATATTGCTATCCTGTTGTATATTGCAAGCTCATTGTTTCCCTTTCCTATCCATTCGCCCGTAGCTATCCTATACTACCATATCATATCCCACTCTGTTCTACCCATCACTATCAGTCTTAGACTGTTCTGTTCTATCCTATTGTGTTCCTTCCTATCTCCTATTCCAATCCTATTGCTATCAGGTTGCTTGCCTGTTCCTATGTCCTATTGCTAGCCTACCCTGCGCTAGCACCCCTTCTTGCCTTATCCTACCCTCCCTCATTTAACTGTTGCCATCATATTCGTATGTGAGGCTATGTTACTTTCTGTACAATGCTTTTCCCAGCTGCCAGGCTGTCTCAAAGTGCCAAGAGTGAAGAGGAGAAAGGTAAGTGTGGAAGTAGCGATAGTAGAGGATGCAGTATAGCAAAGTACGCACCAGCGTGCTAACAGGTCTGTGCTGCTGCGTGAATGCCCAGCTCCAGAGTAAAGATAACTGAGTGACTCTGTGGATGTGGAGACACTCAGGTGATGGTGGGAGTCAGTGTGTAGGTTCCCTTCTGTGAATATAGTCTCTAGCCCATTTCTACCCTCTTCCTGCCCTATTCTGTCAGCATTCATTATCCCATCCTATCTCCTACAGCAATCATATCCTATATTTTATAGCTATCCTATAGGTTTAGGTCTACTTGATCGAAAATATTTGAACTTTTGCAATTGTACCTATTTCTTTTGGGTCATTTCTTTGGTAAAAAATGCGGGGGGACACCGCTGCACCCCCTCAACTTCCCCCCACCTTCAACTATTCCCTTACCCATCCCCATATATTTATTTCATTTAATTTGACCGAAAAAATTATCAAAAGAATTCTATCAGATTGAAAAGGTCAAATGTTTTTTCGATCAAGTATGCTAATACCATCCTATCTCCTACAGCGATCCTATCCTCTCTCCTATAGCTATCCTATCTCCTATAGCTATTCTATCCTATCCGCTACAGCTATCCCATCCTATCTCCTATAGCTACATTATCCTACCTCCTACAGCTATCATATCCTATCTCCCATAGCTATCCCATCCTATCTCCTACAGCTATCCTAGTCTCTCTGGTATTGCCCAATTTGGCCTATTATCAAATTGACCTATTCTGAATTGACAGCTTTTTTTGGTCGAATTCAGTAGGTCAATAGGTACATTTTAATAAACAAAAATAGATGTGGCGTGGGGCAAGGGAATAGGTTAAAGTGGGGGGTGGAAGTCAGGGAGGCACTGGGGGGTCTTCCCCCACATTATGGGGGCCAGCAGGGGTCTCCCCTGCAGTAGGTCAAAATCTATACAGTGAGTCGGACTAATTGGGTAATAACTGCCAGTAGGACAACGCCTAGAATCAAGAGGACGCTGGATTGAAGGATTCTATGTGATTACAGAGAATGCTTTTTCAGCGAAAACCTGCAAAAACACCCCCAAATCCCCTGTTTTCTATGTGCCTAAACCAACCCCATTCCATCCCGTTTTACTCTGTTATCCCATATCTATTTTTAAAAACGTTCAATGCTTTTTCTCTGTGTTTCTCTGTTATAGCAGTCTCTGTAATTGTATTCTCTATTATCAATGATTACCATATTATTGAAGCCTGGTTATTATTATTTCCATCTATACTTCTTTGCCTACTCTTCCCAATGTGTGCTCAAACTCTCCTGAGTTATTTTATTCCTGGCTCGTCCTCTCTACTACCACCCCTCTAATTCTCCCTCCCTCCACAGAGACTTCAAACACTCTGAAGTCAATACAGCTGGAAACGGAGGCACTATGCAAAACAATGAAAATGCAAAATAATGCAATCTCCAGCCCTCCCCACCAAGAGAGATTTAGATAAACATTTCCTACAGGGTCACATTTAAATATAAATTGGGCAGGTTGCCAAGTTTTTAATATTATTTTACAGAATTATGTGAATGGTGAATTTGGGAGTTGTTAAGGTGCATATAGTTTAGTGCAAGATAGATAAGAGTTGTAAACTGAGTCGGGGAGGCGCCAATATGTTGCACTGATTTTGCATTGATTCTCTGCAATGCTTTTCGATTGTAGTCTAGGACGGGCCCTGTCAGCCAGAGCCGGGTGTATTTGATGCATACATTTGCAGAGATGACGCAGAAATCCACTCCTTGTTGATCTTGGCATGCAGCCCTTGGGAAAAGGGAATTATCGTGGAAAAACGAAAGCTAACTTCTCAGAAGCATCACTCAGATGGGAGCGGGAGGCAGGGGCTATAGCGAGTGAGCTGCATTGCCCACACAGGGACGGAATGGGGAACCTAAAGCGGCCTTGCAAATGTTTTTCAAAAGGGCTCCATGATGCTACGCGGTGTGAATGAAGGTAGCAAGCAAGCCCCCAAATTTCTGAAGGGTTTGAAGGGTTCTCCACCAAAGATCATTTAGAAAAAACATGGAGGGAGGAATAATATTCTGGAAAAGGTTATAGAACATAGGACATAGAAATTACAATCAGGAAGCTGAAGACATCCAAAGCTCCTTGTCCCGATGGACTGACGAATGTGAATTTAAAACAGTATCCGAAAGAGTGGTCGGAAGTGATCGGTAAGATCTTCGCAGAATGTAGCAAAAAAAAAACTGATCCCAGAAACACGGCAGAAAGCAGTCATAGTACTGGTGTACAAGAAGGGAAGTAGAGATGACCCCCAGAGCTACAGGCCGATAGCGTTACTGGATATCATAGGAAAAATATACGCAACTCACCTGCTCGGCCACTTTAGGACCTGGGAAAGAAATGGTCCATCGAAAGACAACTTGCAAACGGGCTTTCAGAAAAATGGCAGCACAACGATTAACATCATGCTAATAAACATCCTGAAAGCCAAAGTGAAGGAGGGAGCGCCCAAGGTGTATTTGGTGTTTGTGGATCTCTCAAAAGCCTTTGACAAAATCAACCGTAATAAGCTGTGGTCGAAATTACATGGCTGGAACTGTCCAACAAAGGTGCTAGATCCAATAAAAGCTCTCCACTCGTAAACTAAGATAAGAGTTAAGCTAAACCACCAAGGCACACTATCGGAAGAGATCATGGTGAACAGAGGTGTCAAACAATGATGCCCTATGGCCCCGGCCCTATTCATTGCGTTCTTAGGAGATTACCAGTATACTGAAGCTAAAATTAGGGCCTTCCGCTGAAAATTGGTAAAACCATCATCCCTAGACTTCTGTACGCAGATGATGTGATCATAATAGATCAGAGGAAAATTATAAAGCCAAATGACTAACATCCCAAACGAGAGCAGTAGATAACAAGTTCGGGAAGATCTCATTAATCCCTGCGATACATTTTTACAAGACGAAAGTGGTTCTGGTGTATGGAATGGAAGCCTCGCTGAATATCCCACGTCCGATTTGGAACAAATTGGAGGGTCTGATTTGGAAAGCTGTGTTGGGCTTACCTAAATTGACCTCCATGCCGGCCATCAGACGGGAATTGGGCTTAGTGTCTCTAGCTTCCATAGTTGATCAAAGTGCCATGAGAATGTACAGGAAAATCATCATGGCTGACACATTACATGCATATAACATCATCATCGAAGAAATCAAAAAATGTGAAGCCCTAAAAAAATGGATAGAAAGCAGAAAAGAGCAGCTAATCGAAATAACCTGCACAGAAAAGGAGCTAAAAGAGAATCCCGACAGAATTAAACAAAAAGTGGAGGAGTTGGATTGGATCCAAACGCTTGAGAAAGCAGCAGGGAACAAACTCCTAACTCATCTTCCTCTGACCTTTAATAAGCTGAAAAGACCACAAAACTACCGTGCCAAATTTCCAGAAAAAAGGAAAAGAAACCTCTTCATGAAAGCCAGATTAAATCTGCTGCTAACACATGAAATTATAACCATCCGGGGATCGAAGAAGGAAAATAGCTGTCGCCTATGTAAAGAGGCAGAAGTGACAGAAACTCTGAAACATCTGGTGATAGCCTGCCCCAAAACCAAACAAAACAGAAGCATATATCTCCTACCACTGATAACAAACCCTTGGATTCTACAAGAAGACGAGCTGTGGAACAGATTAATCTCAGGAGAAACTACCAGATGGGCGGTGACCATGGTTAAATTAATAGAACTAGCATTCCAGCAGATCAACCAGGCACTGATTGCATTGCCTCCCCAGTCGAACTGAGTTTCATCTGGTGAATTATGGTGAAGAGGGAATCCGTGGACTATCCAAAAGATACCAGATGGTCTAGACAGAAGACTGGGGGGAAAGTGAGAAGTGCAGAAACCAAGCTTGTTGCGAAATGTTGATAAAATTCAGGTTGGCCTGAATAAAATTCAATTAAAAAAAAAAAATAAAATAGAACATTCTTTGCTTCAAAGGGATGGGAGGATGAGCGGTGGAAGGAAGGGGGTGGTGCGACTGGCAGAGTGATACAAGGAGCAGGATGCCAGGGCACCCACACAAAACGCAGCCCACGGTGTCCACCGGGAATTTCTAGAGCTCTCTGCAGACCTGTCGATCACTGTGCCCACACCACCAGATGCTGCTGTCAGCCTGAGTACTTCTATGATCTGTAGGGTAAAGATAGACACATGTGGGGTTCATATTGGCAGAGGGGGGCGTGGTGGCAGGAGACATTTCCTCAAAGGAGGTGTGAGGGTGCCCAAGGCGATCACTAGCTGCGTTCGGGAGCAATTGGAATGCACGCGTGCATGGGGTACGAAACTCTGGCTTGTTGACAAGAACCTCCCTCCTGAAGCAGAACACAGGGGGGTGAAACCACAAGTCCTGTTGGGACTGGGCGCCTTTCCTCCAAGAGTGGGTTGCAGTCTAAAACCTCAAGCCCTGTTATCATTGGACCTGGCCTGTAGCAGTGGCAAAGGCCAACTATCCAAAACAATTAGCCAACAGCAGACCCCTCAAGTTTCCCGACTCCATGAATGAGTAGGTTGCCCAGTCCTGTTCCTAGTTGACTAGTTAGTAGTCCTGAGTTTGAAATGGGAATGTCAACACTTCATGTTCCAGCATGCAAAGAATAAAATCAGGGCTGGATGACATAGGCATGGAATGGAGAAATCCGAGGCCTCTGCAACAGTGCCAACTGCAAAGTGGCGCGGGCCGTATGTTTCGAAATTAGAGGTAGCCTGTAAATGAAGACTGTCCTGTGGTTGGACAGGCTGCCTTACAAGGCCAGGGCAGGAGGAGGGGTAGCATGTTAACATTGAAGACACAGTTGGGATTGCAGAGGCCACAGTAGGTGCAAACATTGTATTTTCATTGTTCTGATTGAATAGGTGGACCCACAGTGCCAGGTTCCAATATGCAATGTGAAAACCCATAAGCATGTCATCGAGCCAAGTGGATGCCGAGGGGATTAGTGTTGCCTGGGAGGGCGTAAACCATACTGTGCTTAACTCACTAAACCCTTGGACATCCCTGGGATCATGCATGCCGTGGAGTCACATGGCAGCTAAGCCCCACCCTCCCCCTTCTCCGCTCCCCTCTTCACAATCTCACCGCGTTAGTAGATGGAGCCCTGCTCCGCCTTCCTCTCCTGCCCTCTCCAATTACGCCCCCCCTCTACTTTTCTGCCTCAGAAAATGTCAAAGAATTCCAAAGTGCTTGAAAGGCAACTTAGTGGTGGCATACAAAACACGATCAATAAATTAAAATAATTACACACACCTCTTCAATTTCGCCAATCAACGGTGAACAGATTAGACAGTCCTGATTTCAGTTTTGGCTGTTAAGTGGCGCTTCATTACATCTATAAAGTTAAAACTATTGGCATAAGAGTGTATATAGGAGGGAGATGGGATGTGAGAAGGGATACACAACCTATCTGTGTTGTTTGCCATTTTACCCACCCATTGACTGCATATGGCCATGCTAATCCCTAGTGCCATTCCCACCCTCTACCTACTCCCCTCGACCCAAAACACACCCTCCTCGGAGCGCTATGACGCATCTTTGAACGATATATCAAACCTTGTACGTGTGTGGGGCTTTCATTGTTACTTCTTAGCAGTCTTCTGAAAGTTATTAGTTAAATGCGGCTGCCAATGATCTCCCAGTTTAACAAACGTGTCTTAAATAAGTGCACCCTCAGGCACTTGATTTTCAAGTAATATGTGTGCCCTTGCAATTATTCCTTGCATTGAATACCATTTAAAAATAAGCATTGGCAATGCCAACAGTTTGGGCTCTTTTATAGGGCAAGGCATTGCTATCATATGCCGAGGTACTCCCACCATTTGCCAATGTTTTGCCAGGTAGTCCAAATACAGCAGTGTCTGGCAAATGCCTGTTGCATGCCTATAGCCAATTCAAGACCTTTGGCTGTGCAAATGGTTGTTTATTTTTGGCTTTTAGGTGGCACTTTAACACCACAGATAAAGCTAAAATGTTTGTTACAGCCGTAAATAGCGGAGGGAGATGGGATGTGAGGAGGGATTCACAGCCTGTGGGTGTTGTGTTTTTCTTTTTACCCATCCATTGACTGCCCAAGACCATGCTAATCCCTGTGGCCACTCCCACCCTCTATCCAATAAAAGCCGTCAAACCCATAGACGTCTAGATCTCTTTCAGCTAGCTCTATCACACAGTAAAATCAAACTATTGGCTTTCATGGGGCTGCCATTGTTATTTGTAAGCAGTCTTCTGAAAGGTAATGGCTTAATTGCAGTTGCTATCAGTTCATATCCTAATAAAATGTTTTCGCCAAATGTGCCTCTTCCACTTGATCTATAAGCAATATGCATATCCTTCCATCTGTTCCTTGCACTTATTTCCTGTTAAAAACAGGACTTGCACTTGCATAAACAACAGTTTTTGCTCTTTTATAGGCATGCAATAGGCAACTGCCAGGCAGTGCCATAATATGGGCAGATACTTACACCATTTTCCAGCAGTTGTCATCTTATGACTGTAAGCGGATTCAATTCAACACTACAGCTAAGTCAATGCCTAGTGTGGGATGCTGAAGGAAACCCTTATTGATATATTTTTATGTCCAGTTCGTTTACTCTGGATGACAACCCTTATATAACACCCCTCTCTTAGAATCCCCTTTACCCCACTGAGCCAAGAAGTAGGTTTGTTTTGCAAATTAAAAGGTTTATTTGAAAATTAAACAATATATATATCACACTTTTATAATAAATTAATGTTTGATAGCACACTTGTGAAGATGATAGTGATCAACAATGGATATTGTTACAGAGGTACACTCTTTTTGATGGCTTAGAAGTGATATAGAGAGGATAAAGTAGCTGAGAATGCTTTTATGGCTTCAAGGACAATGCAATGATGAATGAAAATTCAGTACAGGAAATAAACTTGATGTGACTTCAACAAAAGACAATGTAATCACTTTTCTTTGACAATTCACCCCCCCCTTTGTGCAAGATAAAGAGATGGAAGGAAATCACACAGTTCTCAGGAATGTAATCAAATATAATTCAGTTCCCCCCTAGCAAGCTTAGAGGAAAACAGGTAGGAGTTTTAAACACAGGCAATATACTTTGATGTGGTATGCAAAGAAGTGAGAAATATGCTAAAATGATTTTAATTCCCTCTAGAGGTTCAGGGTGGGTGACAGCTATTTTGTATTAGTTCAGGATCACATTAGCAATGCTCTATGACTGATTGTCAGGTTGCAAACGAATTTCAGCAAAGGAAAGCAAGGACAAATCTTTTTACACGTTGTTAAAATGAAGCAAAATGTCAAATCGCGGCAATTTAGTCGCGTGCGTCGAGCGCAATTACGGAGGCACTATAAGGAGGTCAGTTCTAGGCTCGTTGGAAAGCTTAGCATCTTAGCTTTAGGATGACAGTTAAAACTCGCTCCTAGCACAAATGGTTCCGGAGATACGGCCGATTTAGTAGAGGTAGTTTTTCGTATTTGAAATTTTAAAGCACAGAATGACAGATGACAGTTTTCAGTTTTAAAGATGACAGAATGACACGATTCTAGGAGGCAGTTCTAATAGGCTAAAATAGTTTGGATTAGATTATTTTAAACTAAGAGATTGGTTTTGGCACAGTGCTAGCTGGGTACTCACACTAGATTTTGGACAGGAATGCGACTTCGTCACCGATCGGGTCAGGATTGGCTGGACTTCTGCTAGCGGTTCTTCACAGCGATCTGGTCTCTGGGTCTCTGGTTCTGTTATCGGTTCTGCTAGCGGTTCCGGATACAGCGGTCTCTGGTTCTGCAGGTCTGGATCAAGTGGATTCTTAGCAAGCAGCAAACCGCACAGCCCGGTGGTTGAATAGTTTGCAAATGGTTTTTGAGGCCTGCTGAAGAGAACTCAGCTTGTGGGTTAGCTTCTCTGCTACAAGTTCTGAAGTAAAGTTATGGATCCCTGGAGTTCTGGATTTGAAGTCTGGAGTCTCCCGGCAAAGCGTCCCGCAAGAAAGTGGAAAGTGAATCTCTCTACCTGGTTTCAATGTTCCTTTTATGTGTTTTGATAATGGGTGTGTGCCTGGGCCTAGCTAAGCCTGCCCCTCTCACTTATCATTGGCCAAGCATTCCTCTCTCCCTTGATTGGGGGAAAGAAATGGAGTGTCAGAGTGATGCTGTAGGTTTTATGGTCAGAGGATCCTCCCCTTGTCAAATTGCACACAAATCGATTTCTGATCCAAATACATATTTATCTATGTACCATTTTTCTAATATTATAGGTCCAGTTAACATATTTTCTGTAGCACCAAACCATCCGATCCCTGTCTTTGTACGATGTCGTGTCCACTTATGACAGAATTCTCCCCTTTTCATCCAGATAACGACCTCTAAACCTTTCCAGATTTTACACAAATGTGCACCAGGGATATGGGTTTCAGATGATAAAGTGTCAGATTTTCAACATGCATACATTTGGAGTAACAACCTTTTTTCCGCTACTATCTCCAAGAACATACCACAGGGTCCTAACACCTCTTAAAATGTGCACAGAAAAATCACAAGAATGATGATGTTATTTATATAATTTTTACAAGTCTGCACTATGAATTATCCATCTTTTTAAAATCATGCTCTGGCCCCAAAGGGGTGTGGTTTTCCAAAGCACATGGTGGAATTTCTGGTTTAACCACTTCCCCTAAGATCAGCTTGCTCTCACAGGCACTGCCCCTCCCAGTTTCTCCCAAGAGGAAGCCATTTTACGACTCCCCTAATATAACATTTACCTGAGCCAGGGACAGTGCTTTGTTTAGTTTCCTGTAGTTCGCAGGTGCCACTCCCCTAATTCAATCAGAGAGGTGTCATCTCCTTTTGGCAGGGGCAGCAGGATGCAGCCAGGCCTGGGAACACAGCTGCTGAATTCCCTCCCCTGTCGCGGGTAGTTGTCAGGCAGAATCCAGTTTCATTAAGCCAGGCTTCAGCTAAATGTCACTTTTGTTCCCAGTTTTTCTTCATTCAAATCAAACTCACAATTTTTTGCACATGCAGCTAGAATGCTGATTCTAAGTTCAAAACTATGACATTTAACAGTTGCAACCTATGTTACACTCAAAAGTAGGTCACTCATTTATTTTAAACATTTCGATTTTAGTGGCTTTCTGTCCATTTAACTTAAGCTGCTGACATCCACAGCTCAGCCAGTTTTGTTATAAACATTGTTTTGGGCTCTTCATCTTTCCAGATTTTGTATGCACACAAGAATACATTCTGCCAAATGTCTGCTGGTGTTCATTGAGATTTTTGAATATCTTGTGATGTTTAAAATAGGCATTTTGTGCTTGCATTCAGGGAAACAAAGGTGATTTTAAAGTGCTTTTTTTTAGCCAACCGGCACTGCTGTTTTTCCTTTGGCACACATTTCACTCATGGCACTGCTGGCCCATCATGCTTGCACTGGTGCGTGGCAGGTCAGGGGACCACTTTGCAGTGCGCAAAACTGCACGGTTCTCTAGGATTCTGGTGCGAATGTGGGCTTTTCCGCCCTCTTGGATTTCCTAAGCCCACAGCACCAAATGTTGCAGCATAATAGTCCAAACGTGGGTCAGGACACCCAACATGACCTTGTAGTAGCATTATGGGAGTGTCTCATGATTACAAACAGGCTAACACTGTTGGCTGTGGCAATGCTTGTTTCTTTTTGGGACTTGCAGTCATCGGTTTAACATGTGAAAAGCACCAGAATGAAAGAATACAAACAGGTCTGGATCACATATTCACGCATGGTATGTTAATGTTAAAGGTTTTTATATAGCGCACCGTCACCAGGGAAAACTTGACACACACATACACTGGGGAGGGGTCGGGGAGGTGTGTGTGCTCTTGTATTCACGCACACACCTTTCCTGTTAGCATACATACCACACACAGGGCCTCATCCTGATCTGAGGATACCGGCACTTTACCGGACCGCCCGACTACGGAAGTGCCGTTGGGGCACCTGGGTTACCGCCAGCTAAATGCTATGGGACTCCATGAAAGGGAAACAACACTGATCCACTGGCACATGTAATCCTGCGGCAATGACGCTGGATAGGGTGCCGGAAATGGTATCGACATTTGCTGGTATACTGGTGTCTCTACCACAAGGGTCGGAATGAAGCCCACAGTCCTGATTCCATAAAATTGCCTGTTCACTGGGAGAGAACAAATAGACCTGGACTAGCATCTCTTGGATGGAACAGGGCTTATCGGCATATAGATAGACAGCACAGGAAATGGGCTGGAACACAACAGAGTGGGGTTCCGGCAAGACATGTCTTGCTGGAACAGAGTTCTTGCAAAACATATCTTGCTGTTCTGTCTCGAGACCCAGAGGCCTGCTCCCACACTTCAACAAGCAGGCACTGAGAGAAGACTCTGCAGCACTGCTGTTGATAACACAGCTTCAGAACAGGATACTCCCTCCCAGCGACATCTGTCCTGAAGCTGAGTTATCACATGCACAAGCAAACCACGTTTCAGACAGTTTTATTAGACTTGGCATGGGCAACTGAATACATTAACAGCAAAAGCTTAACATGTTTGTGGCAGCTGTCCAGACTAGGATGTATGTCCTGCAATGTTGAGACCTTTTTTTCTTAGGATGAGTAGTGTGACCAATTAAAACTGCAGAGCCCAACTTCCATTACGCACTCAAAAGGGTTACAGAATCTCATTAAGACACGTTTTAAATGTAACATTCTGGACATGCTAATGTTGCCATGATGCTCTTTGCTTTTATGCAAATCGCCAGGATTGGATTCTGTGAGGAGATACTATATTGCTGACATGACCTGTACTTGCATCTCCTGGACGAATGGGGCTTATCGGCATGTTAAGTGCAGGAAATGGGCGGGGACAAGCCAGAATGGGGTTCTGGCAAAACATATCTTGCTGCCCTGTCTCAGGACCCAGAGGCTTGCTCCCACACTTCAACAAGCATGCAGCTTTCGAAATCCTCTGCAGCACTGCTGAGTCTTCTGGATGAAGTCAGAGTTGCTTGTGCGCATGCTAACTCATCTTCAAAACAAGATACTCCCTCCCAGCGAGATCTGTCCTGAAGCTGAGTTATCACATGCACAAGCAAACCACATTTCAACAAACAGACACTTTTAGTAGTGTTGGCATGGGCAACGGAATACATTAACAGCCAAAGCCTATCATGTTTGCTGTCGCTGTCCAGACAGCCAATGGGCGCCTTATCCTGTGCTGGCTCATTTGAATTTCTTATCACTATTTAATATGCTTTAAGAAAGCAGCGTTTGCTGGCCCGGGATTGGAAGGGTCGTGCCATTCTGACCCATGTCACTGCGCCCACTTCACTGCAGTGCCGAGAGATCATGCAGTGCAGTAAGGCACGAGCGCAGCGATCACATGCCAGTCTTGCCGGCCCTTTCCAGACGTTATTTAGAAGGATTATGTATGCTAATATTCCTCTTGCTGGCCCTAATTGACACCTCCGGAGCCAATTAGAGCGGCTTCTGGCGGGCCAGCTGGTGTTTATCTTCTAGTGGCTAAAGTTGTAAAGAGCATTTATTGCAACATAACAGGTGTCTGCCTAGCTGCTAGGTCACCAGATGCGACTGTTTTTCACCTCTTTGGAGCGTCTATTCCGAAAATAGATAAACTGCTGAATCCGAGTTGCCTTTCGTGTCTTTCTCTGCATCCTCACAGTAGTATATCTGGTGCGTTGACCTGTTACCTTTAGGGTGAGCAATGCACACTTTCTATGCAGCTACCATAATCATTTCATCACAGCCATCTATGGGTATCAGGTCATAAAATAGTGGCAAAAATGTTGCCGGTAAAACAAATTGCGGCAAAAATGCTGTGGTTTGACCCGGTAAAGGTGTACCCCATTGTACCATTTGAGGGGAGAGGGGGTTGCGGGGGTGTCCCCCACATCCTTTACATGAT